>NC_143538.1:2012427-2312427 GCF_031878675.1 Megascapheus bottae | reverse complement strand
ACACTCAGCTCCTTTGCAGATGGATGCCAGAGAAAAACAGGGAACACAGATGAGAGAGGCCCCATTCCTGTATGCCCAAAAGCTAACCTCACAGCCACCTGTCCTTTCTGCCATGCCTGGAAGACCTCCTGGCAGCCCTGCCTTGGGTCCTTTAGCCAGAGTTCCACCAGCCACACCAGTGGCCCGAGGTTTTGAACAGAGCAGTGTGAACTCAGAGCCTGAGGAAGAAGAAGGCGGTTTGGAGGATGAGGATGAGGATGGGGTAGAGACAGCTGAAAAAGAAGCCCAGGCTGCTGCCAAGTATTTTCAAGTGCAGAAAACAACTCGCCAAGACCCCCGAGCACCCCCTGTTCCCAGTCTGCTTCCAGCCCCAGGGCTCCCACCACCAGTACCCCAAGCTAAAGAAGACCCTACCAAAGATACACCCTCAGCACTCCCTTCCATCTCGGCAGCCGGGCAGCCGCGCTGGAGTCTGGATGAGCAGCTGAAGCAGGTCAGTCCGTGTGCTGTGGGAGGCCATCCTTTTTCCTGAAGGCCAGCACAGGGCTGTGCCATTCTGGGTCTTCTCAGCCTACTTGACTCACCCACAGCCAAGACTTCTTCTTCTTCTTTTTCTTTTTTTCTCCCAGTCTCAGGGCTTGAATTCAAGGCCTGAGCACTTTCCTTGGGCTTTCTACCACTTGAGCCATAGCACCACTTCCAGCTTTTTTCTGTGTATGTGGAACCAAGGAATTGAATCCAGGTCTTCATGCATGCTAAGCAAGCACTCCACCACTAGGCCAAACTCCCGGCCCACAGCCAAGACTTCTCATTAAATATTTGTTTGATTGGGCTAGGGACGTATAGCCCAGTGTTAGTGAGCTTAGTATGTACAAGGCCCAGGGTTCAATCCTCAGCATCAAAAAGTTTTTTTTTTTTCATAACATTTTTATTGTAATTAATAGAAGGGTTACATTGTATTCACCAGGTAGAAGGTGCATCACTTCACAAACATTGATACTCTTTTTTTTCATGTCTTGGTGAAAGTTTTTATCAGTTCAATCTTTTGTGTGTGTGTGTGTGTCTGCCTGCGTGTGCACCAGTACTAGGGATTGAATTTAGGGCCTGGACACTGTCCCTGAGCTTTTTTTTGTTCAAGACTAGTGCTCTACCCTTTGAGCCACACCACTTTAGCCACAGCACCACTTCTAGCTTTTTTAGTGTATGTGGTACCAAAGAATCGAATCTGAGTCTTTGTGCATGCTAGGAAAGCATTCTGCCACTAGGCCAAACTTCCAGCCCCAAGATTCCCTTTTTAGCCAAGAAAAGCTGAGTGACTTTAAATGTGGCTGAACATCAGCATCAATGTTGGTGTTTGGTTTTGTCTTTTTGTGGTGCTTGGGATCCAACCTCTCATGCATTCTACAAGGGATTTTTTTTTTTTTAAGCCAGTTATGGAGCTTGAACTCAGGGCCTGAACATTGGCCTTGGACTTTTCTCAAGGCTAGAGCTCTACCACTTGAGCCATAGTACCATTACCAGCTTTTTTCTGTTTATGTATTACCGAGGAACTGAATCCAAGCCTTAGTGCATGGTAGTTAAGCACTCTACCACTAGGCCAAACTCCCGGCCCTAGAAGGGAATGTTATTGGGAAGTTTCTGGAGCTCAAACTCAGGTCCTGGGAGGTGTCTATAAGCTTTTATTTTTTATTTATTTTTTTGCTCAAAGTTATCTCTCTGTCACTTGAGCCACAGCTTGACTTCTGGCCTTTTGCTGGTTAATTGGAGATAATAATCTTACAGATTTTCTTGCCTGGGCTGGCTTCAAAATATCATCCTCAGATCTCAGCCTCCTGATTAGCTAGAATTACATGTGTGAGCTACCAATATCCAGCTAGTAAGGGATCTTTCTTTCCTTTCTTTGGTCATAAGACTTGAACTCTGGCCATGGGCACTGGCTCTGAGCTCTTCAGCTCAAGGCTGCTGCCCTACCCCTCAAGCCAGTGGGCCACAACCACTTTCGACTTTCTAGTAGTTAATTGGAGATAAGAATCTTACGTTCTTTAGTGCCCAGCCTGGCTTTGAACCAAGATCCTCAGATCTCAGCCCTCCTGAGTAGCTAGGATCGGAGGTGTGTGCTACGGTACCCAGCGAGGGGGCTTTGTTTATAAAGGTAGACTGTAGCCAGTCATGGTACACAAATGACTGGTACTGGAGAGTCAGATGATACTTCAGAGTCAGATGGATTAGTCAGCCTGAGCTACAGACTGAGATCCTGTCTTAGAACAAACAAAAAGACTAGGGCTGGGATGTAGCTTAGTGCAAAGTGCTTGCATAGCAAGTGTAACATCTTAGGTTCCATTCCCAGTACCAAAAAAGAAAAGACACACACACACACACGATTTAAAAGAAAAATAAAAAGAAATCAGACTGCAGAGTCTTAATGCATTATTTGGAAGAAGAGAGCCTAGGAATCTGTTCTCAGCCAATCCTTTGACTCTTTCTTTCTTTCTTCTTTTTTTTTTTTGATCAGTCATGGGGCTTGAACTCGGCTTGGGTGCTGTCCCTGAGCCTTTTCACCCAGGGCTTGGGTGCTACCACTTTGAGGCACAGTGCCACTTCTGGTTTTCTGGTGGTTCCTTGAAGATGAATCTCTTGGAGATAAGAGTCTCATCTCAAGGCTACCGCCTTACCCCTCCAGTGTGCCACAGCCACAACCACTTCCGATTTTCTAGTGGTTAATTGGGGATAAGAATCTCATTCTTCAGTGCCCTGGATGCTTTGAACTGTGATCCTCAGATCTCAGCCTCCTGAGCAGCTAGGATTATAGGCCTGAATTGCAGGCACCTTTTCTTGGTGACCTACAGTGCAGTTTGTCCTCAGTATGAGAAGTATAAGTTGACTTGTTAAGGGTAAGTCGGCATTTTCAGCAGGGAATTCATGGCAGAGCTGATCGTGTATTGGTGCTGTGAATGCCACACTCCCTGTGTGTGGTCCAGTGGTTTGTAGAAACTCATTTGTGAAAAGCCATGCCTTCATATGGCAACTCATTCGTGAGATCTGAGGGTTGCAGTTCGAAGCTAGCCAGGGCAGCAGAGTCCATGAAAGTATTATCTCCAATAAACTACCAAAAAAGCCTGAAGTAGAGATGTGGCTCAAGTAGTAGAGTGCTAGTCTTGAGCAGAAAAAGCTCAGGGACAGTACCCAGGCCCCAAGTTCAGGTCCTACATCCAACACCAAAGAAATGTCTTGGAACCTAAAAAGTTGAGCATGTCTGCATCATGGCGGCCCTGTGTTGTTTGTTCACCAATTGTTTGTAGTAGGTGCTTCAGTGAACAATAAGGTTCAAATCCCCTGTGTCTTTCCTTTGTGATCTTTTGGTAGCACTGTGAATTGCCCAAAGCCCCTGCCTTCTCCATAGAATAAAATTTATGGAAGTTCCTCTAGGGCCTGAAGGGTTAAGAGTGAAGTCTGAGGCAGGAACTGCCTGTGCCCACAATGCCATCCTCTGCCACCTGTGTTCCTCAGAAGCAGGGCAGGTACTGAGATAGATAGATGCTCAGGGGGTTCCCTGCCCTCTGTCACCCAGGGAGACTGCCGTGGAGCGAGGCCTGGAATAAGAATCCAGCTTCCAGGACCGCAGCTCCCTGGCTGTCAGCCCAAACCCTGCCTCCTGGCTGACTTCTTTGGTTTAGCAAAACATCTGTGAGCTGCTGGCAGCCCCCACCATAGTGGTGCAGCTGGCACAGTGCCATGCTGGTGGCTGAGTCAGCTCATAGCGGGATCCCGCCCTGCCGCCACTGGGAAAGTTCAGGCCTGAGGCAGCTGGGCTGCCCCCGCCTTGGCAGCTGGCCAGCCTCTGTGTGTGTGCGCGTGTGCACACATGCGGTTGTTCCTAGAAAGTACAGCAGCACGCCCCAGAGCCCTTCTGTCTTCCGGAAGTGCAGCAGGTGTTGAGGTCAAGCCTTTAGAGATTTGAAAAAAAGACTGGAATTGGCGTGTGCGCTGTGGCAGCTCGCCCAGCTCTGACCGGCTGCCTGATGCACTATCCTCTGCTGCTGCTGCTGCTGGGTGCTAGCTGGTGGCACCTGGAACCCTTTGAGTTCATTTACATTTCTGAAGCATACTTGCTAATTATAGACTGCCTGGCAGAGAACCTGCCAGAATGTTCGTGAATGCTCGAGTAGCTGAGGCCTAATCACTCGCCCTCAATGTACCTTTCCCCCTGAGTTTGGAGGTCAAGAGCCAAGCCAGGGAGGCATTGGGTAACTTGACTTTAAAACCTCTGGGCATTCCCTGTTTCCTTTGGATATAAATTTTCAAAACAGCTGGGTACAGTGGCTCACGCCTGTAATCCTAGTTAGTCAGGAGGCTAAGATCTGAGGATTGCAATTCAAAGCCATCCTGGGCACTAAAAGAATGTGAGACTCTTATCTCCAATTAATCACTAGAAAACTGGAAGTAGGGCTGTGGGTCTGGGGTAAGTGGTAGCTTTCAATTGAAGAACCAGGGTTCAAGCCACATGACCTACAAAAATAAATAAATAATTCCAAAACAAATTTGATCTATATCAAAGAAGGAGTAATGTAGGGATTATTGCTGTTTTAAGTTTTTGTTTGTTTTGTGCTGGTACTGGAGCTTGAACTCGGGGCCTGGGGCTTGTTCCTGAGCTTTTCCATTCAAGCAGTAGCTCTACCACTTGAGCCACAGCTCCATCTCCACCGTTGTGGGGTTAGTTGGAGATGAGTCTCTTGGACTTTTCTGATTGGGCTGGATTTGAGCCCTAATTCTCAGATCGCAGCCTCCTGAGTAGCTACGATTTCAGGTGTGAGCCCCCTGGTGCCCAGTAAAATTGTTTTTGGCTGTGCTTTTGGAGGGAAGACTAAAATCTTTCAGAAGAGCTTACAAACCATCCAAATTGTGAGACTTACTATTCAGTCCTTTGTTTCTTTGTGGAACTGCTAGACCACAGAGCCACATTTCTAGCCCTAAAACAGGGTTTTATACCAAAGTACAAATCTTATTTTTTTCCTGCAACACAATGTAGCTTTGCAAACCAACAAGAATATTAAAACATATTTTTGAAGATTTGTTGTTGGGGGCAAACATTTGCAAACTAAAAAGCAAAAGTGAAATGGCCTAAGAACACTACAGATCTGAAATCCTTTTCTTAGAGCCTGTAATATTGAAATTGTCCAATGAGTTTTCTCCAAAGAACTTCTTAGAAAATATTTGCTTCTCAGGGCCAGGATCATGGTCTCATGGTAGAGTGCTTGCCTAATATGCACAAAGACCTGGGTTCAATTCCTCCATACTGCATACACAGAAAAAGCCAGAAGTGGTGCTGTGCTAGAGTGCTGGTCTTGAGAAGCCCAAGGACAATGTTCAAGCCCTGAGTCTGGCAAAAGAAAAGAAAAGAAAAAAAAAAAAAAAGGAGAAGAGAAAAAATGTTTGCTTCTCAAAGTGGGAACCACTGGGGTCACCCTATAAGGAAGAGAGCTAGCCCAACACTCTAAAACCAGTCCACATTGCAGGGGCAGAGTAAGTCATAATGAAGCAAGACAACAAAGACCTGATGTTCCTTCTCCCAAGGGACATTACACAGCCGACTTGGGCAGAGGGTTGCCGGGTCTTTTAGGGGGGTCTTGCATAGAGGGTTGTTAAGCAATACAGGCTTTGTCTGTCTGGAGCCCATTAGTAGAGCGCAGTCCCCCTCTATAGAAGAGGAAGATGAGTGATGGCGGATAGGCCCTTGGGGCCAGAGCTTGTGTCTGGTCTTCTGCATACTTTACGGATCACTTTGGTTACAATGTATGGCTGTGCAGAGCCAGCTCTCTGCAGAGCGCTCTGAGCCATTGCTTAATAATTGTTGCCCTTTCCAGCAAGCCCTACGGTTGCCTTCCAGGGTGGAGGAATCTTATTTCAGAAAACTTGTAATGAAAGAATTCCTAACATTTCCTAAAGCTAGCCAGCCACATGTGTTAACGGGGACAGGGTACTGTAATTGGGAACAGCTGGAAGCTGTTTAGGAGCGCCCTCAGTTTGTACCTACTGTGTGGCCTCTTTCTAAATTTGGGGTTCAGCACCTCTGCAGGATGCAAGCAGAGATTGCCTGGGGAGACAGGAAGAATCATCAAGCTAGATGTGCGCCGGGAGTCAGGGAACATGATTTGAGAAGAGGAAATATTTGTCCTCACCCCCCAAATGATGGCAATTAAGTTCCTATTAGCTGTATACAGAATAAAAATCATTCTCATCTACTGTCCAAAATTAATTTCCACTGGGCAATTAGCTAAAAAGAGGTTTAAACTCGGACCTCACACTCTCGCTTGGCTTTTTCCATCGAGGCTGGTGGTGCTCTACTATTTAAGCTACTCTTTGCACTTGGTGGTTTCTTTTTTTCTGGTTTATTGAAGATAAAAGTCCCATGGATTTGTCTGCTTTTGTTTGTTTGGAATCTGCCTCCTCAAATCTCAGCCTCCTGACTATCTGGGATTACAGGTATGAGCCACCACCACTCTGCTCCCCCACTTTCTTTTTTTTGCTGTCTTCCTGCCATCACAGGGGAGCCTGCTGGGATCGGTTTTCCGTTGGAGGCCACCTTCTCTCCTTCCTTGCAGGGACAGTTGCCAATCTGGAAGCACTTTAAGTTGTGCCTGATTGGCTGTTTCTTCCCAACCCTTAGTGTTTTCCAGTGTCCTCCAGCGCACAGTTCCCCCTATAGGAATTGTCCAATGTGCCAAGGTTGAGAAACCCCTTATGATGGTGGGGTTTTTTTTGGGGGGGGGTAGCTATGCTTTTGTGTAGATGTGCATGTGTTCTAGGCTAACCACAGCCCAGACTCTGTCCTCTGCAATCTTGAATTCACTTGTTTTGTTTTTGCTTTGTTTCACTTTGTTGTCTTGAGACAAGGCTCTCTATAAAGCTGGTCTCAAACTTGAGATTCTTCTGCCTTAGCCTCCCAAGTGCTGGAATTTCAGGCATTTACCCCCAAGTCTGGCTTTCAGTTCTGTTTTCAATGTCCATGTGGAGTTTATATCCTCCATTGGTCATGACCTCAGCGGATACTCATCTAGGAGATGACTGGCACCTAGAACTTTGAGGTCTCTTACATGTTTCATTGTGTAAATAGCTATTTGTGACCAAGTTGGCATCCTTCTAGACACCTAACTCCAAAAGTTGAAAAGACAGGTACTTGGCCATCTTGTTGCTTAGTAACAGACTTAGTCTGAATCAACCGTGGATTGGGAGGTACCAGATGTGGGATTAGGTCCCAGCTCTACTACTGGTTTTCTGTAATATTTTGCTGTGCCCTAACTTTCTCTCAGCCCACAGCTACAGTAGTTCCAGAGAATACAGATTCTCTTCTCCATCCTCAGAAAGCTATATTATATATAATGCAAAAGGGGAGGAAAAATAGCAGGATGGAAGGACGAATACAAATACTTTTTTTTTTTTTTTTGCCAGTCTTGGGGCTTGAACTCAGGGCCTGAGCATTGTCCTTGGGCTTTCTCAAGGCTAGCGCTCTACCACATGAGCCACAGCATCACTTCTGGATTTTTTTCTATGTACGTCATATCAAGGAATCAAACCCGGGTCTTTTTGCATTCGTGCATGCCAGGCAAGCACTTTATTACTCCAAACTTCCGGCCCCAGGCAGGGTCCTGGGGCTTAAACTCAGGGCCTGGGTACTACTGTCCTTGAGCTTTTGTACTCACGGCTCAGCTTGGGGGCTTTTTGCTGGTTAATTGGAGATGAAAGTCTTACATACTCTTCTGCCCAGTTGACTTTAAACCACAGCTTTCAGATTTCAGCCTCCTGAGTAGCTAGGATTACAAGTGTGAGCCACTGCCACCAAGCTCACTAAATACTTCTATCTTTTGAGTTTTTTTGGTGTGGGGGGGGCAGTGATGCTGATCTTGGGGCCAGCCCCTCCCCCTCAAGGCTGGTGCTTTACTACTTGGGCCACATCTCCACTCCTGGCTTTGTTGGTCTTGAATTGGAGCTCCAAGTCCCAGGACTTTTCTGCTTGGGCTGGTATCATCCCTCAGTCCTGGGATTTTAGCCTCCTTGAGTAGTTAGGATCACAGCCACCAACATCTAGCCCCTACTTTTTTTTTTTTTTTGCCAGTCATGAGGCTTGAACTCAGGGCCCGGGCACTGCTTGTGGACAGTTTTTGCTCAAGGCTAGTGCTCTGCTACTTGAGCCACAGTGCCATTTCCCTCTTTTTCTGTATATGTAATACCGAGGAATTGAACCCAGGGCTTTGTGCATGCTATGCTCCTGCTGCAGCCTCTCTTTTTTCTTCTTTTCTTTTTTCTTTTTGTGTGTGCTTCATGGGGCTTGAAGTAGGCTTGGGCACTGTCCCTGAGCTCTTCAGGTCAAGGCTACTGCCCTACCCTTGAGCCAAGCTCCACTTCCTATTTTCTAGAGGTTACTTGGAGATAAGAGACTCAAGTCCTTTTTTGCCTGGGCTGGCTTTGAACCTTGATCCTCAGATCTCAGCCTTCTGAGTAGCTAGGATTATAGGCGTGAGCCACCGTGTCCCCGCCAGCCTCTTCTTCTTCTTCTTCTTCTTTTTCTTTTTTTTTTGGTGTGCCAGTCCTGGGCTTGAGCTCAGGGCCTGAACACTATGTGTGTGGTATCAAGGAATCAAACGCTGGTCTTCGTGCATGCCGGGCGAGCACTCTACCACTAGGCCAAACTCTCGGCCCAAGCCTCTTCTTTTTTAAAGCTCTGATTTTTTTCAGTCCTCACTACTTTATAGGGAAGATACTCCCATAAAGACTAGACAGGAGTACAAAACAACTTCTCTTACATTTTCTAGAGCTGTAGTGCACAGTTCTCTGAAACTTTTCAGGATTTGTGGGAACAAAATCATGGCAATGTTGTAGTTTTCAGTGTTAGTATAGAGTTGTAAGCGTGCTTTCCCTTCAGGTAGAAGTGAGCCTTATCGATATACACGTGATCACTGACCCAGCTTGGTCTTATCTTTCTCCAAGCGTGTTGCAGGTCCCACCTCCAACTAGACCTTCAGGAATTTGCCTACCTCGTGAGTCTTTTTCCTGATTCTTTGGACTTACACTCTTCTATTTTTTTTTCTCTCTCTCTCTTGTGGGTGATTGGGCTTGAACTCGCCTGGGCCTGGGCACTGTCCCTGAGCTCTTCAGCTTAAGGCTACTGCCCTACCCTTGAGCCAAGCTCCATTTCCGGGCTTTTTTTCTGAATATGTGGTACCAAGGAATCAAACCCTGCTCTTTGTGCATGTTAGGCAAGCACTCAACAACTAGGCCAAACTCATCAGCTCCTGGACTTACATTCTTCTGAAGCCATCATTCATCTTCCAACTCACAAACTTAAAAACATGCGTGCGCACACACACATACACACCCCACACAAAAAAAACATTAGTCTTAAAAATCTACCTTATTTTGGTTGTTAGGAAGCATCTAGTCGCCAGTGGCCTGTAATCCCAGCTGTTCAGGAGCCTAAGATCTGAGAATCTCAACTTGGATAGCACCCAGACCCCAGGACAACCAGAAAAGAAAGGAAGAAAAAGAGAAGTCATTTTAATGAATTTTCCCTGGGTTGTGCATTCCTTCCAGCTTTTCCTGTATTCCTAGCTGCTCCCCTCCCACTCTATTTGGTCACCCCTGACCCTTTATGTTTTTGGTATTGTTTCTGTCTCTCTCTCTCTCTCTGGTGGCTAGTTAGAGATAAGAACCTCATGGACTTTCCTATCCAGCCTAGCTTTAAGCCTTGATCCTCAGATCTCTGGCTCCAGAGTAGTTAGGATGACAGGCATAAGCCATTGACACTTGGCTTGGTAGGGTTTCTATTGGCCACCATGTGGTGAGCCCAGGCTGGCTTGACCACTCCCCATTCTTCCTCCTCCTCCTCTTCTTTCTTCTTCATCTTCTTCTTGTCCTGGGTCTTGAACTCTGGGTCTGGACACTGTTCCTGAGCTCTTCAGCTCAAGGCTACTGTCCTAACCCTTGAGCCACAGCACCACTTCTTCGTTTTCTGGTGGTTAATTGGAGATGAGTCTCACAGACTTTTTAGTGCTGGGGCTGGCTTTGAACCTGGATCCTCAGGGCTCAGCCTCCTGAGTAGCTAGGATTACAGGCGTGAGCCACTGCGCCTGGCTGAAACTTTATTCTTCTTACTTTGTATTTACCTTCATGTCTACAACACTTTATCTACCAACAGCCTCAAACATTTCTCCCTGCACCATTCTGAGCCCAGCATTCCTGTCAGTGCCCTCTTTGCATAATCTCTACCCTCATATGTTAAGTAGTATAGACAGGCTAGGGACTCAGACACTATTTGAACACATTTTTCTAGTCTGACCTCAGGGCTTTTATCCTGAACCACATGCTAAGCAGTTTCATTTAGGTATCCCACATGTCAAGTTTAGTATATGCGAAACGTGAACTTTTGATTTCTATGCAGGTCCCTTTTTCTCCTTCATGTCCCTTCTCAGCAAATGGCATTTCACTTCCCTTAATCGTAGAACTTTGGAGTTGGCCCTGCGTCCTTTTTGTGTTCTCTCTCCTCCCCTGCTGTACCGGGTCTAGCCCTCACTCCTAGGTCTTATCAATCCTTTCCCTTTAAGCCTTCTCTCCTCTTCTCCATCACCCCCTCCCCATCCAATCCCAGCATCTATCCAGCTCTAACAGGTTTCTGTGCTCCGCCCCCTGTAATCTGCTCTGCACAGCAGCTGGAGTTGATCTCAATACAAATCAAATGACGCCATGCCTGTAATGCCCTCTAAGTATGATGACAGTTACTCTAGTTATAAATCCAAATCTGGGTGATGTGACACCCCTGCCTGCTTCTCCATCCTTACCCCACTCTTAGGGCCTGGACTCAGGGCCGCCCAGTCACTTGTTCTTCTTGCTTCCAGTTGGCATTCTACCTCTTGAGCCACACCCCAGTCTGCCTTTCTGATGGTGAATTGGAGATGAATTCTCCCAGATTTTGCTGCCCTGATTTGCTTCGAACCATGATTCCCCAGATCTGACCCAAGTAGCTTAGATTAGCCACTGCTGCCCCAGCCTTACCTTTGACAGTTTTCTGGCCTTTACATATTCTGGTCACTTAGTGCCCAACGATTGTGTTTCCTGGTATCTGGAATTACAGGTGCATGCCCATCCATACATTCAGATGAAATCTCACAGATTTTTATTTTTGGTTTACTTTGAACCCCAAGATTACAGGCTGGAGCCACCATGCCTGATTTAGCCAGGCTGTGACCTTCACTTCCTGTCATACCTTTTTTATTTTTTATTTTTTTTATTGTAATTAGTAAAAGGGTTACATGATATTTGCCAGATAGAAGGTACATTAATTCACATACATTGATACCCTTTCACATGTGTTGGTACCCATTTCCCTCCCCCCCCCACACCCCCCACCCGTCTTGGTTTTCCCCCCTTCCCTATCAAATTTCAAATATCCAAATACAAATAAATTCAATATATCAGATAACAAAGTGAGATACTATACCAATCCTGTCATACCTTTAACCATCACTGCCTCAGAAATCTTGTCTTCTTCTTCAGTGTAGATGAAAGTCTAATTCTATTATTGTTATTATTACTAGATTATTATTATTTTTGGTCATGGGGCTTGAACTTTGGACCTGGGCACTGTCCCTTAGCTATTCAGCTCAAGGCTACCACTTTACCACTTGAGCCATAGCACTACTTTCAGTTTTCTAGTGGTTCATTGGCGATAAGTCTTACAGGACTTTTGTGCCTGGGCTGGCTTTGAACCATTATCCTCAGATCTCAGCCTCCCGAGTAGCTAGGATTACAGGTGTGAGCCACTGGTGCCCTATTCTCTTTTTTTTTTTTCCTCTGGTGCTGGTCATGGAGCTTGAACTCAGAGTCTGGGCACAGTCCCTGCATTTTTTTGTGCTCAAAGCTAATGCTCTACAACTTGAGCCACAGCTCTACTTCTGGCTTTTTGGTAGTTAATTGGAGATGAATCTTAGACTTTTTCTGCCCAGGTTGGTTTTTTAATCTCTATCCTTAGACCTCAGCCTCCTGAGTAGCTAGGATTACAGGTATGAGCCACTGGCACCCAGCCAATTGCTGGTTGCTTATGTGCCACCAAGCACAGAAGAAAGATCCGTGAAAACTGGGACCCCTGCTGTTTGCTTGTCCTGTATGTAGGCAGCCAAATGTACAGTATTGAATGGGAAGACCTCCTTGTTCTGTTTCCCCCATTTTCTTCTCATTTGTTCTCTTTTTATGTGATGGCTCCATTTCCTTTTGTTTTTGTTTTTGTTTGTTCCAGGATGATGGTAGTATAATGCTAATTCACAGATCCTGGCATGAAGGACCGCCCTTCCCCCTGGTTTTGACTGATTCTGGGAGGTGATGGGACATCCACAACGGGGAGGGAATGGACAGGGTTAGGGAATGTTTAAGGGAGTGGAGAACCCCAGGAAGTAAAACAGATACTGTTTGGAGCCACACTGTGGAACTACAAAAAAACCAAAAAAACAAAAAACCCATTCTGATAAGATCAGGATTACAGCTCTTAACTAAATCTTTCAGCCCTCTGGATGGTCACCCTGGAGTTAAAATTATCAGATGCACACATACCTTCCGCTGTGGGGCCACTTTAGCAAGAATCAGAAAGAACCTGCCTATCTCCTACCAGCCATGGAGATCAATTCAAACTCACTGGCTTGGAAAAAGAGCTAAGGATACTTTTGTGACAAGCAGTAGAAAGGGGCAGGGGAGGGAGAGAGAGAGAGAGGAGAGCCCTCCTTCCCACCTTGGCATAGGAAGACTTAATGCTGTCAAGAACATGAGCCAAAAATGGCCTGTTCCTACAGAAAGAGGGAGGAAAACTAAACTGCATTGTGGTGATGAGGACACCCAGGAGGCCACAAGAAATGGGGAAGTGGCAAACTGGGTCCAGTCAGAGCCACGGAGGAAAGGGCCCAATCCTGTTTTCTGCGGAACCAGGATCTGGGGCTTGAACACAGGGTTTGTGTGTTGTGCTTAAGCTTCTTTTCCTCAAGGCTAGCATTCTACTACTTGAGCTACAGCTCCACTCCCGGCTTTCGGGGGTAGTTATGCCTGGGCTGACTTTGAATAGCAATCTTCAGATCTTAGTCCCCTGAGTAGCTAAGATTATAGTCATGAGTAACGGTGCCTGGCTAACTTGATTTTATTATTTAATTTTATTTTTTGTTGGTGGTAGAACTTTAACTCAGGGCCTGGGTGCTATCCCTGAGCTCTTTTGCTCAAGGCTACAACTTTACCACTTTGAGACACAGCACCACTTCCTATTTTCTGGTGGTTCATTGGGGATAAGAGTCTCAAGGACTTTCCCTGCCCAGGTTGGTTTTGAACCACGATCCTCAGATCTCAGCTTCCTGAGTAGCTAGGATTACAAGCGTGAGCCACCGTACCCGGCTATATAATATTTTTAAAGTAGTTTTAAGGATCCTGGGAATTGGACTCTTAGCATTATATATTACCACCATCTAGGCATTCAAATATATGGTATGTACAAAAATGGGAAGAGAGCCACTGAACTCTAGCAAAGATAAGCTAGATTATGTGTTGTTCCTCTTTTTTTTTTTTTAAGACAAAAAATACTGAGAACAACAGCTGTACTCAGCTTAAATACTTCATTTAGTTAGGCTCCATTTATTGCAGAGCAATAAATTGATATCCAGGAGCTGAGGATCAGCCCCTTTGAAGCCTGGTGATTTGGCTAATGACCACTTTGAGGTTCAGGTCCTAGGAATTTGCCTAGATCCTTGCCCTTGGGGCTCATATCTGTTCGATTACAGAGAGCAAACGCAGGAAGCACATTACCATCTGTGTCTTCAAGAATCCTCCCGGTTATCCCGGAGAGCTTTCCATTTCCATAGTGGTGCTTGAGGGCAGGACCATTTCTTGTAGGTGTTAGCATGTGGAGAGCCCCAGTGAAGTTGGTAGCTTCATTTCTAGGAAAGGGTTAACTTGTGGGGTGAGAGGGGAGAGTGGGTGAGAAATGGGAACCAAAATTGCTTTGGACATCTGAGCTGGGCTTTAATAAGATATTCCAGGTGGTCAAGAAGTAATCCTAAAATAGCCTAGATACTTAATTGCTTTTAAAGTCGGGCTTCTTCTCTGGGGAGGTACAGCCCTAAGGAATGCACTGCTGGCTCCTAAGATCTTAGAAGGGTGGTCTGGTTGGGTCCTTCTCCCCCACTCTCTCCCACCCCCATGTCCCAGTAAGCTGAAAGGTGCAAGTAGCCTTGTTGGGTCTGGTGACATTTGCTAAATTTTCCCCTTCATAGTAGAAGGTTGACCCTAAGCCCTTGGTTTTAGCCAGCTGCCATAACCTAGATGGCTTTCTCTGCACTGTATGCTATTGGTCCTGTCACTGTGTCCCTACGACAGTGGTTTGTTTTCATTAGTGACTTCCTGCTTGACCCCCACCCAGCTTCTGTTTGCACTGGAGCAGACTCTTCTCACTGTCGGAACTCAGCCATTCTTTCTCTCCCTTTATCCCCAGGCCCCATCCGTCTGATTCTTGTTTTGGCTGCCTCTTCCAACAGCCATTTCTCCCCCAGTTCTGCTCCCCTCTCCCCCCTCAAGCTAGGTTGTCTGCTATCCAGCTAGAGCTGTCTTGCCAGGCAAGTCTTCAGAGCTTTTTACAAAAGCAACTTATCTGTATTGCAGATCACCAGTGAGAGGTATCATGAAAGTGTATTAAAAGAAGAATATGACTACTGTCTTGTTAGAAAGATTAAATAAGCTGGTGGCTTTACTCCTAGCTACTCAGGGGGCTGAGATCTGAGGATTGCAGTTCAAAGCCAGCCCAGGTAGGAAAGTCTGTGAGACTCATCTCCAGTGAACCACCAGGAAACCGCAAGTAGAGCTGTGGCTCAAAGTGGTATAACACTAGCTTTGAGCGAAAAAAACAGGAGAGCATGAGGTCCTGAGTTCAAGCCCTAGTACCGGCACGCACATACAAAAGAATGTTTATCTAGAAAAAAAGACCCAGCATTTAAATTTTATTTATTTATTTATTTACTTATTTATTTTGTCGGTCATGGGGCTTGAACTCTGGGCCTGGGCACTGTCCCTGAGATCTTCAGCTCAAGGGTATCATTCTACCACTTGAGCCATAGCATCACTTCCTAAATTTCTTTTTTTTTAAATGAAATGAACACAATGGTATTGGTATTGTTTGCTTCCCTCTCTGGTACTGGGTTTGAACCCAAATCCTTGCATGCCCTCCATTGAGCTACATCCTTTCCCCCCCCCCCCACAAACCCCAGTCACGATCCGTGAGGCAAGAGGCTCTGCTCTTTCCCCTTAGAATCTTCCATAGTGTCTAATAGATCCTACAAGAATCAAGTATTATATACATGAATAAACACTGAAACAGGAAACCCACCCATAGTTCTTCTAACCCTAATAGGTTTCTGTGTACATTTACATGAGTAGTTTTCTTTTTTTTCCAACAACAACAAAAACGGGTTGTCAAAACTTTCAGAATAGCGCTGTAATCATTTGTTTTTCTGTTCATAAAACATCCACTCCTCCCACCTCCCCCCACCCCCCTTCACAGTTCAGAGTTTAAATTTCCTCCTGGCATTCAAGGCATTTCACAGCCTGTTTCCACCTTAGCTTGCTGGCTTTACATCCTCCTTGCCAAAACATGTCTTGTGTATCCCCCACTTAGTGCTATTTAAACTGTAAATCTCCCCTTGCCCAGCTCAGCCCCGCCACTTCCCCTGAGCCCAGCCTTTGCATCTGCCTCTGTGCACGTTTAGTCCTGCACTGATAAGTGCTGTGTGTGTGTGAGTGTGTTCAACTTACTTTACAACTCCAGTGTTAGGAAGCCAGACATTGTGGGAGAGCTGTTTGCACAGTACCTGACCTGGGATGGCTTCTCAGGAAATCTCTGCTGAATGAATTTGTCATTAGACTTTTGCTTCTCAGTGAGAAAGGGTCCAACTTTTTCTCATGTGGAATTTCATGTCCCTTATAAAAGGTCTTCCACAGACAGGAAGCTGCTTACCACAGAGAAGGCTCACTCCATTATGAATGGGGCTACCTCACTGCTCTTCCACAGACAGCCTTTTAGGCTTTGCAGTATAGTGAATCTCTTCATTTCGTCTCTGCCCAGTCTTCCTGGACTGTTGAGATGTTAGACTTCTATTTGTAATTTCTTTGGAGGCCTTATTTATTTGTACATGGCATAGTGTGCCACATTCCTTTGGTTCCTCAGAGACAGAATCTCCCTTCCTTCCTCTTATTTCCATCTCACTCTCCTGGTCCACTGTTCCCTGGGGGAAAGGTAGGGGCTCATCTAGCATGGATGGTCTATTTTGGAGGCAGGAATAAAGGTTTCCCTTTTCAGTACCCCCAGATAACTCTCGAGGGCAAGTGTTTTCTGAAGGCTGGTTTTTGTGTGACTCAAGTATCTAAATGAAGTTCATGAGATAAATCAAGGAGTAAAAATATCTCCCTGCTTGGGGCTGGGAGTGTGGCCTAGTGGTAGAGTGCTGGCCTAGCATGCATGAAGCCCTTGGTTCAATTCCTCAATACCACACAAGCAGAAAAAGCCAGAAATGGCACTGTAGCTCAAGTGGTAGAGTGCTAGTCTTGAACAAAAGAAGCTCAGGTGCAATGCCCAGGCCCTGAATTCAAAGCCCCAGGATTGCCAAGAATCTCCCACAAGATGAGGGGAGGGAATTAGAGGGAAATGGGAACAAAGACATGAGATAGGGTAGCAATATGTGTTAAGTAATGCACCTTCTATCTGGCAAATATAATGTAACCCTTCTATTAATTACAAAATTATAAAAATATATTTAAAAGAGAGAGAGAGAGAGACCAGCAGTTTGGCCTAGTGGTAGAGTGCTTGCCTAGCTTGCACAAAGACCCGAGTTTGATTCCTTGGTAACACATACGTAGAAAAATGCTAGAAGTAGTGCTAAGGCTCAAGTGTTAGAGCTCTAGCCTTGAGAAAGTCCAAGGACAGTACTCAAGCCCAGGACTGGCACACACAAAAAAGAATCTCCCTGCTGGGCACAGTTGATTCATACTTGTAGTCCTAGCTACTCAGAAGGCTGAGATCTGAGAATCTTAGTCAAAAGCCATCCCTGGCAGGAAATTCCAAGAGTCTTATCTCCAATTAGCCACCAAAAAGCTGGAAAGATAGATGGCTCCATTGGTAGAATGCTGGATTTGAGTAAAAAAGACTAGGGGACAGTGCACAGGCCCAGAGTTCAGTTCCAGTACCTGCACCTAAAAAAGAAAAGAAAATCTCCCATTGATGAGAGCCATCCAAAGCCCATAATGTACACATTCTGCGAACAGCTTTTTCTTGTCCTTTCTTTTTCCCTTCATGATCTCCCCAGTCAGGATGCTTTCCACTGTTCTTTCAACCACAAAGCAGGCTGGACCATCCTGGGCGTGGGCTCTGGTGGGAGCCACCATTTCCCCAACTCTAAAATAACCACCTCTGCATTGTAGAATTGGTTGAGAAAGTTCTCTAAGGCTCCTGGCCCAGTCCTTAGCCCAAGGCAATATCAGCTTCCTGTCCTGCTCCCCTTTCTTTATCCTCCCGACCCTCTCACTGCCATTTTGGAGGGATTTAAAGGCCAAACACTTCAGCTTCCCTGGGGAAACAGCAGCTGGATGGGAGCAGAGCTGCCAAAGCTCATCTTGGGTGGGTATTTGTGAACAAACAGTTGATTTCCTGTGAGTGCCTGGTGAGATCAAAGGTTTAGGGGAGGCTGGGGAGGTGGTAATGGCTATGTGAACCAGTTTCCCACACATCTCTGGGCTGTTTAATACTGCTCTCTTGTCTAGTAAGTGTGGTTTTACATGTATTTATAAAAAAGGGGGGTGGCTGGGAATGTGGTTTAGTAATAATCACTTGTCTAGCATGCATGAAGCCCTGGGTTTCATTCCTCAGTACCACAGAGAGAGAAAAAGCCCAAAGTGGCACTCTGGCTCAAGTGGTGGAGTGCAAGCTTGAGCAAAGCAGCTCAGGAAAAGTGCCCAGGCCCTGAGTTCAAGCCCTAGGACTGGCCAAAAACAACAACACCAACAAAAGAGATGTTTGGAGAAAGATACTGCTGCTTCAGCTAGAATGTTTTTTCATGGACCGTCTTGATTGTGAAAGGTTGATCTGTCTTTCTTTGTAGGTGTTTTGCCCACAGTCTTGCATCCTCATGTTAGTCATACCCTGTGTGTGTGTGTGTGTGTGTGTGTGTGTCCGTCCGTGTGTACTCACTGGGGTTTAGACTGAAGATCTGAGCTCTTTTTACTGGTTTTTTGGTTGTTGTTGTTACGTTTTGTTTTTGCCAGTCCTGGGGCTTTAACTCAGGGCCTGAGCACTATCCTTGGGCTTTCTCAAGGCTATAGCTCTACCACTTGAGCCACAGCACCATTTCTAACTTTTTCTGTGTACGTAGTACTGAGGAATCTAACCTAGGTCTTAATGCATGCTAGGTAAGCACTCTACTGCTAGGCCAAACTCCTGGCCCCTATGTTATTGTTTTTGCTCAAGCCTAGGGTTCTGCCACTTAGGCCACATCTCGACTTCTGTCTTTTTGTGGGTTAATTGGAAATGGGAGTCTCATAGACATTTCTGCCCAAGATGGCTTCCAATCAGATCTTTGGATCTCAACCTCCTGTATAGCTAGGATTACAGGGCTTGAGCCACCACCTGCTGGGACTGCTAATTGCTATTTATCGATTGATATGCAAAGAAACCTGCACATAATCCGAAACTGCCTAAAGGAGCTAATTTGATTAGAGTTGAGAACCAACAAAGTAACTTTTTTCTTGGTCCTGGGGCTTGAGCTCTGGGCCTGGGCACTGTCCCTGAGCTCTTCAGCTTAAGGCTACTGCCCCACCCCTTGAACCACAGCCCTACTTGTGGTTTTTTGGTGGCTAGTTAGAGGTAAGTCTCACCAACTTTAGTGCCCAGGCTGGCTTTGAACTGCGATCCTCAGATCTCAGCCTCCTGTGTAGCTAGGATTACAGGCACGAGCCACTGCTCCTAGCTGAAATAACTTTAATCTACTGAAAGAAGGAAAGAGAGAGAGAGAGAGAGAGAGAGAGAGAGAGAGAGAGAGAGAGAGAGAGAGAGAGAGAGAAGTAAGAGGGTCCTGGTGACCATCCTTATCTCTCTGCAGGTATGTCTGAGCTGGGTTGAGCTGGGTTATATCTATGCAGGGGCACAAATAAAGCAGAATATGATGAGAAAGCTTCATGACGGAGCTGACATTCCAGCTTAACTGGGAAAGACTGGTGGGGTTCAGGAATTCTTCCTGCAAAGCTGGTCCACAGTTTAACTGCCTCAAGGCAAAATAATAAGTCTTGGATGTTTCCCCATCACTCCTATATTATGTTAAATAACAGACAAAAGAACCAGTCATTGGTGGCTTATACCTATAATCCTATCTACTCAGGGGGCTGAGAGCTGAGGATTGTGGCTCCAAGCCAGTCTAGGCAGGTAAGTTTGTGAGACTCTTATCTCCAGTGAACCGAATTCCATTGAATTGAGTCGGAAGTGGTAGAGTGCCAGCCTTGAGCACAGAAGCTCAGGGACAGTGCCCATGCCCTGAGTTCAAGCTCCAAGACCAGCATAAAAAGAAGAAAGGTCTGGTAGCATGGCCTAGTGGTAGTGGTAAGTGCCTGCCTGGCATGCATTAAACCCTCTGTTCAATTCCTTGGTACCATGTACATAGAAAAAGCCAGAAGTAGTGCTATGACTCAAGTGGTAGCGCACTAGCCTTGAGGAAAGCCCAAGGACAGTGCTCAGGCCCTGAGTTCAAACCCCAGGCCTGGGGAGGCGGGGGAAGGAAGATGAAGAAATAGAAACATGCAGGGGCAACGAACTTTCTCTGCATTTTCTTTATTCTTTTAAAATTTGTTTTTGTTTTTTTTTTAGCTGGGGGTCATGTCATGGGGCTTGATCTCTGGCCTGGGTGCTGTCCCTGAGCTCTTCACCTCAAGGCTACAGCCCCACTTCCCTTTTCTTTCTTTTTTCTTTTTGCCAGTCCTGGGGCCTGAGCACTGTCCTTGGACTTTCTCAAGGCTAGAGCTCTACCACTTGAGCCTCAGCACCACTTCCAGCCTTTTCTATGTATGTGGTACCTAGGAATCAAACCTGGGTCTTTGTGCATACTAGGTGAGCACTCTACCAGTAGGCCAAACTCCCAGCCCCCCACTTCCCATTTTCTAGTGATTAATTGGAGATAAGAGTCTCGGCTTTGTGTTGCCCAGGCTGGCTTTGAACCTTGATCCCCTGATCTCACCCTCCTGAGTATGAGTAGCTAGGATTACAGGCATGAGCCACCGTGTCCGGCTCAAAAAAATTTCTTATATACCAGTATTAGAGCTTGAACTCGGCATGGGTGGTATGCTTGCTTTTTCACTTAAGGCTAGCAGCTCTGCTACTTGAGCCATAGCTTCACTTCTAGCTTTTTGGCTAATTGGATATAAAAGTTTTGTGGACTTTTCTGCCTAGGCTTCAATCTACAATCCTCCCTCAGAGCTCAGCCTTCTGAGTGGCTAGGGTTACGGGGAGTGAGCCACTGGCATTTAGCTTCTACATTTTTGTTTGTTTAAGCTGACAGTTCCTGTCTATGGAATGGCTGGGACAGAACAGTCTGTAGAGCTCAGTGCCTTATTTCCATCCACAGGTATCCTCTGTGGGAAACCAAGTCTGACACACTTGTGGCTAAAATCCAGTCCACAAGCAGATTTCTAAGCTGAGTGCTTCTCAATTCCTGGCAACAGCAGTGCTCAGAGGCCCCTCCCCACCCTCCCCCTCTCCTTTCCCAAACTCCCAGGCATTCTGCCCCTGGAGCCCAGCTCACACTTGGGTGTTTATTTTCACATGTAGTCCCATGGCTATACTGGCACTGGTGGCTTGTTCTCATCCCCTCCCCCTTCTGGGAGAGCCCTGGCCTAGCTGATTAGAGCTTGTGGATTTGTTTTCTCCACCTGAGTGTTGCATAGTTTCCAAGTGAGATTTCAGAATGCCCACAAACCACTGTAATTATTCACACACACACACACACACACACACACACACACACACACACACACACACACACACACAGCACACCTTGTTTTTATCTCTGGGTGACATAAAGGACCTTCTTGTGACCAGCATTGAGCTGCCACAGTAAAGAGCTGACAGAACAGAAGCCGCAGGGCTCCAGGGTAATCGACTGTCCCACAGGAATTACTGGCTCAAACAAAGCCACTGGGCATTAGGGCCTTCTGCAGTCTTTGTTGGGGGCAGGGAGGGAGAATGGAACTCTGTCTGGTTTTGCTGACCCGACAGGCATCATTCATCTTGATTATTCATTGTGCTACTTTGCTACCAGATGACACTAGATTTCTGGTGACTGTAATTACATTGTAGGGGTGAACTGAGCAAAACCCCACGCCCTTCCTCCTGCTTGGTTGTTTATTTCCCTGGGCGAGTGGTGCCATAAGACAGGTGCTAACAAGAGCCCATGTAGGCATGGTCAGATGGCATTTACAGAACAGAGTGTTTCCTTGCACACTCACCTTGTACTAGTTAAGCAGGGAAAACATTTGATGTAGCTGATTGATTGATTGATTGATTGTCAGTCAGTCCTGGGGCCTGAGCACTGTCCTTGGGTTTTTCTCAAGGCTAGAGCTCTACCACTTGAGCCACAGCACCACTTCTGGCTTTTTTCTATGAATGTGGTACCGAGGAATGGAACCTGGGTCTTCGTGTATGCTAGGCAAACGCTCTTACCACTAGCCCAAACTCCCGGCCCAGTAGCTATTTTATTTTGACTGACAGGGTACCGCTTCTCCCTTAGCCCCACCTCACTGAATGGGCACTGTGGGGAGAGGGTCTGCCTCTCAGAGCCCACTTTGAGTAAAGGAAGCT
Organism: Megascapheus bottae; assembly: GCF_031878675.1. Taxonomy (NCBI): domain Eukaryota; kingdom Metazoa; phylum Chordata; class Mammalia; order Rodentia; family Geomyidae; genus Megascapheus; species Megascapheus bottae. Next base: position 2,290,526 of record NC_143538.1, on the reverse strand, counting down.
GAGTGTGGGTCCCAATCATAACTGAATAATGTTGCAGTCAGACACTGGTGGCTTGTGCCTATAATTCCAGCCACTCAGGAGGCTTAGATCTGAGAATTGTGCGTCAAAGCTAGCCCTTGTAGCCAAGTTTTTGTTGTTGTTGTTTTTACCAATCCAAGGCCTTTAACTCAAGGCCTGAGCATGGTCCTTAGGCTTTCTCAAGGCTAGCACACTACCACTTGAGCCACAGCATCACTTCTGGCTTTTTTTTTTTTTTTTTTAATGTTGGTGATATAGAAGAATTGAACCCAGGTCTTCGTGCATGCTAGGCCAGCACTCTACCATTAGGCCAAAGTCCTAGCCCAAATTTATGAGATTCTTATCTGTAGTTAATCTCAAAGTAGAGGGGCAGCCCAAGTGTAGAGCACTAGCCTTGAGTGAAAAAGCCAAGGGACAGCACTCAGGCTCTCCCCTTAGGCTCTAGGACTGGCACAAAGGAGCAAAGAACAGAAGCATAGGTATGTCTTTGTTCTCTCTTCTTAGTCCATTGAATAGTTAAACCATTTAAATAAAATTTAGGACTACTGCATGATGAAAATGAATTCTCAGCCCAGGGGCCCCTAGTCTGTAACCCAGACACAGTCTCAGACCATGGAAGCTCTTACAGCACTGAAGTTAAGTCTTCATCAATCACTGGGCTTAGGACTTCCAGTTGATGCTTGACTGAGACAGACCATGGTCTGGGGATCTTTGTCTCCTCCCTCTAGTCTTTTGTCCTCACTCAGTGTCACATGGGGAACTAAACGGGCATCTTCATACCTGCTGTATAGTGCTCTTATTTCATGATGGTGTTTTGGAAGTGGGATGAAGCTCTCAGAACCTATTTCCTAATGGCTTCGGTGTCGTCAGCATGAGGAATACCCACCTCCTCAACAAAAGGACCCTCTGTTTGTTTTGGAAATGTTATTGACAGCAGAAATGTCTCAGGAATTAGAGGTGGTCATCCGAGCAATCTTCTAGCCAGAGCAGGCACAGCGCAAATGCTGAGGTCATTCTCCCTCCCCCTTCCCATGGCCCCCCCCTTGCATGGAGGCCTGATCTTTTCACTCATTCTCTCCCCATGCCCCTCTTAACACGATGTTCTGTTCCCTTCAGAATGGTGGCTTGGCCTGGAGTGATGATGCTGATGGAGGCCGGGGAAGAGAGATCTCGCGAGATTTTGCCAAGGTCTGTAACAAACATCTTGTGGGGTAGAGACAGGGAACATTTGTGCCACAGATTCTGTTTGGCATCGGAGGAGGGGGCGTGAGTGGCCTGTGTGTCACGTTCATAACCGTTTGGATGGTTGTACAGGCTCTGGTCTGAGGCTTGCTGCTGCAGGATGTAATGCTCACTGTGGTTTTCTTTTCCCCCCTGGGGTCTGGACTGTAGCTGTATGAACTGGACAGTGATCCCGAAAGGAAAGAGTTCCTGGATGACCTCTTCATCTTTATGCAGAAGAGGGGTGAGTGTGCACTTTCCTTGGGGTACAGTTCCCTGAGTACTTGAGCACCTACTGCGTGTGTACAGTTACCTAGCCCCCTCTAATCCTGGCCAGCACTGGCATGACTGCTGGTGATGCACATACTTGACCACAGATTAAAGGGAACAGAGAGCCTGGGAATACCACGGCTTTGGTCTTGCCTTATTTTTGTCTCTCTTCTAATTAATTGGCCCGTGGAGCCACTTCAAACTCAAATATATTCATATTATAGCCTTACAATTGCTTTAGGCGTCACTTAAACTAGCACGCAGCTCTTCTTGCTGTTATATCTCAGAGGACACAGACCCCTCAGGTGGTTTTAGGAAGTTTGAAATTCAGCCAGGGTCACACCTGTAATCTTAGCTACTCAGGAGACTGAGATCTGAGGATCAAGGTTCAAACCCAGCCTGGGCACAAAAGGACCTGAGACTCTTATCTCCAGTTAGCCTCTAGAAAATGGGAAGTGGGACTTGAGGGTAGGAGGATAGGTCGTAGGTTTGAGCTGAAGAGCTCAGGGACAGCGCCCAGGCCAAGTTCAAGCCCCATGACCACCAAAAAAAAAAAAAAAGAGAGAGAAAGAAAGAAGGGAAGTCTGAAATCCATTGAAAAAAGGGGCCAACATGGACTGGGAGTTTGGCCTAGTGGTAGAGTGCTTGTCTAGCATGCACGAAGACCCGGGTTCGATTCCTCAGTACCACATACATAGAAAAAAGCCAGAAGTGGTGCTGAGGCTCAAGTGGTAGAGCTCTAGCCTTGAGGAAGCCCAAGGACAGTGCTCAGGCCCTGAGCTCAAGCCCAGGACTGGCAAAAAAAAAAAAAAAGGCGGGGGAGGGGGGGAAACCAACTTTTCTTTGTATGTCTGCGTGTACCAACGCTGGGACTTCAACTCAAGACCTGGGTGCTATCACTAAGGTTTTGTGCTCCAGGCTGGTGCTCTACCACTTAAGTCACAGCTCCACTTCTGACTTTTTCTCAGTTGAAACAAGTCTCACAGACTTTTTTGCCCAGGGATGGCTTCAAACCATGATCCTCAGATCTCAGTTTCCTGAGTAGCTAGGATTACAGGCGTGAGCCACCAGTGCCTGGCTCCAACTTTGTCTTCTTATCCAATGGCTCTTTGACTTTCCCATTCTCTGACTTGTTTTATAGGGAAACTTCCCAGTTCTGTCTTCTCTTTCTCCCCCATTTGATCCCCAATAGCCAACTCCACTCTGGACCAAACATGAGCAAAGTGTGAGCCTAGCAACTCACATGTTGGTTCCCCTTAGCAGGGTCAGCTCTCAAGACCCCAGGCTCCCTAGAAGATCCAGTCCACGTGATTTCACCTTCATCTCCCCAGGACCCAGAAAGCCATCCCCTCAGCCTTCTCCCCAGGACCCTGCATCTCGATCCCTTGATTGAGAGACCTAGGGATGAAATTCTCTCTTTTTTTTTTTTTTAGGCTGAGTTTTTAGATGGCAGCTAAATATTGGGAGATCCCTCACTCGACCAGACATTTTCACCCTCCCTTCGCACCACCCCTCCCTCCCCCCCCAAGTCCCTTCTCTTCCCCTTCCTTCCCTCCTCCCCCTTTACCTCCCAAAGCCTTATTGCCTTCTTGGTGGTGGGGCTATTACTTTGGAGCTTGTGTGCTCCCCTAAATCCCCTGCCCCCTACCTCCAAGTCTATCAAAGCAGTGTAACCAGCCCTAATTAGTTTACTCCTCCAGCAGCTATCTGAAGCTGCATGTGTTAGTATAAAAGAAAACAAGGATGGAATCCTGAAAAATAACGTGACTGGCAGCAGAGAAACTCCCTGGTTGCCTGAGAGGGAGAAATCCACTTAATACCTTGGTCTCCCCTTCCAATTACCTTTTAATTATTTACAAGCTCCACCAGCCCAGCTGGTGCAAACCCAGGCGCTGATCCCTCTCAAAGGGGCTGCCATAGCAATATAGATTTTAATCAGCAGTGGAGCTCCATTGCTTTACTTTCTACTTTATTGTTCTCCTTCCTTCCCAGCCTGGCCTGAGCTGAGAAGCTCAGTCACTGTTCGCTGCGATGCGCCTGCGCTCAGCCAGGGGCTCCTGGAGGACCACCACTCAGTCCCACCTCTCCCCACTGCTAGCACAGGCCAGGCAGGGAGGCACTCAGCGAGTGGTCTGGTTGGTGTTCGTGACTGTTTACCATGCAAAGTGGTTGAGCTGCTTTGAGCTTTGGGTACATCTGCCTCGCCCCAGTTCAAAGACAGGTGGCTCTGTTGAAAGACAGCCATTCTAGGCTTTTGCCATTCAGCAGCCGAGAGCCTTCTTTGCAGCCTGTCCAGCTTCCTGGAGTGGCCAAGTTGCCATCCAGTGTGTATGTGTGTATGTGTACGTGTGTGTATGCGTACATATGTATTCACACACACCAGATACTGGGTGCTACTTTATCTTTTTCCACTCAAGGCTGGTGTTCCACTACTTGAGCCATACCTGCAGGGACTAGCTTCTCACCATGATCCTCAGATCTGACTTTCTAGCATAGTTTTTAATGTTGTTTTGTTTTGTAGGTCGTGGGGCTTGAACTCTGGGCCTGGGCACTGTCCCAGAGCTCTTCAGCTCAAGGCTACCTACCCCTTGAGCTACAGCCCCACTTACCATTTTTAAGTGATTAATTGGAGATAAGAGTTTCACAGTCTTTAGTGCCCCAGTTGGCTTTGAACCACAATCCTCATACTCCTGAGTCACTAGGATTACAGGAGTAAGCCACGGCGCCTAGTTGTAATATAGTTTTGAGTAACAGGGGAGCATAAGTGACTCCCAGCATTCAAATCCGGTATTTTACTGTTTGCTGGCATTGTTGATGAGAGGGAGAGGTCTTCTGCCTGCTCCTCCACTGCAAGGCCGCCTGTTCTCCGCGCTGTCGGCGTTAGGGCTGGATAACCCCGTGTTCTGGATGTGCTCCTGTGCAAGGATGTTAGTAGTGTTCTTGGCTTTTTTCCACTGTCTCTAGTGGTGCTCAGAAATACATATTGTAAATGGCTCCTGAGGCCCAAATTGCTGTCAGGGGAGAGCTGCTGGCATAGAGGGATAGAAAGAGGAATAAGAAACAACACTTTTCGTCTTGAGGGGGAAGGGAAAATTAAAATGATTCTCCCTCAGTTCAGAGTGGGCTTATTTTGAGTTGGTATCTTGAGGTTCCCTCCCTGGGACTTGGGACGAGAGCCAGAGGAGTGGGGGCTGGGGCCCTGTGTGTCAGAGGCCTGGGATCACCTTCCTGGAACTCTTATCTGCTAGTCTAAATTAGAGTGGTGGTTCAGGCCAGCTGGGAGCAGATTGTACTTTTAGTTAGGTGAGGATACTGTCTCTCTCCTCACAGTGTCTGGACTCTGGAGGCAAGTTTTTATCTATTTTTCTGCTGGTACTGGGGATTGAACTCAGGATGTCAGCATTGTCCCTTAGTTTTTTTATTCAAGGCTGGCACTCTGACTTCTGGCTTTTTTGGTGGAGATAAGAATCTTCTAGACTTTCTTGCCTAGGCTGGCTTGGAATCAGAATCCTCAGATCTCAGCCTCCTGAGAAGCCAGGATTACAGGTGTGATCTTCAGCCATCACATTGGTAAGGTAGGGCCCAGCTGGAGGAAGATGTTAGCAGAGACCAAGGAAAAGCCTCAACCTCAGAAGCAGATTGAGATTTTCAGATTTTACAGGAGCCACTGCATACAGCCTCAGTTTGAAAGACCTGGTAACACTGGCTGTGAGTGAGGCATGGCAGGGCAGCTGTGACAGAGGACAAGGAAGGCAGCACACAGCAGGCAGCCAGGATGACTGCAGCTGCAGGCGATAAAACAGCTGTGTGCAGTGGAGCCGGGCACAGGCAGTAACTGCTGCTTTGTGCATGCCTCTGCCTTGTTAACACATTTGGGTGAATTGAACAGATGGGCCTTTCAGCCTCTGCCCCTGCTTTCCAAGCCTCCCCAGTGACCCTGTCCAGCCCACAGTACGCCTGCCAGCAGTGAAGCCTGAGAAGAATGGAGTGGGCGGAGGCAATGCCCATTCTACCCCATCTCCTGGGGCTCTTGGGCCCGAGCTGCCATAGCTGTGCGTGGAGGCCTGTGGTGTTAGTCAGGGCTCTGGCCTGATGGGCAGACAGGCCCCTCTCCACAGTCTCAAGCAAATCCTCCCCTTCTGATGACTATACTTTTTGCCTTGTCTAGCAAAAGAGAAGGTAGCTGGCTGGACACCAAGAGCTCAGGCCTGTATCTGTATCCTTACCACTCAGGGGCTGAGATCTAAGGATCACAATTCAAAGCCTGTCTGGGCAGGAAAGTCCTTGTGACTTTTATCTCCAGTTTACTACCAAAAAGCTGAAAATGGAGCTGTGACTCAAGTAGTAGCGTGTTGAGTGAAAAAGCTAAGGGACAGCATGCCTGTCCCCAGTAGGAGAAAAGACAGACAGACAGACAGACAGACAGAAGGTTCATCCCTTTGAGCCAACCTGGAAGCTTTTGTGTCCTGTGTCATGTGTTCCTGATTGCTCTGTTCACATAATGAACCACCCTTGAGGAACAAGAAACAGAAGAAATCCTCCTTTCCCAGTGTTCTATGAAAATCATGTGAAAACGACTCCAAGACTACCAAAAAATGTCTTCTTACTGACTAATGAATTTCCTCTTTTGATGACTGAAGCTACAAGGAGTCACACGGGGCTCCAGAGTCCCATTTCCCCTGGGGTATTGCTCTTGGGGGGTCATTGGTGGGTCCCAGAGTTCTCTCTCTTTCCCTCTATCCCACCCCCACCCCAGCTTCCCTTTTGATGCTCTTTATATGTGCAGGGGTGTTGAAACAATACTAAATACAATTTTATCCCAATTTAACTCACTGTGGGTGGCTAAGATCTCATTCCTTCTTAGAGTTTCCATTTAGTTTTCCAACGTCCAAAGGGGAGTGACTGCTGTGTAAGTGTGAGCAGCAAAGGCATTTTTCCTTCCTAGGTGAGAAAGTAAAGCATAGCTCCCTGATACTTAAGAGGTGGAACAAAAATGTAATCTCTTTAGCATCACCGTGGTGAAGATAGTGACTCTGTAGCTGTTTTTGTTATTGTTTTATTGTGGGTCGTGGTCTTGAATTCGGCCTGAATGCTGTCCCTGAGCTCTTCAGCCCTTGAGCTAAGCCCCTCTTCCCCGTTTTCTAGAGGTTAATTGGAGATAAGAGTCTCAGGTCCTTTTGTGCTCAGGCTGACTTTGAGCCTTGATCTTCAGGTCTCAGCCTTCTGAGTAGCTAGGATTATAGGAGTGAGCCACTGTGCTCAGCTAGCTATTGTATGTTTTTTGTTGTTGTTTTGGGTGAACCCATACCAACGCTTGAAATCAGGGCCACATGCTCTCACTTGGCCTCTTCACTCAAGGTTGGTACTCTACCACTTGAGCCAAAGCTCCACTCACAGCTTTTATGTTGGTTAGTTGGAGGGAGGTAAGAGTCTTCTGGACTTTTCCTGCCTGGGCTGGCTTTGAAATATGATTCTTTATTCTCAGCCACCTGAGTAGTTTGGATGACAGGAACAAGCCATCAGCTACTTGTAGTTATTTATTATTATTACTTTTTATCATTAACCCATACACTTTACAGGATAGAGCAAAGGTTATCACTGGCCTTGAAGAGTCAGTTCTGAGTTTAAGGGACTTCCTGCGACCAGACATTGGACTTAGCACAGGCGCCTCCTGACTCCCTCCCTGCTCTCTCTCTTTGAGAAGTCCCTATGATGCTCCATTGCTTCCTTTTAAGCAGTGCACAAGTCCCTCCCCTCCTGCACCATCACTCGTCCTACAGCTTCCGAGCCAGAAGGGTCTGTTTAAACAGCATCAGACGGTCGAACTCTTAGAGTGGCTCTCTTGTCTGCAAGGAGAGTCCTTCCCTCAGAATCAGGCCTATCTCATGAAAGGGGAGATGCAACAACTCATTCAGACAAGGGGGCTGCCACCTGTCCATGCAGGTTGGCCAAGGAGACAAACCCTGGAGAATTTCCACAGAAAGGCTGTTTTCCTGCCTTTACCCCCACCTTGGACTAAGGAACTGGAGACAAGTTTCTTCAAGATGTGGAGGTAGCTCTTCCATCTCCCCGCCCCCCCAACACACACACAGTTCTGGTCAAGGCTGCACATGACCTTGGATTTCCCCGGTGGATTGTTGGGTCTGTTTTTGATGTGTATATACAAAGAATTTACTGTGGGAAAAGGGCTTGGCCTGCTCGCAGTGCCTTTTGAGTGTTTTTCCTTCTGTTGTGTGCTTATCTGTCCATCTCAAGCAAGGAAATGATCAGGACTACACTTGCCTCTTGGAGGGGGTTGGGCAGATTTCTTCTATATTCTTTTAATCCTGTAATAAATTGCCCAGGGCCTTGGATACACTTCCTGGTTGACTAAAATATGTTGTGTTTGCCAAATAAAGTAGGCTTGGGGGCTTTATTTTCTATCCACATGAAAATGTCTGTGTTCATGCATACACACACATGTGTGTCTGTTCATGCTCCTGGGAGCTGAACTCAAGGCCTGGGTGCTATCCCTGAGCTTCTGTCCCCTTTTTTTTTTTTCTTTTTTTTCTTTTTTAATTTGGCAGTCCTGGAGCTTGAACTCAGAGCCTAAGCACTATCCTTGGGCTTTCTCAAGACTAGACCTCTACCACTTGAGCTACAGCACCAATTCTGGCTTTTTCTATGTATGTGGTACCAGGGAATTGAACCTGGTTCCTTGTGCATGCTAGGCAAGCACTCTACTATTAGGCCAAACTCCCAGCCTGTCCTAAGCTCCTTTTGCTCAGGGCTAGTGCTCTACCATTTGAGCCACAGCTCTACTTTCCTACCTGGCCTGTTATCAAACCTTGATCCTCAGATCTCAGCCTCCTGAGGGTCTAAGATTATAGGCATGGGTCACTAGTACCAGATTTAAAATGCAGATTTTAGGTTCAAGGATTAGCTCTTGCTCTGAAGCTCCTTTTTTCCAGGTGAGTCATCGGCTACTGCTAAATCCACTATTGTTCTGCTTTCCATCTTTGGTATTCATTTAATGCCCTGTACACGGTTATCCACAGTAATCCATTGGGAAGGGAGATGGGTTTTTGAAAGATAAAATTAATTTGAGAGGGCCATTTTCAGTTCAACCTCTTCTAAAATCTTGTATTGGTTTCCATAATGGGAAAATTCAATGATTTGAGAATTTCACCTCTCTTCCTCTTTTCTTCTCTTTCCCTCCCTCCTCCCTCCCCCCCACCTTTTTTTTTTTCATCCAAGACTGGGACTCAAACTTGGTACCTGATGCTTTCTCTTATCAGCTAGCACTCTATCAACTAAACCAGGCCTCCAACCCCACGTTTTGCCTCTTTGATCCCAGAGCGAACAAGTATATAATAAGTTCCTTTCAGGCTAAGCTAAGAGTAGCTAAGACTCAGTGTGGGTTTGGGGTACAGTGGGTCCCAAGTCCAGTGGCAGGGATGGCAGCAGAAGCTCAGATGGTTATACATGCCTGCCTAAGCCTCAGGGGCTGTGTACGCCTCCTCACCAGGCCTCCCTCCCTCTTCTGTAAACAGCAGGGGGTGTGGGCAAGCCCCAGCTGGAGTACTAAGAAAGATTACAGGAGGCCACCCGTGGGTTCCTGCCCGTAATCCTGCTCAGGAGCTGAAATTGGAGGATTGAGCTTCAATCCAACCTGTGCGGAAGAGTTCATGAAACTGTTAACTCCAGTTAACTACTTGGGGTGGGGGGCAGAGGGAGCCAGAAGATCAAGCCCTCGTACCAGCACACAAAAGGTAATTAATTTAAAACTAGCCTTCTGGGCCGGGAGTTTGGCCTAGTGGTTAAAGTGCTTGCCTAGCATGCATGAAGACCCAGGTTCAATTCCTCGGTACCACATATAGAAAAAAAGCCAGAAGTGGTGCTGAGGCTCAAGTGGTAGAGCTCTAGCCTTGAAAAAGTCCAAGGACAGTGCTCAGGCCCTGAGCTCAAGCCCTGAGCTCAAGCCCAGGACTGGCAAAGAAAACAAAAAAAAAAAAACAACAAAAAAAAACCTAGCCTTCCTGGGTGATTGTAAGGAATGTGGATAGAATAGCACATTGTGGCCCAGTCCTACAGAGCATTTCAAGAACAGATACCTGGAACAAGGTCAGGCGAAAGCCAGCAAAAAAGAACGTGCACATTTGTAGGAATCCATGTCAGAGTAAAGGTCACCTCCAGGCCAGGGGGCTAGACAAATGGGTATGGACTGAGCGAGACCATGACCGAGCTTTCTGGGGCACTGGCAGTGAACTTGCTTGTGACTTGAGAGCTGGCACATGCAGAGCGTCTACTTGAGTGATGGTTGCACCCTACGAAGTTGGCCTCTGTGAGCAGAGGGAGCCGGTGACTCTGCCACGCTTGTCTCTGCCTGCCTGTGCATTAGGATAAACAACTCGGGGGAGGACTCACCAGTCATTTCTCTCCTTGTTCCTGGGGAGCAGAGGAAGAATTACTGTATGAGGATTCAGCAGGCCTGCCCAACATGGACTTAACAAGGCTTTCAAGCTCCTGGTTGGCTGTCTTGACAGTGGGTTGTAAAAAGGATTAATGACCTTTTTCAAAGCCCCCTCCCCCCAAAAAATGCTGAGAAGGTCCCTGGCAGGGGCAATGCCCTAGACCCCTACTGGTCACCCCTGACCAGTAGGCAAGATTACCGCCAACCCTGGCCTTGATTGCTGCTTGTCTTCACTGCTATGGGAAGTAGCTTTCCCTTCAGCACTCTGGCATCTCCTGTGTCTGCTCTCTCTTCTCTTGTTCTTGCTCCTGTCTTAGCTACATCTGTGTCACTGGAGTGAAGTGGTTTTATTTAGTTTAGCCATATCTGCTGGGGCCACCAGTGCCAGTGCCCTGTGGCATTCCCACCAACAAGGGTTAAAGCCCTGAAGTCTGCAGGCTTCAAGGGGTCCCTCCCTGGTGCTCATAAAAAGCCTTTTACATCCGTCCCTGCTCTGCTGCAGGCTCCCTGGCTGGAATCTGATAAGGGGCCTCTTTGTTGCAACTGTCAGTCTCCTTTATTGAGGAGGGAACTAGAGACCAGTGGCATTTCTTGGGGTGCAGATAAGGCCCTGGATCCCTGTCAGAGAGCATGATTAATTACCCTCAACCCTCACTCAGGCTTTGATCCCAGTGATGGACAGTCTGCAGGCTTCCTGATCATGGCTCCTGCACACCCACTGGCCATGTTGGGGTAGATATTCGTGGCCTGTGGGCCAGCATCAGGGCCCTACTGAGAGCTCTCTTCTGAGGGGCATTTGCTTCTTAGGGTGCTGTGCAGGTTGCTTTTGTACTGTGGACACAGGCTTGTCCTTGTCAGGAGGAAGCAAGGCCCTGTTACAGCCTTTCTCCAAAAGGCTGGTGAAAGAGCCCCTGTGGACTTGAACTCCGTGGACCTGAGCCCTTCAAAGGTCCTGTGCAGGCCCATGGGAGATCAGCTCATCCAGAGTCACTTGGCAACAGTATTCTCTAATTCAGGCAGCTTCCTAAAACCAAGCCAGTCTCTTTATTTATTTAGTTACTTATTTTTTATTTTATTTTATTTTTGCCAGTCCTGGGCCTTGAACTCAGGGCCTGAGCACTGTCCTTGGGTTTTCTCAAGGCTAGTGCTTTGCCACTTGAGCCACAGCACCACTTCAAACTTTTCCTATGTATGCAGTACTGAGGAATTGAACCTGGATCCTTGTGCATGCTAGGTGAGCATTCCACCATTAGGCCACTGTCCCGGCCCTTTATTATTTCTGATGCTGCTCCTCAGGGCCTGGCTTCTCTGAGCTTTGTTTTGCTCAAGGCTAATGCTTACCAGTTGAGCATAGGTCCCCTTCCAGCTTTTTTTTTTAATTTAGTAGTTTATTGGAAAAAAGAGTCTCTTAGAGAGGTAAGGAGTTTGGCCTAGTGGTAGAGTGCTTGCCTAACATGCATGAAGACCTGGGCTTGATTCCTCGGTACCACATATGTAGAACAAAGCTGGAAGTGGTGCAGTGGCTCAAGTGGTAGAGCTCTAGCCTTGAGAAAAGGTCAAGGACAGTGTTCAGGCCCTGAGTTCAAGCCCCACAACTGGAAAAACAACAACAACAAAATTTCTTAGTTATTCCTGTCCAGGCTAGCTTGAACCACAATCCTCAGATCCCAACCTCCTGAGTAGCTAGGATGACAGGTGTGAGCCACCAACATCTGACCACCCTCCCTTTGGTAACTGTGACAATTATTCATTCTTTTTTTAAAATATGCTTTCATAGGTCACTTGAACTGAAAATTGAGTAGTACAAATTTTGATTTCACAGATGTGATAACAGTGTCCCAGATCAATTATCTCCCGTGTCTATCCCCTATTCTAGTCAGCTCTCATCTGTTATAGGTGCACTTTGTCTATCCAGAAAATTCCTGCATCTGTGACTGCATTGTGTGTGTGTGTATGTGTGCACGCATGCGCGCGCGCACATCCACATGTGTACATGCATGCATGAGTGCGTGCGTGTGTGCATGTTGCTTCTGGACATGAATTCAGATCCTAGGCACTGTCTCTGAGCTTTCTCGCTCAAGGTTGGCTCTTTACCATTTGACCCACAGTTGTACTTTGGGCTTTTGGAGATAAGAGCCTCATGTATTTTCCCGCTCAGGCTGGCTTTGAACCACAATCTTCAGTCTAGCCTTTTGAATAGCTAGGTTTACAGGCATGGACCACCGGTGCCTGGCTTGAAGCACTCATTTGATCAGCACAGTTTTGCTAGTTTAGTTGTGGCTGTTTGGGAAGCTGGTGAGAGCCTGGCCCTGGGTGGTGGCTCAGGCCACAGAGGAGGATGCCTGTGAGAGATGAGGCGCCTCTGGGAGCTCCTCCACCTATAAAATAGAGGAGTATCCATGGAGGAGGAGCCAAGGCTGACAGAGCTTTCTGCCTCACCTTTAAGACCTATGGCCTCAGTAGGAGACATGAGAGTGGAGCAACACAGAGAAAGCTGGTTAGGACTGCAGTGAGGCCACTGAGCACATTCTGAACAGGTGACTCATTAAGCTGCCCAGGGGGAGCAGAAAGAGGTGCCTGGCTGGTATGGCCTCGCCATGCACATTTGCACTGAGATAGACTGGCATATCACCTTGTCCTGCCAGGATGCAACAGGAAGACATTGACCCAAATGAGCTCTGACATTTTACCTAGGAACTTGGGGGGGGTTGGTTTTACTTTTGAGGCAGGGTCTCCCTGTGTAGCCCAGGCTGGCCTTGAGCCCAAGGCCTTTCTGCCTGAGCTCTCCAGGTGCTAAGATTTCAGACATTCACCACAACACCCGGCTTACTTTAGGACTTTTTTCTTGGTACTGGGGTTTGAACTCAGAGTTTTACCTTTGCTTCGGGCTTGCTTGCAAGCCAATGTTCTTACTGTGTGAGCCATTTTTCCAGCCCTGTTGATAGCTGGCCATTTTGGAAACGGAGCCTAGTGAAGTTTTCTTCCTGAGCTGGCCTCTTAACTGCAGTCCACCAGATCTCGGTGGCTAGGATTTTAGAGACACCAGCACCCGCTCACTTACCAATTTTTTTAGTCAAACCTGGGTGACTTTTGTGTCCTTGACCCTCCAGATACCAGCTGGTCAAGACAGGGCTCTCTGAAGTCAGCAGGACCTCTCTTAGGAAAGAGGCCTTGGCTTTGCCACAGGAGTTGTGCTCATGTTGCTTCTTTAAAAATGTAGAGAGCCCTTTGCACCATTCTGTGGCTTGAATTACCCTGAGAAGTTGGTGAGCTCCCGTGTGAGCCCAGCCTGGGACAATGAGGCACGTTTGACGCCAGCCTGAGGTACATACATACTCAGACCCTGTCTCAAGAAAAGCCAACAACAGAAAGCCGAGGAGGTTGAGATTGAGCTGGGAGTACTGGAGAGAAACAGAAACAAGAGCTCAAGCTGGCCTAAACCCACCAGGCAGCAGAGCGGGATGGGGCGGGGAGGGGGAGGAGAGGATGGGCAGCCTGCTTACAGTAGAAAGCGTTTCCATTAAAAGGCAACAAGTCTCCAGCCCTGCCCCGGACGGTGACCCTTCCCTGCGGAATTCTCCCCTCTGACCTCCAGATCATTAATCCACAGGCTGCCAAATGACAGTCATCCATCACGCCTCCTGACGAGCCCTGCCTGCCCTCCCTCCCTGCCGTCCCCTGGTGCTCATTAGTGGGCCTTCCTGCCCGGTGCCAGGTTTCCTAATCAAGTCTCAGCTCCCCTCACTTCCCTGGGGGCTGAGGGAGGGGCGGAAGCTGCTCTGACCCTCCCTCTTAGAGGCCAGTGTGGGGGAGGGGCGAGCGATTAGTGGGGAGAGAACTGTTGAGTGGCTTTTCATTCCCCTGGAGACCTGCGTGTCCAGCAGGGCCTTTGACATGACCAGAGATGGGGGTGGGGTGGAGCCAGAAGCCATATCTCCATCTTGCAGAAAGCAGGTTGGGAGGGGTGCTTGGCAGGGCCTCTCCTTCCAGGGTGTCAGGGATCTATAGAGGACATGGCCACACGGGAGTCCAAGGTAAGTTGACATTTCATAGAGAAGTAATGTGGAATTACACTGCTGGGGAGACACAAGTCCCAGCTGGTGCTGGTGATTCACGCCCGTCATCCTCGCTCCTCAGGAGGCTGAGCTCTATGGGTCACAGTTCAACCATCCAAAACCAAAAGTAGAGCTGTGGCTCGAAATGGTAGAGCACTAACTTTGAGCTCCCGGGCCCTGAATTCAAGCCCCATGACCAACAAAAAAGAAGAAAAAGAAAAATCACACACACTTGACATCAGTGTGGGCCAGCCCCTTTTCTAGTGAAGGGTGGAAAACAGGTGTAGGAATTAGGCCCTGGTCATCCCGGAGAGAGCTGGTACAGTCTGATGGCATGTAGATTTGAGGAATGTGAGTCCAGTAGTACTTGAAGTGGATCTATGGGCACTGTTTCCAACTTATCTGAAGGTAGTAGCTGGGTGCCAGTGGCTCAGCTGTAATCCTAGCTAATCACGAGACAGATCCGAGGGTCACAGTTCAAAGCGATTGTGGGAGGAAAGCCTTATCCCCAGTTAACCACTGAAAAGCTGTAAGTGGAGCTGTGGCTCAAGTGATAGAGCACCAGCCTTAAGTGAAAAAGCTGAGGGACAGTGCCCAGATCCTAGAATCAACACACTCAAAAAAGCAAGCACATGCAGATGCCTCCTCCCTCAACCTGTCGCTCCATGGCCTTTCTCTTGGGCACATCCACAGGGACCCCCATCAACCGGATCCCCATCATGGCCAAGCAGATCCTGGACCTGTACGCACTCTACAAGCTGGTGACAGAGAAGGGCGGCCTGGTGGAGGTCATCAACAAGAAGATCTGGAGGGAGATTACCAAGGGCCTGAGCCTGCCCACCTCCATCACCAGCGCCGCCTTCACCCTCAGGACCCAGTGAGTGCCGGGGGCAGAGCTGGGACGTTGAAATACAGGCTCCACGAGGAGGGGGGCCCTCGGCTCTCCTGGGTGCCATTTCACTCAGTCCTCCAAGAGACATGTCCCCATTTCCTAAGTCACTAGCCATCACTAGTGGCTCAGGTCTGTAATCCTGGCTATTCACGAGGCTGAGATCTGAGGATCCAAGTTCAAAGCCAGCCTGGGTAGAAACGCCTACGAGACTCCTATTTCCAGTTAACTAGCAAAAATCCGGAAGTGGCTCCAGTGGTGGAGCTCTACTTTATCACCATTTGAGTCAGGAGGAAAGTGTGGAAATAGTAAAGGCAAATGTAGCACTGGAGAGCAGGGGCCAGAGGGGCATGTGTTCTTTTGGAATGTTCTAGATGTTGCTCAGCGAGGAACCGGGGAGTGAGAAGTTGGGGGCCGAGCTGAGATAGAAGAGCGAGGTTCTTAAAGGGAAGAAATTGCATCTTGGAACAGGTGTCAGACTTGGCAAAAGGCGGAGGCCAAGGCTTTCCTGTCTGACCAGCCTGGCCCAGCAGCCAGGTCAGGGAAGCACCAGGAAAACACCATGTGGCATGGGTCCTCTTTCCCTAAGGCCTCTAAAACATGTGAAGAATGTTAGCTGAGATGTTACACTGTTCCCACTGGAGCGGTGGCCGAGGGGCCTGGGGCACTGAGGACCCCAGTCAAGGGCACCATGCCCCTGGCACCTCTGACAGCAGCTCTGCACGGTGCTGTGTTGGAGCTGTTTCCTGCCTTCTTCCCCTGCAGGTACATGAAGTACCTGTACGCCTATGAATGTGAGAAGAAAGCCCTGAGCTCCCCAGCGGAGCTCCAGGCAGCCATCGACGGCAACCGGCGGGAGGGCCGGCGGCCTAGCTACAGCTCCTCCCTCTTTGGCTATTCCACCACCGCCACTGCTGCGCCCAGTACCCCTGCCCTTCTCTCACCACCCAAGATCCGTTTCCCCCTTCTGGGGCTTGGCTCCAACAGTGGCACTGGTGCCAGTAGCCCTCGGATGTCCCCAGCTACCACTCTCAGGAAAGGTGTGTTGGGGGATGGGAGGAAAACCAGTTTGCTGGGGTCTGAGATGGGGTTTCGGGCCGACTGTGTCCGCGGACTGGTCTAGCTCATCCTTCACAGGCGATGGCGTCCCGGTGACCACAGTACCTGTGCCAAATCGCCTAGCTGTGCCTGTGAGCATGACAGGACAGCAGGCCGGGGCCCGCACCGCCGCGCTGGAGCAGCTGCGGGAGCGGCTGGAGTCTGGGGAGCCGGCTGAGAAGAAGGCATCCAGGCTGTCGGAGGAGGAGCAGCGGCTCGTCCAGCAGGCCTTCCAGCGCAACTTCCTGAGCATGGCCAGGCAGCTCCCCATGAAAGTCAGGATCAACGGCAGGGGTGAGCACCAGCTCAGGGCTCCACGCTCTCTCCTGGCCTAGAAGGGCCAGGAGATGGCAGCGTGCCACCTGGAGGACTTCTAAGGGACCAGCGTTGCCTCAGGCAGGAGGGAAGGAAAAGCAGTTGTTAGAGAAGCTGTGGAGGGTAGCTGGGTGTCCCTCCACCCACCTTTGATCTGTCTAAATTACAGGGCACGGCTTGCCTGCACTGTAGCGCCTTACTGCGGCACCAGATTAATGGGAGGAAGACATGACATCCTTTCATGCTGGAGGCTCCGCAGGGGTGGGGAGATGGCAGGGCTGCCAGAGGCTCTCGGGAATAAGAAGTAGGAAATGGGCTGGATGCTGGCTACTCAGGACATCTGAGGACCAAAGTCCAGTGCCAGCCTGGGCAAAAGGCAGTGAGATTCTTACCTCCCATTGACCAGCAAAAAGCCAGAAATAGAGCTCAAGTCGTAGAGCGCCATCCTTGAGTGAGAAATAAAGGATAGTGCCTAGTCCCTGAGTTCAAGTCCCAGTACCAACACACACACTAAAATAGGAGATACGCGATTGTCAGTGTAATTGGCAGTTCTTCTTTTCTCCTCCCCTCATACAGCTTTTCTGTGCCCTTTAAACAAAATACTTTTTTTGGGGGGGGGGTCTGTGGACCAAACACAGGACATTGCACTAGCTAGGCAAGCGCTTTGTCACTGAGCTATACCCCAGCCCTTCTTTGCCATTCTTGCTCAGAGCAGACATGCTCTAGAAGATAGGAAGATGCCCACACAGCCCCTCCCTGCCCCCTCTGTGGTGAAGGGCAGGAGGAAGCAGAGGGAGAGGGGGAGTTGCCCCTTTCAGAGCAAGGTGTCCTGGTGTGTCAGGACAAAGTCTGGGGTAAGTCAGGTGAGAGTGTGCCATCTTCCCAGATGGCCCTGGGAGGCCAGATGCTGGAGACATAGCCCCCTTCCTGAAGCAGGAGGTTCTTAGAGCTGAGGCTGGGCCCAGTGTGCAGTGGCTCCGAGGACGGGAGCCTGGCCAGGCCAGCTTGCTCCCCGGCTGCTGTCCCTGCTCTGGGAGCAGTTGGGGGAGTGAGTTGGCCTTCTAGAAAAAACAAGCCTGGCTTTGCTGGCAGGCCGTATGCTCAGGAGCTGGTAACAGCAGATGCTTTCCACGTCTGGGGTGCTCAAGGTAGCACAGGAAGAACAGTAAGAGGCCTGAGCAGCCTGCTTTCTGTCTGTCCCTGTAGAAGACAGAGCGGAGGCCTCCGCTGCAGCGCTCAACCTGACCACAAGCAGCATCGGGAGCATCAACATGTCGGTGGACATCGACGGAACCACCTATGCAGGTAGGCCAGGGAAGCCAGGAGGGCAATTAGCCACGCCAGATGGGCACGGCAGCATGGCATGGCCCCCTGCATCTGCAGGCTCTGTTTCCAGAACCTAGGGCCTTGTGGGAGTGTTTGGCTTAAGATACTTGGAGGTGGGCTTGGGTCTGGCAGAGGGCTAGATCTCTGTATCCTCTTGTCTTCTACCACGAAAGGGAAGATGATGGAGAGGGTTAGGGGTTCAAGGCTCCCTACAACCCTAAAGAGAGGTGAGTTAGGTCCCTATAATTCTAGCTATACAGGAGGCTAAGATCTGAGGATCATGGTTCAAAGCCAAGCCAGGGAGGAAAGTCCATAAAACTATCACCAACTAGCCCACCCCCCCCAAAAAAAAGCCAAACATGGAGTTATGGCTTGTGGTGAAACACCAGCTTTGGGCAAAAAAGCTAAGGAAGAGTACTCAGGCTGTGAGTTCAAATCCCAGGACTAGCACAAAAAGAGTGTGCCAGAGAGAGAGCCTCCCCCTCCTGCCTTAACCCTGTCCAGCCCAGGAGGCCTCCCAGCATGCTAACACCCATGCACTCCTGGTGTTCCAGACTTCCAGGGCCCTGCCTGGCACTGGAGTCAGTGTCAGGTGCCCAGCCTTAGACCTGGGCCTTGTTGAAAGGAACTGCACCTGTTCCCTCCCCCTCCAGGTGTGCTGTTTGCCCAGAAACCTGTGGTGCACCTCATCGCAGGCTCGGCTCCCCAGAGCGTGGGCAGTGGTGCCAACAGCAGCAGCAACTCCCACTGCTCTCCAAGTCCTACCTCATCCAGGGGCACCCCCAGTGCAGAGCCCTCCACCAGCTGGTCCCTTTGACGGGCGGCACCCAGCGCCAACTCCTCTCCTGCTTAGAGTGGAGAAAGCTGATGCACAGAATTTACCTCATCTCATGGAGCCACTCCAGAGTCTGGACTTGTCCAGGCTCCATTCAGGTCCTGCTGTACTCTGGGGGCAGGGAGGGGCTGAAGGGGCGGGGCAGAGCAGCGTTGTCCAATCAGGGGTAGCCCTGGGGACTAGGCGGGGTCTGGGTGTCCGGCTTCCTCCAGGGCTCTCTGGCCACCTCCCTCCCCAGGGCAGTGTATTGACAATCTGTAAGCCGTCGCAGGGCTGGATGCCCTCTTATTTCCCTTCCTCCTTAATTTATTTCCCTCTTGCACCTCCTGCCCTGACCCCACACGTACTGGTGTCTGCCTCTTCCTAGTCCCACAACTCACAAATCCCGAGTGGGGCTGCTAAGAGAGCCAAGAGCCTGCCTCCGTGGCTGGTCTGCTGAGCCTGGGATGGTGCCCTCCGAGCCTTTCTTGCCTACTGTTTGATTTCTGGGGTGTGGGCCCCTCCTAGCCAATTCTTGAATCAGCACTCGAGGGCAGGTTCCAGTTCAGGGTCCTGTTCTGACTCCCCCACACCTCAGGTCCTCCCCTGCTGGCGTTGGCCAGCTCTCCCCAGAAAGCTGCTTCTTCCTGGCCCAACCTCCCGGGGCCTCCCAGCCCCCAGCCCCGCCCAAGTCAGGCTCACTGAAATACCTCAGATTTGTAATTGCTGATGCATGATCCTTCAGGAAGTATTTGCATCTCTGAAAACGTTTTTTATAAGTGTTTTTTCTGACTTTTTTTTTTAAATTGTTATTATTGCTGTTGTTGTAGCACCAAAGAATTAAGAGCAGCTCGCCCGCTGGGTGGGGTTGACAGCCAGCCTGTCACGCCCAGGCCAGCGTATGGGGCCACTCAGGGAACGATGGGGTGGGAGGGCAGGATGGAGAGGCCCCCAGTTTACTGGTGGCTCCTGCCGTCCCTAATCCCACTGCCAGGGTGAGCAGGGAGCTCCCCTCCCCAGCGCTCCCACCTCAGGACACTGGAGGGCCTGCATCTGCCAGAGGCCACACTGCCCAGGATGAGATGTTGACCTAGCTGTCCTGTGTGGCCAAGAAATGGTGATGCTTAACCAGTCTCAGCCTGCACCATCCTGTAGACCACTCCCCACTGTGACTCCTGGTGGCAGTGGCAGAACGCTGGCCCAGTCCATTTAGCCTCAGGTGGGACAAAGAAGGGAAAGGGAAAACTTGTGCACAGACATACCTCAGCTCTAGGAGCAACACATCTGCCAGCTGCCTCCTCCCTCCCTGCCCGTCTCTGCTGGGGCATCTGCCGCTCTATCTCTGCCACCGCACTCAAATACACACACACATACACACACACACACACACACATTCACACTCCCACACACTCCCAGCCCATCCACCTCTTGGGGCCTGGAAGCCTTACCTGCCAGGCATGGGCAGGAGAGGGCAGGGAAGTTGCAAGGAGCCCAGGGGACTGCCCCAGGCCTGCCTGCATCTCAGCCGTTCCACCAGTGTCTTTCTTAGGGGTTGTCATGAAGGATGGTCTCTTCCCACTCAGAGGACACAGGATGGTATGCTGGATGCTCCTCTCACCCTCACCCTCTCCCCGGGCAGCGTGCCCACCGCTCCTGCTCAGTACCCCTCGCTGCCCTCCAGGTCAGCAGTGGACAGCTGGCCAGGGCCGCGTGGTCCCTCCTCCCTTCCCATCTTGTTTGTATTCTAACCAGGAAAAATGTGATAGCACACGGTAGCCTAGACCGAGAATGAATAAATACCTCAGACATCCCCTTGCAGCAAGTGTCTGTATATGTTGTGATTTTCTATCTTACATGTTCTCGAATGTTTATATTCCAATAAACCTCTACCTCTTCACACGAGCAGGCCTCTCGATTGCTTTGAGTGACTTCCATAGGCCAAGCCCTCCAGAGTGGACAGGGCCCTTGGGAACTGCTCCTGCACGTCTCCTGGCCCTACCTGGTCACCAGACTGACTCCTCATGGGGTCGCTGCCATGTTGGGCAGGCCAGGGGCCAGGAAAGTGCTCCCGCTTCGCTTAGCAAACCTGAGCTGAGCTCCCACTGGGACAAACAGTAGGGGAAAAGACATGGAGTCCAGATGCAGATGCCACCTCTTGGATATGAGGTAGAACCAGGACTGATTTCCTCAAGGGCAGCCTGGGTCAGGAGCTGTGTTGGGTGTGGACTGCTAGGATGTGCCCAGTGGAGCTCAAACAGATCCAGAATGCTGCCCACTCTTGAGGCACAACCTAAAGATGCATGTGGGGCTGAGGCCTGCATGGGCTGCAGGTAGGCTACAGAGGACCCCTCCCCCCCAAAGGAGAGTGACATGGGCACCTTGAGCCCCTCCTCACTCATCTTCAAAACCTTTTTGGAAAAGCCAGGTGCCATGGGCTTGTGCCTGTACTCTTGGCTGCTGAGGAGGCCGGGGGTCTAAGGTTTACAGTTCCAAGACTTATTTCCAGTTAACCGCCAAGAAACCAGAAGTAGAGGTACAGCTTCCGTGACAGACTGCCAGCCATGAGCTAGAAGTTTCATTTCTAGGGTGCATCCCCTCCCAGCTCCCAGCTGTCCCCAGTGCCCTGCTCCGGACTCCAGGTCTCCCAGCTATGAACCTCAGATGCCAACCTCCATGGGCTCCCAGCCACTGACTTTTCGACTCCCCAAGGACCTGTGTGGCACCATCCTTCATTGTTCCCAGGACACTCCAAGGGCAGATGCAGCCTCTAGATGGTCCCTTATCTCCTTGTTTTCCTTGCATGGGGTCCCCTGCGCGTCAGGCTGGGTGCACACACCCTTGGTGGGCAGGGCTGTCTGCAGCCTTTGATAAAGCTAGGGGCCCAGCTGACTACACCAGAGTCTGGGCCTTGGCTTGAATATGGGGACGGGGCCTGCAGTGTGTGTGGGGGGGGGAGGGTCTATTACTGCAGGCTCCCATTGGGCAAATCTTCACCACTGTCCCCCAGCTGGCCTGAGACGCTGCCTCACCTAAGAATGCTTTGTGGCATGTCAGTAAGGGCCTGGACAGTTTCTCCAGGCCAGGCCTGAGACACTGGGTCATTAAACACTTGAATACTGGTTGGGCGCTAGTGGCTCCTGCCTGTCATCCTAGCTATTCAGGAGGCTGAGGTTCTAGGCCAGCCCTGGGCAGGAAAGTCTGTGAGACTCATCTCCAATAAATGGGTCAGGAAAAGTCAGCCCATGGGGGCAGGACTAAGATGGTATGGGGAGCCTGGAGGGGTGATCAGGAACCCAGTAAAGGAGTGGAGGAAGGGGGGATTGGGGGAGGGGGTCATGTGGATGTGGGGCAGGCTTCTCCTTAAGGTCTTTGTATCACTTGCAGACTTCAGCTGCATTGACTGGGTGAGCAACAGGGATTGGTTGGGGACCAGGGCCTGGGAGAAGGGGGTGACAGTAGGTATAGAACAAGTCTCCTGGGATAGCCCAGTGGGACCCCTCAGCCCTGGAGGATTGAAGTGGAATTGGAAAGTTACCCCAACTTTATCTAGATCCATTCCTAAGGGCCTGGCAGGTGTGTTTGTCTGGAAAGGAGACAACGGGAGATGAGGCCAGAAGGTCCCGGGCAGGGGTGGAGACGGAAGGGCTGGCAAGGGTGCCTCAACCTCAGGTGAAGGCTGTTTATGTGTGCCAGTCCTAGGCTGCCATGGCGGAGCTTTTGTGCTTGCCGCTGGAGCTCTCATCACTTGAGGCCCAGGGCCACTTCCAGCTTTTATTTATGTTGGGTGGTTCATTAGAGATGAGGAAGTCTCAGCCTTTTCTTCCAGGGCTGGTTCCAGAGTAGGGAGGATGACAGGTGGGCGCCCTCCATGGGGGGAAGGTTCTCCCCGCCCCCCTGAGCCCGGTGCCAGGACCCGATCCGGAGCTTCAGGTGCGTCCGCAGATGCGCGTGGGTTCCCCCGCAGCCGTGGGAATGTGGGCCGGGCCCCACGGGGCGAGGGGAAGAGACAGCACCCCCTCTGACTCTGAGAGGCCCGGGGGCGCTGGGGGGCTGGGGTGGGAGGAGGGGCACTGTGGTCTGGTCACAGGCCTGGGGGGGGAGGCACTGGCGGGACCCCACCAAGCCGGGTCAAGGCCGGGGCTGCGGGAGTCCCCGCCCCACACG
Organism: Megascapheus bottae; assembly: GCF_031878675.1. Taxonomy (NCBI): domain Eukaryota; kingdom Metazoa; phylum Chordata; class Mammalia; order Rodentia; family Geomyidae; genus Megascapheus; species Megascapheus bottae. Next base: position 2,267,904 of record NC_143538.1, on the reverse strand, counting down.
CTACGGGGCGTGGGGTAATTAGAGTCCGCGGGGGAAGCTGCTGACGCGGGGTGCAGGGCGTCGTGACCCCGACCTCACGGGACCTCCCAGAAGCGGGGCGCCCCTCCCACTCCTCCCGGGCCTCGCAGAGTCGGGGCGCCCCCTCCCCGGTCCTCCAGGGGTCCCGCAGAGGCGGGGCGCCCCCTCCCCGGTCCTCCCGGGCCCCGCAGAGGCGGGGCGCCCCCTCCCCGGTCCTCCCGGGCCCCCAGTCCTCCCGGCCTCCCCAGTCCTCCCAGGGGTCCCGCAGAGGCGGGGCGCCCCCTCCCCAGTCCTCCCGACGGCCTCGGGTCTCTCGCGGCTGTCGCCCGCAGCCTCGGCCCGGGCCCGGCGGTGAGGCTACAATGCCGGGGCTCCTCGGGACGCGCGCGCGAGCTGCGCTGGATCCAGGTGGCCGAGCCCCGCGGCCTCCGGCGCCCCGCGGCGGGGGACGTGGCGCGGTCCGGCCGCCGGGCCCGGCGGGCGCTGCGCGGGTCCCCCGGAGCCTTCGAGTCGCGGGCTAGAGCGGCCGGGCCTCGGGGCCCCGAGCGCTGGGGCCGGCGGCGTACGTCACGTGAGGGGCGGGGCCGCCGCGGGCGGAGGCCGGAAGCGGAAGCGGCGCTCGGAGCGGGGAGCGGGGCCTAGCCGCAGCCGGAGCCTGGGCGACGGTGAGTGAGGCCGGGGACCCGCGGCGGCGGCGGCGGCGCGGCGGCGGCTGGGGTGAGTTGACGGCGCGGACCGGCGGGCGCGGGGGCCCCGGCGTCGCACTGGCTCCCGGGTTACCCCGTTTCTTTCACTTCTTGGCCCAGGCCGCGGCCCCGACCTCTCACCCCTGACCCGCCGCTTGTCTCCCCGAGGGCGGTGGCTGCAGCCCCCCGGCCCGGGTCCCGCCCGCGGGGTCGGAGGCGGAGCCCGCGCGGCTCCTGAGGCGGCGGCGGCGGCGGGGATCGGCGTGGGGCTGGCGGGCGGGGTGGGACGGGGCCGGGGACCGGGGCGGGCCGGACAGCCGGAAAGGCGTCCCCGGGCCCGGCTTCCTCGGGCCCGGCCCGCGCTCCGGCCCCGCGTGCCGCCTGGAGTTCGGTTCCAGCCCGGGCCGGCCTCTGCCCGCCGGGTCCGCCCTGGGCGCCGCCGGCGGCGGTTACGGGAAGCGGGGGTCTCCGGGGCCCGTGGGGCCGCCGGGGGCGGACGGGGGAGGCGACGCCGGCGAGGGCCGCCGGCCCCCTCGGGGGTCTCTGTTTCGCGGATGGAGCCACCCGGGCCCGGGGCCCCAGCCAGGCCCGACCCCCCGCGCCGGCTCCCGGGCTGCCCCGCGATGTGGCGGGGCGTCTCGGCTCGGTAGTGCCGGGGACCCCGACGTGGAGCCGGGGTGGGCAGCGCCAGAGCCGAGCCCCCGTCGAGGCGGCGGCGGCGGCCGGCCGCTCCCTCCTCGGTGCCCTTGAGAAGGAGGAGCGCCTGGCCCGGCGGCGGCGGCGGCGGCGGCCTGCGAGGTGGCAGGTCTGCGGTGGCAGCGGTTGGGGCTCTGCTAGCCAAAAATAACCGTGGGGCGCTGGGGTGGCAGGAATCCGGGAGGGCAGCCGCTGACCTGGCTGGCTGCTGGCTCGGGTTGTCAGCCCAGTTCTGTAGCCAGAAACAGCAGAGAAGAGGCCGGCTGGGCCGGTCGGTGCTCAGAGCTGGCATCCTTGGCTTGCTTGCTCGCTCTTCACATTATCTTTTCTTTTTTTCTTTCAGAGTGTGTGTGTGTGTGTGTGTGTGCCCATACCGGGTCTTGAACTCAGCACCTTGGTGCTGTCCTGAGCTCCCACCGCCCCCCACCCCCACCCCCAAGGCTGGCACTCTACCACTTCCAGCTTCTTGTTGGTTAGAGATAAGTCTCATGGACTTCTCTTTACCAGTCTGGTTTTTGGACCATGCTCTTAGAATCTCAGCCTCCTGGGTAGCTCAGGTAACAGGTGTGAGCCTAGGGTGGCAGGTGCCTTTTCCTCCTTCGTGCGGAGTAGACTCACAGAAGCAGACTTGTGACCCTCAGTTTTAAGCTATCGATTGGGGGTCTCAGGCAACCAGAAACAATTTGTGAGACATACAGAGAACCCTTCAGCCCTGGCTAGTAGGAGTTCCCATAGTCTATCCTCCTGGCACAACTTCTAGGGCAGTGACACTAATTGCTGTGTGGGAGGGGGTTGTGAGGACACTTGATGGGTTTTATTCTGAACATCATCTCTTTTTGCCTGGCTGGTTTTCCAGGCCTGGGAACCAGGTAACTAGAGTGATTTGCATAAAAACCAGTGGCAGCACCAGAACTGGGTCCAGAGTTTGCTACCTTTAATACCCTATGTTGGCCTACACCTGTGCTAAATATAGCTTAAGCAGACAGACATGTCTAACTCTCACAGAACTGTAGAAAAGATTCTTGTTTCCTCTTTGCAAGGGGTTATGTTGAAGAGGAGAGTAGTTAACTAATTTGTCCAGAGACAAACAGATGTAAGTGGCATCACCACTACTCAAATTGAAACCTGACTCTGAACTGTCTTTGCACTGAAGTAAACATGTGGACATAAGAATCTAGGTCCTTGGTGGGGGGGGGGGGGGAATCTTTGTCCTGGCATGGACTAGACAGTGCCTTCCAGACCTGGTGCTTTGTTTACACAGGGAGGAGGGGCAGGACCACACTGGGATGTGAGAAGGCGTGTACCCTGGCCAGGAGGATGTCTTTTGAGCCAATTAGTGAGTGGTGGTGAGGCACAGCTTTCAGGCCATAGCGTGGGCACCTGAGCCAGGGTAATTGCAGGAAAGCAGTGAAACATTAGTCAGCTGATCATCAAAACAAACTGAAGGTCCAGGGGTTTGGCCTTGTGATAGAGTGCTTGCCTAGCATGCACAAAGACCCGGTTCAATTCCTTGGTACCACATACATAGAAAAGTCTGAAAGTGGTACTGTGGGCTCAAGGTGCAGGGTTCTAGTTTTGAGGGAAAAAAACCCACAGACAGTGTTCGGACCCTGAGCTCAAGCCCTAGGACTGGTAAAAAAAATTTTTTTTTGTTTTTTTACTTAGTGTTTATCTCCAAGGACTGCTGGCAAGGAGACTTCCTAGGTGGGGTGCTTCTGGTGAGAGATGAGGGAGCGCTTGTCCTGGGACCCTGGGGACACTTCCCAGGGTGTGGGCAGCTCAGCCACCTGAGCCTGCTCTTCCTGGGGGTCACCTCCTTCTACTGTGCTGGACTGTACTGATCTGAGGGGACAGTCTTAGTGGATTTGTCTAAAATGTGCTTGGTCAGGCAAGCCGAGGACTGCCCGTGACTGGAGGTTGTCTCTGAACAAGTGAAGATGTGGAGAGTCTGGCTGTGGTCTCTGGCCTCGCCATCAATGGAGTTACTGTCAGGGGGTCTGATGGGGAGGAAGAGGGAACAGGCTCTATCATCTTCATTTTTGCTGTTTTCCTTCCATCCTAGAGCTTGAACTCAGGGCCTTGGTGCTATCCCTGAGCTTTTTCACTCAAAGCTAGCACTCTATCACTTAAGCCACAGATCCACCTCCAGCTTTTTGGTGGTTTGTTGGAGAAATTGTTGGAGAAAAAGAGTCTCAAAAGACTTTTCCTGTCCAGGCTGGCTTCGAACACAGTCCTCAGATCTCAGCCTCCTGAGTAGGTAGTAGGATGACAGGTGTGAGCCGGTGGCACCTGGCTGGCTTTCACATCTCACAGTAGATGGCTAATCCAGCCAGGCAGTCTCCTGTGGTGACCTCAGTCACCGCTGGACAGGGCTAGTGAGGGACCTTTTGTGCTGCCACCCTGTGCAGACAGCTCTGCAAGTCACTGACCTGAGATGGGTCCTGGAAGGGGCTGCAGAAGGCAGCTGGAGGAGGGGCGGTGGTGCTGTGCTGGAGAAAGCACTTAAGATGGCCTGAGATGTGCCAGAGGCAAGGCACTTGGATACCCTGAGGATGCTGGCGTCCTCCCGCTGGGCCCCTGGAGCCAGGGAGTGTGGGTCAGGTCCTGGACACCTCTCCCCACGGGCCGGCCTTCCCACGTCTGCTGCCTTCTTCTCCTGAGTGGGCCCAGTTCAAGGCTTTGCCAGGCAATGCACCAGAAGGAACGAAGCAGGAGGCCCCCCTTTGCTCTGTCCTTGGCCTCCCTTTGTCAGGGCTCAACCCACCCTGCATTCCTACCTTGACCCCAGAGCCTGAACCCCCCAGGTCCCCATGTGCCCGCCCATGCTCATGTTGGGGAAGCAGCTGTTTGTTCACTAGAGGAAGGGGGTTACCATTGTCTGCTGCGGGGCCAGTGTGACCTCAGAGTTCTTCTACACTTCACAAACCCCAGGGAGGGGCCACCCCCAAACAGAACAATGGGCCTCTTCTCTGGGGGGCGCGGCTACCCCCGGGCAGCCCTGTGGCAGAGAGCCGGCGGTGTTGAGTGGAGCTGTCTCTTCGTGTTCTAGATGCATCACTGTAAGCGATACCGGTCCCCGGAGCCAGACCCCTACCTGAGCTACCGCTGGAAGAGGCGACGGTCCTACAGCCGGGAGCACGAGGGCCGCCTGCGGTACCCATCCCGACGGGAGCCCCCGCCTCGGAGGTCCAGGTCCAGAAGGTGAGTGGGCGCCTCTCCCTGCCCCCTGCCCCCACCCCGTGCCTCTCTTTCCCTTCTGGGGGGCAGCATTTTCTGGGCCAGGGAGAAATAGAAAGCTAGTCTCCACTTGGAAAGATGGGTAGGTCCCTGAACTAGTCTTGGGCCCCGGGCCAAAATTCCAGCTGCAGCTGGCACCCCGGAGGCCCTGCAGTGCCGAGCCTCTCGGCAGTGGAGGGGTTCTGTGCCCAGGCCAGGCTCTGGGAGGCAGGTGTGCCTTTGCATCTTCCTGCCCCCGCTGCCAGATGCTTCTGGTCCAGCCGGCTCTCCCCAGGGCCACTTGTCCCTGGGACCAGGCTGGTCCCCCTGACCAGTATCTGGTCTTCCTCTTGGCAGCCATGACCGCCTGCCCTACCAGAGGAGATACCGGGAGCACCGGGACAGCACCACATACCGGTGTGAGGATCGGACCCCGTCCATCGGGGAGGACTGCTACGGGACTTCCCGGTCTCGGCACCGGCGGCGGTCGCGGGAGAGGGCCCCGTACCGGACTCGCAAGCACGCGCACCACTGCCACAAACGGCGCACCAGGTCTTGTAGCAGCGCCTCCTCGGTGAGTGGCAGCCAGAGTGTGCCAGCTCGGGCCCAAAGGCCTCACCTCTTTCTGTGATCTCAGGTTGGCTGGTCCGGGTGAGTGTGCCGGCCCTGCCCACACTGTGTGCGTGCGCATGCACGTGCGCGTGCGCGCCGTCCCAGCTTCTGGTCCTTCCTGTGCCTGTGGCAGGCTCGGGGGCTTTGGCGCCGGCGCTGGCTGGTCCCCAGCCTGTCTACGTCTAACACTTGCTCCAGACATGGGCCACGCGGCCGGGAAGGCCCTTCTGTGCTCCTGAGGATTTGGCCGTGTGGCCTGGTCTGTCCAGATGAGGTCACCTCACATCCACACGTAGCTGAGAGCTTCCAGTGTGGACTGGGCCCTCACCCCTCCCTAGAGACCATGGGTGGGTGCCATCGACCTGCCAGTCATCTTAGGTTCCTTTTCTTTTAAAAACTCATTTCTTCTCCTTTTGCATTGCCTGGGGATCCAACCCAGAGCCTTATGTACACTATCTGAACTGAATCCCCAAGACAATATCTTGTTATATAGCCCAGATTGGCCTAGAACTCATGATCTTCCTGCTTCAGCTTCCTGAGTGCCAAGTACCACCACCGGATTTCCCACCCACCTCTCCCTTCCCTTGTTTTTGGTATGGGGTTTCACTGTATTGTCCAGAGTGGTCTTGAACTCCTGGATTCATCCTTCCAAGTGTCAGGGACTATAGATGTGTGCCACCATTGCCCGGTCAGTCAGCTCGGGCCAGAGTTTCTCTTGTGACCTCAGCTTTGCTTCTTTGTGGAAGGGGACAGCTGCCTGTGTGCAGGGTCACCAGAAGACGTGGCACAAGGGGCCTCGTCCTGTGGCGAGCCATGGGTGAAGCCAGGCCTGGCCAGTGTTGTAGAGAGCCCCAGAGCCCGCTCTGCCCTTGGCCCCCAGGGCAGAAGTGGGGCTGTTTCTAAGGTTAGGTGCTGTGTTCTCTTCTCCGGTCTTGGCTTGCTCGGCCGTGGAGGGAGCGGGGAGGCCTCCCTCTGCCCAGCGCTGTTCTTGACTCCTTTGGCCTTGGGTAGCAGGTTGACTCGGCATGGTGACTCCAGCATGGTGACTCCAGCGAGGCCTGTGGCTCAGCAGTGCCATGCTTGGCCACAGGGTGGCAGTGCAAGTCTGTGGCTCTGAAGCTTCTCTTTGTGGTGCCCTCTGTCGTCGTAGGATGGGCCCGGCCTGTGAGCGGCATGGGCGAGTGCTGGCCCAGGGCCTGTGTGGGCCATGGTGGTGGGCCATGGTGGTAGGAGACCTGGAAAGATCCTGGCCAGGCCGGCGTCCTGCAAGACGGGTGGCAGGCGCCCACTGCTGCATGGCCTGCTGTTTGTGGAAGTCGGTAGAAATGTGGCCGAGGATGCCATCTGGGGCAGGTGGCAGCTTGGCAGCTGTCGGGCGAGTGCCCGTCCGTGTGGGTGAGCAGAAGCCGGTCGGGCCAGGCTGCTGCCGAGCCCAGGAGGCGCGGCGACCGCTCCACACTGTGGGCCCAGGCGCTCGGCCCGGCGAGCCAGATGCCTTCTTGCGCCGTTTCTTCTTTCTGGCTGTGTCTTCAGTGCTGGCCCGGGGTGCCAGGAGAAGGCCTGGGGCGGGGACACGAGGGAGAGCGCAGAGGAGAGAGCAGAGCAGAGAGGCAGGGCGCGGCTGTTCCGAGGACCTGGCCCCTCGGCAGCGGAGGCCGGACATCTTTCTGAGCACTTGCGACGTTCCTCTTACAGCTAATGTCCGAGTTTTCTTTACATACCTGTAGCTGTTTTTACTTTTCTGTTTTGAAGTCAGTTTGTGTCTTGACGTGTCCCTTGCAATATCCCTATCGTTATATATGCTGTGTGCCTTATGAAATGCTGGGATCTGGAAAATCCAACCAACCAACCCACCGGCTCCTCACCGTCTCCACCTCTGCCTTTGACTGACACCTCACTCTGTCAATCGGAACCGCCCACCATGCGATTGGTCGGATGGCGTTTCGGGGGGCGGTGCATGCAGAGAAGCCAACAGAGCAGTAAGCGCAGCAGCCGGAGTGTGGAAGATGACAAGGAGGGCCACCTGGTGTGCCGGATCGGCGATTGGCTCCAAGAGCGATGTACAGCCACCTTTCGTAAACTTTACCTCTACTTCCTACCCCCCGTTAGACGAAACCGCGCCTGCGTGGAGGGGCCTAGTGCGCGTGGGGCCCTAGCGGGGCCACCCGTAATTGCCTGAATGGCTCAGGCGCTAGCAACTGCTGTTTAAGAGTGTAGCAGGGAGAGAGAAACCTTAATTTGTGTTTGAGAATTTGAATGCTGTGGACTTGCAGGAGCCGCCAGCCTCCTGCCCTGCGGCCTCTCACACCCAGCCTCTTCTCTCTTGCAGATGAGATCGTGGGGAACCTGGGCGAAGGCACCTTTGGCAAGGTGGTGGAGTGCCTGGACCATGCCAGGTGAGCGGTTGTTCTAGGAAGAGCCGATGGGAGGCGTGGAGATGGCTGCGGGAGCTCTCCTCTGAGCCGTGCTGTCGTGGCGCCCGTGTTCTGACCTGTGAGGGCTGGGCCTTGAGTTCTCAGATACAGCAGGCTCCGCACCTCCCCACCCTCCACAGCTCCCCCACCTCCTCTCCGTGGCTGGGCAGAGTTGGGCATGCTGCTGGAGCCTGTCCAAGGCTGTGTGGGTCCCTGCAGAGGAACTTAGGCCTCCTCACGGCCACCTTCCAGACCCAGGGCTTGAGCTGTCTGGATGTCCCTGAGCTTTTTTGCCCAAGGCTGGTGTTCTACCTCTTGAGCTACAGCTCCACTTCCATCTTTGTCGTTAATTGGAGACTGGCTTAAAGCCAGCCCCAATTCTCCCATGGCAGCCTTCGGAGTAGCTAGGATGGCAGGCGCGAGCCACTGGCGCCTGGCTTCTAAGTGTGCAGATGAGAGGGTGTGCCGGCCCCCCTGTGGCTCTAGGCTGTAGCTCCCCATACCAGGCCCCATTGTGCCCTTGCCTGGCCTCGCCCTTTGGAGGCTGTGACTCAGTGGCAGAGCTGGCCGCCCGTGTGGCTGGCGCGCTGTGCCGATGAGCTACTCAGAAAGGGGGTTTGGACCTACACAACACTGAAAAGCTTCCTTCTCCTGGCTCCTGCCTGAGCCCCTCAAGCCCAGAGTGGCCCAACAGGCAGGGGGGCTGGGGGACTGTACCCACTACCTGGGCCCCAAGAGCAGCCACCCTGTCCCGGCCAAGGTCCCGGAGCCGCTCCTGGGCAGGACACGGGGTCAGCAAGGTGGGGGACAGGAGCCTGAGGCCCTTGTCAGGAGAAGGGTGGAGTGAAGGCTGCTCTGAGGTCCATACCCTGAGAATTGGGTGGAGGAGGGGTATCCCACGCCTCAGGATGGGCAGGGGTGGTGCCATCCCGCAGGCCCCGGTTGGCCTCAGAGCACACACTACCGGCAGGCCTTTTTCAATTCTGCGTGCGAGGTGCTGGGGTGGGGTGCAAAACTACTGGACCCTGCTATATACGTGCTGTGGCTGTGGGGACTTGGCCTGGCCCTTGTCCCAGAGGCCACGGCTGCAGTGCCGGGCATTGTGCGGGTGTTGTGTAGGGTGTGTCCTCTGCCCTGGATTTGCAAACAGCCAATCACACCGAAGGCCAAAGCCTGTGTTGCCGGTTTTGGGGGGCTGCCCGTAGGTGGGCAGGACTTTGACGGCGCTCCCTCCTGCCCTAGAGGGAAGTCCCAGGTGGCCCTGAAGATCATCCGGAACGTGGGCAAGTACCGCGAGGCCGCGCGGCTGGAGATCAACGTGCTCAAGAAGATCAAGGAGAAGGACAAGGAGAACAAGTTGTGAGTGTGGCCTCGGCCCAGGAGGCTGGCGGAGGAGCTCCGCACCCCACGCCTGGCCACGCCCGCGCCGTCCTGCACGCGGCCTAGGGGTCCTTGCTGGGTTCTCCACGCCGCTGGGCGGCGGCCAGGTGTCCGCACGTGAGCCCTCAGTGGACACTGGCTCTCTTCAGAGCCCACGCGGGGGACGGCAGCTGGGGAGCCCCCACACAGAGCCTGAGTCCCCCGTGCTCTCCTAGCCTGTGCGTCCTCATGTCAGACTGGTTCAACTTCCACGGCCACATGTGCATCGCCTTCGAGCTCCTGGGCAAGAACACCTTCGAGTTCCTGAAGGAGAACAACTTCCAGCCCTACCCCCTGCCCCACGTACGCCACATGGCCTACCAGCTGTGCCACGCCCTGCGCTGTGAGTGCCCCGGGGCCTCCTGGGAACTTAAACTGGCCCGGCCACCCATCCTGCCTCATCTTCCCCAAGGGAAGAGGTAGAAGGTGTCTGCACACCTCTGGCCTGCCCGCCAGCCTGAGCCCATCTGGTGGGGTTAGCACAGTACACAGGCCGTGGAGGGGTGTTCTCCATAGGTGAACCAAACAGGTACCTAGCATGGAGGGCAGCGGAGGGCATGTGGGCCTGAGCCCAGTCCTACCAGGCCAAGGAGGCCAAATGGCACCACAGCCACCTCCCCCCCGTGGGCATGGGCTGCTCCTCCGACTCTGGGCAGGCGGCGATCCCTTTACCACAGGCCCTGCGGGTACAGGACTGGGCGGTAGACCCCGTGGGAGGCCCGGCCTCAGCGCCCCACTCACACCCCCACAGTCCTGCACGAGAACCAGCTGACGCACACGGACCTGAAGCCGGAGAACATCCTGTTCGTGAACTCAGAGTTTGAAACGCTCTACAACGAGCACAAGGTGCGGGCCGGGCGGCAGTGGCGCGTGGTGGCTGGGGCTGGGCGGGGTGGCGTGGACTGATCAGCTGCCACCACAGAGCTGCGAGGAGAAGTCTGTGAAGAACACCAGCATTCGCGTGGCCGACTTTGGCAGTGCCACCTTTGACCATGAGCACCACACCACCATTGTCGCCACCCGCCACTACCGGCCACCAGAGGTGATCCTTGGTGAGTGACGGGATGGCGTCTGCCGCCCACGCCGGGTGGGCAGCACCGCGCCCCCCGGCACAGGAGGCTGCCCTGCCCTTGCGGTTGGGTCGCCTCAGCAGAGCCCTGCCAGCCACGTCACACCCGGGCCCCGCTAGCCACGCCCCGTGTCCACTTGCAGAGCTGGGGTGGTCGCAGCCCTGTGACGTGTGGAGCATCGGCTGCATCCTCTTCGAGTACTACCGAGGCTTCACGCTCTTCCAGGTGCGTCACCAGCAGCGGTGCTGAGGGGAGGCCGGGCAACTGCCGGGCAGACTCCCAGCCCCCCTCACCCCTGCGTGCTGTCCCCACTGCAGACCCATGAGAACCGTGAGCACTTGGTGATGATGGAGAAGATCCTGGGGCCCATCCCCTCCCACATGATCCACCGCACCAGGTACCTGGGCTGCAGGGAGGGGGGACCCCGCGGGGCTCCTGCCTGGGCCTTGCCCTCACCTGCACCGTGCCCACTGGCAGAAAGCAGAAGTACTTCTACAAGGGCGGCCTGGTGTGGGATGAGGACAGCTCAGACGGGCGCTATGTGAAGGAGAACTGTAAGCCGCTCAAGGTCAGTGTGGACTCTGCGCCCCTCCCCCAGGGGCTGCAGCTGTGGTGGGGGCACTGGAAGAGCCCTCCCTCCCAAAGGAACCGGGCAGGCCTCGAGGGAGGCCTGGTCCCCGCACTTGCTTGCACGGGGACTCACGGGGCCGGTGGGAAGCATCTGCCACCCGCAGGCTGAAGCATCACCTTGTGTCTGCAGAGCTACATGCTGCAGGACTCCCCAGAACACGTGCTGCTGTTTGACCTCATGCGGCGCATGCTCGAGTTTGACCCTGCCCAGCGGATCACCCTGGCGGAGGCCCTCCTGCACCCCTTCTTCGCTGGCCTGACCCCCGAAGAGCGGTCCTTACACAGCAGCCGCAACCCCAGCAGATGACAGGCACGGCGGGTGCTGACATGAGCGGGACTGCAGCCTTCCTCCAGCCTCCCCCTTGGCCTTGGGCCGGCACAGCAGTGGACAGTGGACACCGTGGGACAGCACGGGGCGAGGCAGCCCACGGAGGGCGGGGCCAGCTGCCAGAAAGCACAGATTTGACCCCAGCTATTTATATGTTGTAAAGTTATAATAAAGTGTTTCTTACTGTTTGTAACCCTGGCACCGCGTGTCCATCTCCAGGCTCACCCCTCCCCTCCCCAAGAAAGACGCGCACCAGCTCCACTCACCCTGTGGAGAGCAAAGTGGGAACCAGGGGCAGGGCCAGCAAGGCAGAATCTGCCTCCCCACACCAAGAGTCTGGGCACTGGCCCTCTGAGGCACACATATATACCATGGGGCCCAGTCACAGCTTTATTGGGGTACTAGTGTCCCCCCCCAAGAGCTGCACAAGTGCAGGGCTTGACCACCTGACCTGGACCCCAGACCCCAGGGGGCCATCTGCAGGCAGGGGAAATGTGGGCACAAATGCCAGCAGCCCTGGAGACAGCTCCCCGCCAGCAGGAGCAGGTTCCAGCTCTGGCGGCCTTCCCTGAGCCTGCAGCCTTCCCTGCTACCCACAGCAGCAAAGAAGGGGTGCAGAGAGATGGGGCCTTGCCTCACTGGCTTCCTGTAAGACTCCTGGTGCCAGGGCTGCCCTAGGCCCACACCTTGGCGAGCCCACCTGCCCTTCGTAGGAACAGCATGAGGGCACCCGAGTCCTGAATAAGGCTTCAAACACAAGCCCCAGATCCTTCGCAAGGCCCGGCCAGAGCTTGTGGTGTGGCTGAGCCGGGGCCCTTGGCTTCCCCAACCCCACGGGAAAGCTCAGCAGAGCCAGCCTCCTTTTGGCATCTGCGTGAGGACGGGTGAAATCCTGGTGAAGGAACCGGAGCAGCCTGGGGGGCGCGCACGGCTGGAGGGGCCAAAAGCCACCAGCTTCCCCTAGGGTCTCCCCAATACTGCTGTAAGCGCTGCACCCCGAGGGTCTGGGCCCAGCCCAGCGGAAATTGCAGGCGAACACACCACGCCCCCTGACTTGGTGAATGAACACGCAGAAAAGGACACCCAGTCCCCCAGAGCTGAGGAGGGTGGGAGGGCGGCGGGGCCAGGGTGGCACCCTCTGGGAGCCAGTCAGGTGCCCATAGTTCAAGGAGGGGCTGGCAGAGCCACGGCCGAGTAGCCCAGGGCTGTAAACCTGAAACCGTCGAGCTGCCTGTTCTGTAAACAAAGTCCTGTGGGCGCAGGACGTAGTGGCACAGGCCCTAGGCAGAGTGCAGCGGGATGACGAACTTGCAGCCGAAGGGTGAGTGGTAGCTGATGCCCGCCTCCTGGAACACCTGCTGCGGGATGCCAATGTCGCACAGGTAGACGCGGCCGGCGCGCTCGCCCAGGGGCAGCGGCAGCCCCAGCGCCAGCGACCACTTGGCGTCGATGCCCTGCTCCAGCTCGTGCACCGGCGGGTCGATGCTCAGCACCGGCGCCCGGTTCTGGTTGGCCCAGGCCACCGCGGCCTTGTACCAGGGCTGGTCCCGCAGGAAGGCGTTCTCGGGGCAGTCCAGGCAGTTGATGACCAGGTCCACGGGGCTGGTAGGCAGATCTGGGGATGCAAAGAAAGCGTGGCAAAGTGGCCAGAGCAGAGCGTTCCCGGGCACACGGGTCAAGACCAGCCTCCAGTGACTCCCGTGGGCCTCCCAGCTTCTCCAGCCCAGACCTGAACCCCACAAACCCCGTGAGCAGCCTGTCTCCTGTCCCCGCCAGTGCAGGCGCCACAGAAAGCGGCATCTGACTCCAAAGGCATGGGGAAGGTGAGGCTCCGGGAGGCGAGGCCAGGGAGGCAAGCCCATCTGCTCGTCACCACCAGGGGCGCCACCGACCCCCAAACTAACCAGGAAGCATGGGCTCCAGCCGCCGTGCTCACCTTTGAGGCTGGACACCTGCTGACCTTGGGTCTTGCTGAAGAGGGACAGCTCGTTGGTGATGGGCTCCAGCATCTTGACGAAGTTGGGCAGGAAGAGGATGACCTGCACGTCGTGGTTGGCGAGGTGGCGCCCGCAGCTGATGCCCTGAGCGCCCTTCACATGCGGCCCACACAGCACAGCCACCGCCGGCCTCTGGTGCACATTCTTAGGATTCAACCTTGACCGGGGGGCGGAGGGAGTGACTGACCTGACCCTGGAGGGTCCCGCCTGTAACCCCAGCTACTCAGGAGGCTGAGATCTGAGGGTGAAGGGTCAAAGCCAGCCTGGGCAGAAAAGTCCATGAGACTTCTTTTGTGTGGGTCCTGGGGTTTGAACTCTGGGCCTTTTGCTCCAAGCCAATGGTCTACCACTTGAGCCATAGCACCGCTTCCGCTCTGAGTCTCAGCGTTTCTTGCCACAGCTGGCTTTGAACAATCATCAGACCTGAGCCTCCTAGCGAGCCAGGATGACAGCGCCTGCTCCACGATTATCTCCCGTAAACCAACGAAAAGCCAGCAGCAGAGCTATGGCTCAAGTGGTAGAACACCAGCCTGAGGCGGGGCCACCCAGGGCCACTTCAGGATTCCCACCTGATCCCTGCCCCACGAGGGGGGGCTGAGCCCGGCTCACCTGTTGGGGCCCCCGAGGAGGGTGAGCGCCATCTGGCTGGCACACACCCCCGTCATCTCCAGCCTCCGCTCCAGCGTCAGCCCGTGCTTCTCGGCCACCGACAGCAGCTTCTTGTGCAGCTCGTACGAGACGCTGGGCACCACCAGGCCCGAGTCTGGGGGCAAGAGCAGGCGTGAGCGTGCAGCAGCCCCACGGATCATGCCATGCCACGGAGCTGTGAACACCAGGACCCCAACGCCGTCCCCTGAACACGTGCAGCAGCCCCGCTCCTGTCCCCACACCACAGATCATCACGCATGCCTCTCCAGGCCTCATCTCATCTGTGGCCAGACTGCAGGCAGAGCCGCTGGCACCGGCTGGCAGAATCATGACATGCGCACCAGTGACCACGCAGGCTGACGGGCGGGAGCCACAATGGTCGCCGTGATGGTTTTGGGCAGTGGCCGTGAGTGGCTGGGGGACAGGGCTCCCCATACTATGGAACTCCCACAGCAGCAGCTGGACTTCCTCAGCCGACGCTGTGACCTGCCACGGCCATCAACAGCCGGAGCCATCCCACGTTCCTGGCCCGCACACTCAGCCTGCGCACGCCCGCGCAACCACGCTGGGCCTCCAGCATGCACAATCTCGGTGCCGGCACTGGGCTTGGAGTCAGGGGCTTTGCCAGGCTCAGCCTGCTTGCTCTGCTCTACCTGCTTGCTCTACCCGCTGAACCATGCCTCCAGTCCAACTTTTCGCTGGCTAACTGGAAATGGAGTCTCACTTTCCTGCAGTGCTCGAGGCTGAATTCATAGCTTGGAACATAGTAGCCCCGCACTCCACTGCGCCAGCCTGCACCAACACCCACGCCTCAGCCCCCTCCACATCTCAGTGTCAGTGTCGTATGGACACACTGCCTTTGGAATTTTCTAAATAATGTGCAAAAATTCTTCTCTGCAGCCTCCCCATTCTCTACAGCAAGTGTCAAGGGCACAGCATTCACATACACTGAGTACGCTGTACTCACGCACTGGGGACACACACACAGTGCAGAATGCACACACACATCTGTGACAAGGCTGGATCCTGGCGCTAGCTCAATTCGGGACGTACGGGGCAGGGGCGTTGGGTTGATGGTAGACCCCTGCAGCCTATGACCACGCCAACAGCCGCCCTGTCCAAGGACCTGAGGCTTTCCAGAGATCCATTTCACCCTGCACTAAGGCAACCATGTGGCAGCGGCCACACAGAGCCACCTCCGCCGGCCACTTCCAGAGGAGGAGACCCGACCACAGCACACCCAGCTCCGCCGGGCTGCACCCACAGCAGCCAAGAAAGCCTTGCCTGCTCCGGCCTCGGGGCCTCATGACAAAAAGGGAAAAATGACATTTGAGCCACAATGCCACGTCCAGCTTTTTGTACATGGAGTTAAGAACCTCATGGATTTTCCTACCCGGGCTGGCTTTGAACCACAATCCTCAACTCTCACCTCCTGAGGAGCTGGGGTTCTGTCTTCTGTTGTAACCGCCCGAGGCTGGGGAGAAACACACGCCACGCACGAGAGCAGTCCCTCGCCAGCATGGACTTCCAGCAATGCAGAAGGGGGCTTGGTCTCTCCACAGCAGGAACCACGTGGCCCAAGACTGTGGGGCCTCCCGGCCCTGCCTGAGGAGGTGTCACAGGCCACACCCGGGGGCCAAGGACCAAGACCGGCATGTGTTGTCACTGTGGTGCTGGCAGCCATTACAGGAAAGGAGTCCCATGAGCAAAGAACTTCTACCAGGAGCCAGACACGGCTCACGCCTGTGGTCCCGACTACTCAGAAGCCCGAGAGCAAGAGGATCACACTGCAGGTTCACCGCAGGTTCACGCGGTCAGAAGTGCGCGAGACCTGAGCTCAGTGGACACAGTCGTGTATGCCGTCATCCCGGCTGAAAAAGCCAAGTAGAAATAGGAGGACGGCAGTCCAGGCTGAGCTGAGCACCGGGGCTGCCATGGGTCACTCCAGCTACTCAGGTGACTGACACCTGAGGATCACGGTTTGAAGCCAGCCCAGGCAGGAAAATCCAGGAAACTCTATCTCCAACGAATTATCAAAAAGCCAGGAGGGGAGGTGTGGCTCAAGTGGCAGGGCACTGGCCTGGACACAAAAAAGCTCAGGGAGAGCGCGCAGCCCGAGCTCTGGCCTAAGGTGGACACACGCTGAGTGCAGACCTCCATAACTACCAACACACTGCCTTGTGGCCTGGTGACTCTTAACAGCCAAACACCTGGCCACCGGGCGAGGTCTCCAGGAGACCAGGACGAGGGTGGGGGCAGCTGAGTGAGCCTCAGTTTGTCATCGTCTGCAACCAGAAAAAAAACCTGCACCAGAACCGATCCCATGACCGGACCTGAGGAGTCCATGCTCCCCACACACCCGACCCGCGAGTCCGTCCGTCCGTCCGAGCCCCAGGACTGGCATGAGGTAAGCCCACACAGCCCCCAGCCGAGTCTCACCGGTGCAGAACTCCTTGCTCCCGTTGTGCGGCACGGTGATGCGGCGGTAGACGATGGGCTCGGCTTCCAGGATGTTCTCGTCGTGCCGGTAGCGGGCGGGCCTCTCACTGGGGGCACCCCGGGAACGGGCGCCCCCACGCCTCTCGTGCGTGTCGATCTCCTCGAACACGGCTGCTTTGTCGAAGAGCGCCAGGTTCCCCTCGAAGTCAAAGTCCGTGTCGGGGATCTCGTCGATGTCGTCCCCGAAGCACTCGTCGTCCTTGCTCTTCATCTGGCCGTTCTTCAGGCCACTTTTCTTTGGTGTGGCCTGGCTCGGGTGCCGGCTACTGGACGACCCTGGAGGACGACAGGGAGGGTCAGTCCTGACACAAGTGGAAAACCAGGACCTTCGGCCACCATCGTGGAAAGGGAAGCACTTCTAAAACCTGCACAGGCGCGTGCACACACATATACACACACGCTGGAGCCCTGGGTGGGCTCCGGGCACAACACAGAGCCAGCACGCCGCCACAGGTGGGGCTGGCCACCTTCCTGTGCCACCTCCTGGCAGCCTCTGGTACAGAGGCCTTCGCTAGGACCCCTGTAACAGCCCATTGTGCAAACTTCACGTGCTCAATCACTGGATTTTGCCACACGCAGGAGACCTCTGTCCTGCACTCTGCACACAACTGGGCACACTGCACACAGGCCCCATGCAGCCGGGCCCAACCCCAGGCCTCTGGAAGGCGCCTGTGCACATGGCACTTGCCCGGGAAACAAGAGAAGCACATCCAGAGCAACCAAGTCAGGAAGGCCAGGCAACCAGGCAGAACACAACGTGACGTCAGATGGGGAAGCCCAAAGCTGGACGTACTGACACTGCCCCGTCCGCCACGAAGGCCAAGGTGCCCACCACTCCATGTCTCCATGCAACCCAACAAGGCTGTGCGCAGAACCCGCTACACCAGCACACTCCGCCTGCCGCCGCCGCACCTCTCATGTGCAGCCCCAGTCAGCGACTCCAGGCACAGGTCTCCGTCACGGGGCCTCAGAGCGGCCACCTCTCAGCTGCCACAGCACCACCATTACCTCTGACTGGAATTTCACAAACCTGCTTTGCCCTCGTGCAGTGATCTCGGTTCTTTTCTGGCTCTGGGGTGGCACCGACAGGGATGGCCACTCCTCCAGTCCTCTTCTGCACTGGCTATTTTGAAACAGGGTCCATGCCCGGACTACAATTCTCCTTCCGGTTAGAGCTGGGTGGCAGGGCATGCACCGCCATGCCCAGCTTCCTCCATGGCAAGAGACTCAAGACCAGCTGGGCTGGCCTGACACTGTGATCCTCCCAATCTCAGCCTCCCGAGTAGCTGGGCATCTGTAACCGTACCTGGCCACGGTCCCACTGGCTTTTCTTTTTTTTGGGGGGTGTCAATACTTTACTTTTTCACCCAAGGCTAGCACTCCACCACTTGAGCCCCAGTTCACAGACTTTGCTGCCTGGGCTGGCTTTGAAGCGTGATCCTCAGATGTCCTGAGCAGCTAGGATTACAATTCAAAGTCACCAGTCTCTGGCAGGTGGTATTGGGTTTTGAACTTTGAATGCTTTACCATTTGAGCCACGCCCAGCTAGCAGTGGCTTTTTCCCTTCCCACTGGTTTTTCAGGAGCTGCCATCAGCTCTGGGGGAAATTCAGTTACCTCTCCGTGTATTTACAATGCATTCTCAGCACTGTCACCTCCTCCATCACTCCCCCTGCTCCCTTCAACTGACTGACAATTTTTTTTTTTTTTTTTTGCCAGTCGTGGGCTTGGGCTCAGGGCTTGAGCACTGTCCTTGGGCTTTCTCAAGGCTAGAGCTCTACCACTTGAGCCACTTCTGGCTTTTTGCTATGTATGTGGGGTACGGAGGAATTGAACCCGGGTCTTCGTGCATGCTAGGCAAGCACTCTACCACTAGGCCAAACTCCCGGCCCCCTGACAATTTTTCAAAGCTCCATCCTATGCATTTAAGGAGCACAGAAGTCAGTCTGTCCTGCTTCCTGATGAGCATGCAAGCGAATCCACCACCAAGCCCGGCGGGTCCTGGCAGACCCCCATGGTCCATGACAGCACACAGCACTCGGCATGCATTGTGACAGAGGCGTGCCACCTTGCGGGCTATGGAGAAGGAAACACAGGACATGGAATGCAAGCCCACGCCTCCCCAGGTGCTTGCTCTCTGGAGGACAGGGGTCAGGGAACAGCGCAAGAGGCTCGAGCACCGCGGGTTAGGTTTAAACAATAAGTCAATTAACCCAAGATCACTGATGTGTCCTGAGCAAGGGGAGAGGCCGGGCATGCCACACACCTCCACAGCCCGACATCCTGAGGCTGGGCCCTGCAGTGACAGACCCACGCTATCCTGTACTTGTTTTTTTGTTTTTTTTGCCAGTCCTGGGCTTGAGCTCAGGGCCTGAGCACTGTGCTTGGACTTTCTCAAGGCTAGAGCTCTACCACTGGAGCCTCAGCACCACTTCCGGCCTTTTCTGAGTAGCCTCCTGGTGGTTTCAGAGATGAGTCATGGACTTTCCTACCTGGCTGGCTTCAAACTGCAATCCCCAGATCTCAGCCTCCTGAGGAACGAGGATTAACAGGCGTGAGCCACTGGCCCGGCTTGTTGTGACCTTTGTAACTGGCGTACTAGTGGGGAAGGATGGCACAGCCTGAAACATGAGCTGAAGCAGGGAGAGGCTCACATGAGTTGTGCCGGCGGCGGAAGCTCTTGGCCTGGCTCAGGGACTCCACGTGCCGGTCCACGTAGCTCCGGGAGCACTGCTGCTGCGGGGAGACGGTCACATCCTGGCTCCTGGCATCTGTCCTCTTGGGGATACTTTGGGGGGCACTGCTGGAAGAGGCTGGCTTCTTCACCAACTTGCCTGCGCCATTCTGGCTGTTACCCACTTGGTATCCAACACCAGAGAGACCGGATTCTGTCGGATGAAGGTCCCCAAAATGCTGGTTGTCTCCAGGACCTGGTATCTCCAAAATTTTTAATTCTGTAATGTCACCTGCCCTAAAATACACAAAAGAATCCAAGCCTCAAAATAGTGGTAGAGAAACTGTGTCCAATGGCAAATGACCACCCCTTAGCAGACAGCATTTCAGCGACACCAGATGCAAAACCAGGAAAGGCAGCAGAGCACGAAGACACCAACATTCAATTCTCAGCATGGATTTCTTTTTCGAGTCTGCTGTTCATTACAGTCACTGTACCCCTTTCAGATGGCCAGTCCTGGGCTTGAGCTCAGGGCATGAGCACTATCCTTAGGCTTTCGCAAGGCTAGACCCCTACTACTTAAGCCACAGCATCACTTCCGGCTTTTTTCTATATATGCGGTACCGAGGAATCAAACCCAGGTCTCTGCGTGCTAGGTGAGCACTCTACCACTAGGCCAAACTCCTGCCCTCGCTTCTGTTTTTTTGTTTTGTTTTGTTTTGACTCAAAGTGGCTCTGTGGTTCAAGTGGTGCAATGCTAGCCTTGAGCAAAAGCAGCTCAGGGACAGTGCCCAGACCCTAAGGTCACGCCCCAGGACTGACAGGGAGGGAGGGAAGGGCGGGCAAAACCTAGATCAAAGAACACAAATCGGAACACAAAGGTCCTGCTGGAATTAAGTAACATAAGGATGTGTGCCAGTCAGAGAGGAGTGTGAGGACATCAAGTCAAGTGTGAGGACATCCCGGCTCCTCAACAGAAAGGGGTTGACCGGCGGATTTAATGTCCGTGCCAGCTGTCTGCAGAGGACAGCAGCCGGGCTCCCACTCCTGCACCTCTGGAGCTCACCCAGACAAACCAGCCCCACCACACAGCCCGGGCGCCCCGCTGGGTGGGGGGACTCCGTGGGGACTCACCTGAAGGTGACCTCTGGTACCAGACACTTCACTCCGTTGTGGAAAGGCCTGGTGAGGGAAATGGTCTGGCTGACCTGATCTACCGCCGACACTCTGCCCTGATAGACACCCAAGCTGTCCCCACAGTTGATGGACACGATACTGCCCAGCCAGTCGGTAGCCATGGTTCCCATGAAGCCGCAGTGAGGACAGGAAACCACTCTCGACACCTTGGGGAGCAGACACATCCCTGATTAAATTAACATATACTACATCCGGTTCTAGACCAACTCCTGCACATCATTGGTTAGGAAGCATAAAAACCATAAAAATTCTTCAGCAAAAATATGCGTGTTAATATTACTTCACATGGCCAAAGATCATTAAAGTCCATGCACTAAATATTGACCAGAGAGCACTTCACTACTGAGACTATAACCTACATGTATTTCAAGAAACCTGTTATCAAAATGCTTTCAAAGAGCCGGTGGCTGGCTATATCCTAGCTACTCAAAAGACTGAAATCTAAGGATCACAGTTTGAAGCCAGCTGAGCAGATAAAACTACAAGACTCAGCTGCCGGGCACTGGGGGTCCCATCTGTTATCGTAGGTACTTAGGAGACTGAGATCTGAGGATCACATTTTGAAGCCAGTTCAGAAGGGAGGTCCAAGAGACTCATCTCCAATTAACCACCAAAACATTGGCAGTGGAGCTGTGGGTCAAGTAGCAGAGCATTAGCCTTGAGCAACAAAACTCAGTGACAGGGGCTGGGAACGTAGCCTGGTGGTAGAGTGCTTGACTAGCATACATGAAGACCCAGGTTTGATTCCTCAGTACCACATACATAGAAAGAACCAAAGTGGTGCTGTGGCTTAAGTGGTAGAGCTCTAGTCTCAACTGAGAAAGCCCAAGGACAATACTCAGGCCCCGAGTTCAAGACCCAGGACTGGTTTAAAAAAAAAACAAAAAACAAAAAGCTCAGGAACAGCACTCTAGTCCTGAGTTCAAGCCCCAAGACCAGCACCAAAAATAGACAGGGCCAGGAGTTTGTCCTAGTGGTAGTGTACTTGCCTAGCATCCATGAAGACCCAGGTTCAATTCCTTGGTTCTACATACATAGAAAAAAGCTAGAAGTGGTGCTGAGCTTCATGTGGTAGAGCTCTAGCCTTGAGAAAGCCCAAGGACAGTGCTC
Source organism: Megascapheus bottae (assembly GCF_031878675.1). Classification (NCBI taxonomy): domain Eukaryota; kingdom Metazoa; phylum Chordata; class Mammalia; order Rodentia; family Geomyidae; genus Megascapheus; species Megascapheus bottae. The sequence continues at coordinate 2,246,691 of NC_143538.1, read as the reverse complement.
AGGCTCTGAGCTCAAGCCCCAAGACTGGCCAAAAAAAAAGTATGCTAAGAGCCAGAAATGTGGCCTAGTGGTAGAATGCTCATCTAGCATGCACAAAGCCATGGATTTGATTCCTTGATACCACATAAACAGAAAAAGTTCAGGGATAGCACCAAACTCAAGCTCCAGGTTCACTGCTAAGAAAGAAAAGCAGAAAATATCAGAGGGCTTCAACTGCAGACATGATCTATTGCCTACAAACCAAGGTGTGTGAGCCATCAATGCCTGGCTGTGTGTATGTATGCAGTCCAGGACCTAGTGCTCCACCACTTGAGCCACAACTCTAGTTTTTCATTTCTTCTCTCTCTCTCTCTCTGCCAGGACTAGGGCTTGAGCCCAGGAACTCAGGGCCTGAGCACTGTTCTTGGGCTTTCTCAAGGCTTAGTGCTGTACCACTTGAGCCACAGCACCACTTGGGGTTTTCTTCTATGTATGTGGCACCAAGGAATTGAACCTGGGTGCTAGGCAAACTCTTACCACTAGGCCAAACTCCTGGCCTCTTTTTCTTTTTTTCTGCCAGTCCTGGGGCTTGAACTCAGGTTCTGGGCACAGTCCCTGAACTTCTTTTGCTCAAGGCTAGCACTCTACCACTTGAGCCACAGCGCCCCTTCTGGCTTTTACTGAATGTGGTACTGAGGAATTGAACTCCAGGATTTGTACATGCTAGGCAAGCATTCTACCACTAGGCCACCACTCCCAGCCCCAGTTCCTGCATCTGCAGTAAGTACTCATCAATCGCAGACTTGTTAAGCATGAATTAAAGGAGGGTCCCGGGATCCTACAGCTGCGCCCAGGCAGGTCATTTATCAGCCAGCCCCCCCCCCCGCACACCCCACTGCACCCCTCTCGTCTACCCCAGGCACGCACATGCGGCTGGCACTACGCATCACTGAGAGCTCACGCCTGGAACCCTGGCTACTCGGGAGGCTGAGATCCTGGGGGGGAGATGGGATGACAACCGGGACGGGAAAACCCGACGGACTCTAGCGAGAAAAGGGAGGGGGCGGAGGAAAGGGCTGGAAATGGAGCTGTGGCCCAAGTGGCGGGGCGCCAGCTTCGAACGAAAGAAAAAACACCAAGCAAGGGAACCATGCCGAGTTCAAGCCCTGCTACGCGGGGAAACTGAGGCACGGAGCGGCGTCACTGGCCCGGGCCCCGCCCCCTGCGCCCCGAGGCCCCAGCTCCACGCAGGCCCACCGGGCCCGGAACCCCCGGGCGGCTGCCCGCGAGCCCGCGGGCGCCCGGAAGCCCGGCCCGCGAGGGCCCCCGACGCCGGCTCGGCGCCGCAGGCCGAGGGTCCCCCCGGCGCACCTCACCCTGCCGACCCCGCCGCGCGAAAACACCCAGCGAGGGGGCTCTCCGCACCTACCCCACGGACGCCGCCGCCGGAAACGCCCCCGCGCCCCACGCCGCCGCACTCGCCGTCTGAGGTCACTTCCGCCGCGAAGCCGGGGGCGGGGCGCGCGGCCAGCGGCGGCGTGGGGGCGGGGCTACTGTGGAGGGGCGGGGCTGCCGTGGGGGCGGGGCCCGAGGCGAGCGGGGCGGGGCGGGGGCGGGGCTTTCTGCCGGGGCGGGGCGGTCGGGTGGAGGTGGGCGGGGCGCGCAGGACGTTGGAGAGGCGGGCGAGGGCCGGAAGCCCACCGGGACCGCGGGCGTCTCCGGGTCCAGCCCTGGCCCCGTGGAGTCTGCGCAGTGGGTCCCGTTCCCCAAAGCCTCCCCTCCTGCAAATCCGGTGGCTCAGGCCTTGATCCCAGCGACTCCGGAGGCTGAGGTTTGAGGAACACAGTTCAAAGCCAGCCCCGGGGCGGGAAAGTCCACGAGGCTCTTTATTTCCAAGGAACCAGCAAAAAGCCAGACGTGGAGCCGTGGTCCAGGTGGTGGAGCGCCAGGCCTCGACCCAAACAAACAGCCCCTCGGGGACAGCGCCCGGGCCCAGAGAGCCGCGCTCGGTCCGTACCCTTGTCAGCTCTCTGTGCTTCGCCTCAGATCACGTCTCACCTGTCTGTGCCAGTGTCCCCAGCCCGAAGCGCAGCAGAGCAGAGGTTCCCTCCGGAGCTGGGCAGGGGAGGCCGGGCTCAGCCCTGCCCTGATCCTTGCTGAGAGCGGTGACCGGGAGGCACTGACCCCAGGGCCGGGGCGTACAGATCTGAGGCTGATCGGACGGCAGCGAGGTGACGCGCCTGTCCTCTGAAGCCCCTGCCAGCCCTTCCTCCTTTTCTTTCCTGTTCTTTTGGCCAGTCGGGGCCTGAGCGCTGTCCTTGGACTTCCTCAAGGCTGGAGCCATTTCCGGCTCGGTATGTGGCACTGAGGACTCGAACCCGGGTCTCCGTGCACGCTAGGCAGGCTCTCTACCACTAGGCCACACTCCCGGCCCCAGGACCTCACCTCTTGATTGACACCTCTAAGCCCCACCCAAGAAAGGACCCACACAAGCCATGACTTCATTTAAAACTCAAATATTCCAGTTTTCGTACAGTTTCCAAAGTGTTTTTATTCAACTCATGTAAATGTTTCCTGAACATGTCTTTTCTTTTTTTCTTTCCTTTTTCTTTTTATTTAATCAGTCCTGGGGCTTACACTCCGAGCCTATATACTGTCCTTGAGTGTTCTCAATACTAGAGCTCTACCACTTGAGCCACAGTGCCACATCTGGCTTTTTCTGCGTAGGTGGTATCAGGGAATCAAACCCAGGGCTTCATGCATGCCAGGCAACCACTCTACCACTAGGCCACACTCCTATCCCCTTTTCTTTTCTTTTTTTCTTTTTTCTTTGTCAGTCCTAGAACTTGAACTCAGGGCTTGGATTCGGTCCTGGAGCTTTCTCAAAGCTAATGCCCTATCTTTGGAGCCACAGCACCACTTCTAGCTTTTTCTGTGAATGTGGCACAGAGGAATCAAACCCCGGGCTTTGTGTGTGCTAGACAAGCACTCTACCACTAGGCCATGCTCCTGGCCCCATAAAGACATTTTATATGAACTACTGCTTCATTCTGGCCTTGGACCTAGGACCCTGGTCCTCACACCTTCCTAAGCAGGAACCAGGGACCTTACAAAGGCAGGGCTTGGGTGGGTGGGGGGTGGTCGGGGAATGTCTGCTCTGTTCACTCTGTGTTCAGTTTGCAGAGGGGTATGTGTCAGGATCAGGCTGAAATTAAACGAATCTGAACCCGTCTCCTGGACAGCCCAGCCCAGCTAGGTGGACGAGAGTCTAAGCGTCGGGGCTCCCAGGCCCTGAAGAGCGCAGCTGTATTTGGAAATGCTCGAACCGAGGGTGCTTCATGGTCAGCCCGTAGATAGGGGTCATGTCCACCTTCTTGCCAGGTGACACGCTGAACTCCACCTGTTGGAGCAGGATGGCCAGGAAGAGGAAGACCTCCAGGCGGCCGACGACCTCCCCAAGGCACCTTCGTTTGCCCAGGCCGAAGAGCATGACCTTGTCACCAAGGACCTTGTCCACAGTGCCCTGGGGGGTAAGGAACCGCTCCGGCCTGAACTCAGATGGGTCACCCCACAGCTTCCTGCAACCAGAGGGAGGCAGGGGGAAATAGCAGCTCTGAGACCCCAGAACCTCGAGGGAACACACCAGCCGCTTGGTGGTTGTACCAGCTATCCAGAAGGCCGAGATCTGAGCATCAAGGTTCAAAGCCAGCCCAGGGCAGTGGGGGAAGCAACAGGAGTGTGGCCTAGTTGTAGAGTGCTTGTCTAGCATATACAAAGACCCGGGTTCTATTCCTCAGTACCATGTACATAGAAAAAAAAAAAAGCTGGAGGTGGTGCTGTGGCTCAAGTGGTTGAGCTCTAGCCTTGAGAAAGCCCAAAGACTATGCTCAGCCCTGAGTTCAAGTCCCAGAACCAGCACCCCTAAAAAAAAAAAAATTAGGTTGCTCCCTTTCCCTTGAAGGACAGGGAAGAAGATCTGGAAGTTTCCAACTTACTGGTCGTGGTTGACCTGCCATTGATTTACAAAGACGCATCGGCCCTTGGGGATATAAAAGCCATTCAGACTTGTGTGCTTGGTGGTGCTAGGGAGAAAGGAAGCTGGGTTAGGTGCTTGGGTTACAGCGAGCCCCACCATCCCCCACTCATGACAGCACGGGAGTACAGGAGGCCTTACCTGTGTGGGATGGTGAAGGGGACAAAGGAGCTGTGTCTGAACACCTCCAGGATGCAGGCCTCCAGGTAGGGCAGCTGGGGTCTGTCAGAGAGCCGGGGAAGCCTCTCCCTGCCCACCACGGCGTCTGTAGATCACACAGGCCCACACAGAGGGCTAAGGGGTGGCCCTGCTTTGGTGGGCGTTCCCCTGCCTGGGGTGCTGTATGCAAGCCACCACTTACCCAGCTCCTTCTGGATCTTTCTCTGCACTCCTGGGTTCGTCACCAAGTACGTGAGGCACCAGGAGATGGCAGTTGTGACGGTGTCAAATCCTAAGCCAGGAGAGGGGAAAAAAATTAATTAAAAGGGAGATATGACGTGTGCGCCAAGGTCAGACACAGGAAGAGCACGCAGGGAAGGCACAAACCTGCCCCAAAGAGGTCCAAAATGATCGGCATGATTTTCTCATCTGCCAGCTCAATATTGGCATTTTCATCCAGCTTCCTGTCCTGACAGTGCTGGATGAGGCTGTCTGTGATGTCCCGGATGTAGCCCTGGTTTTTTTGGGGGGGAGGGGGAAGTCACACTCACTGGGCGCCTGTCAGGAGGCTGAGATCTGAGGATCACAGTTCAAAGCCAGCTCAGGCAGGAAAGTCCATGAGCCTCTATCTCTAATACACCACCAGAAAACCAGAAGTGGCACTGTGGCTCAATGTGATAGGGCACCAGCCTTGAGCTGAAGAACTCAGGGACAGCGCCCAGACCCTGAGTTCAAACCCCAGGACTGACTACCTCCCCCCCCCCCAAAAAAAAAGGCTGTCACTCCGCTGCTGACTTCAAGCTTGTCTCTGGGACCCTGGCTCTCCCGGGGACCGCCAGTCTCTACCTTCTGGAAAGTTCTGTAGTGTTCCTGGTACATTGTTTGCATAAAGTGCTGGAACTTCCTGTTCAGCTCCTTGAAGACACGCAGGGCCGGGTTGGGCAGGTAACGGAGGATAGGGATGAAGTCGGCGAGGTTTCCAGACGCCGTCACCTCCCCAAATTCATTTGTCACGTTCACCAGACTTAGCAGCATCTCATTGTCATGGTCATAGCGTCGGCCAAAGCACATGGCGCAAATGACATTGGCCACCGACACCACCACGTACCTGAAGGCGTCAAAGTGCCCGGCTTCCACCATCAGCTCCTGGAACTTGTCGATGAGGAACTTGGCCTCCTGGCTCACGTGCTCTTCCAGGTAGCAGGAAGACCCTGACGTGGGGTGGGCGGCCATGGAGAAGCTCTTCAGGGCGTGCTGAGCCAGGCGCCGCCGGGCGGCCCACTCGGGGCCACAGTCCGGGTTGAAGGTCAGGCTTTGACCGTCATTGATGAGGGTAAAGCTGTACAGGTCGGGTCGGCCCTTGAAATCGTCGCCTTGCTTCACCAGGGCCTGGCGGATGGTGTCCAGGCCGCTCAGCACCACCACGGGCGTGGAGCCCAGGCGAATCTCCAGGACGTCGCCATACTGCTGGCTCAGCCTGGCCAGTGACAGGTGGGGATTCTTCCCCAGGGACAGCACGTGCCCGATCAGGGGCCACCCCCAGGGCCCCGGGGGACTCTTCAGGCCTTTGGGGACCTGGGATCTGGAAATCTTGACCAGCCAGAAGATCAAGCAGAAGATAGTGGCTGCCAGAAGCAGCCCAGAGGCTGAGGTGGGGACCAGGGAACCGCACGCAGAAAGCATGGTCGTGGAGATTGCTGGTGCTGGCTGCTGAGAAATAGCAAGAAGAAAACGTCAGTCGATGACTTGTAGACTGGGCAGGGGGTGCTAAAGTGCCAGCCTGCTATTCAAAGAAACCTTCCAGCCCGGCGGGGCGTGGTGGCTCACGCCTGTCAACTCAGGAGGCTGCAATCTGAGGATCGAAGTTTGAAGCCAGCCCGGGCAGGAAAATCTGTGAGACTCTTAATCTCCAATGAACTGCTACCCAAAAAAGCTGGGAGCAGAGCTGCAGCTCAAGTGGCAGAGCACCAGCCTTGAGCAAAAGGAACTCAGGGACAGAATCCAGGTCCTGAGTTCAAGCTACAGGACTTTCCTTCTCCCCACCATAACTCTACCCCCCCCCAAAAAAGAACTCCAGTCTAGGCTTTGTGTTCAGCTCAATTTCTTTTTTCTCTTTCTTTCTTCCTTTCACCAATCCTGGGGCTTGAACTCAGGGCCTTGGCACTGTCCTTGAGATTTCTCAAGTGTTCTACCAGTTGAACCACTACTTCTGGCTTTTTCTGTGTATATGGTACCAAGGAATCGAACCCAGGGCTTTGTGCATGCTAGGCAAAGAGCAGCTTTTAGATACAAAGAATACAGCTCGACCAGGAGTATGGCCTAGTGGTAGAGCGCTTGCCTAGCATGCTTGAAGCCCTGGGTTCCATTTCTTGGTACCACATACACAGTAAAAGCTGGAAGTGGTGCTGTGGCTCAAGTGGTAGAGAATTCTAACCTTGAGAAACCTCAAGGACAGTGCTCAGGCCCTGAGATCAAGTCCCAGGACTGGAAAAAAGGAAAAAAAAAAGGAAGGAGAGAGAGAGAGGAAGAATACAGCTAGTAAGAACCTGGCCCATCCTCCAGCTACCTTGAGCACTCAGGGCTATCCCTCCCCCATCAGCCTGAGGGAGAGGATGTACCCCCTTCCCTGTCTTCTATGATAGGGAGCGCTGAGTGTCTAAGGGTTGGAGCTGGGGCCTGCACCCCAAGACTGGCTGTGGGGCTTCTATAAGTAGAGCTATATGTAATGTTGGGCACATTCTGTTCTTCCTCTGGCCTCAGTTTCCCCATTGGGCTCTGTCTGCTAAAGAGGCTCCCAGGCTTTTTCTCTTTTCTTTCTCTTTCTTCTTCTTTAAGAGTTGCTAGTTCAGTGAGTAGGCTACCCTAAGGAAGCATAAAGGTACCCAGAAATTCCAGGGACTAGAAAGGGAGGAGCACAGGAAAGCCCCCCCCCCACCCCGCCGCTGCCACACTCACCAATGGCTATGAGGAGGCGCTGAGCTGTGGGCACCCGTCTCTGGTGCCAGGGGTACCCCCAGCGATGGCCAAGGAAAATCCTGAGGAACTGTCACCTTCAGAGGGAGCTGGGAGAAGCCACCTTTATACAGGCCTCCCATGCGGCCACACCCCCTTCCCTAGAGCGAGGGGAGGGAAAGGGAAGGGGGCGGCCTGGGAGGGGGGGATGCCTGCTTCTCCAGGAAGCCTTGTAAAGGGGGGAGGGCTGGGGACACTGAGAAGCCCCCCACTTGAGAGAGAAGCCCCCAAGGCAGCCAGGAGAGAGGGTATTAGGGTTCCACCCAGGGCACAGAGGACCCCCATTTTATACCAGGAGAAAGGGCCTGGTGCCCCATCCCAGAACACAGGGACCCCCAGAAGAAAGAGTATGGAGCCCACCCCAGAGCACAGAGACCCCCATTTTTGTGCCCACCAGAACGCCATGAGTGTCTGAAGCCCCCCACTTTCCACTACAAGGCAGTGGGTTCCTACTTGCCCGTGATGACCTCCTGACCCCCCCACCCTGCCACCCCACCCCCACCCCATCCTCCTTGCGTGCTAAGCCCAGCCACCCTGGTCCCAGGGTCAGAGCTAGTACCGCCTGGCCCCTGTGTCCCAGGTCAAGAAGTGGGGGGGGCGGCTGCAGCCCAGGGAACCCTCTGGCACACACATACCCCCAATTTTCTCAGGGCCGACTGCCCGTGTTCTGGCAGATGGGCTAGAGATACCAGGCCTGGCTGGTATCTCACACACCTGTCATCTCAGCCACCCAGGAGCCTGAGCTCTGAGGACTGAGGTTCAAACCCAGCCTGGACAAGAAAATGTGAGACTCATCTCCAGTGAACCAGCAAAAAGCCTCAAGTGGAGCTGCGGCTCAAGTAGTAAAGCTCCAGCCTCGATTACAAAAACCCAAGAACCGCACTGAGCTCGAGTCCTAGGGGGGTCTGCACCCCCCCCAACAAAGCAGGCACGTGTGGGCAGCTGCAGTGGGGCGGGGGCGGGGGAGCCCTTGGAGAGAGGTGGGTGGGGGGTGTTGGGGAGCCAGCATGCGTGCAGCCAGCCTCCATCCTGGCAGGGGCAGAGGTCAGTGCCCCTCCCTGCCCTGCCTGGCCTGGGGCGCGGTGCCTAGGGTTGCGTGAGAACCAGCCTGGAATCCCGCGCCAACCCAGACGCCCAGCACAGCCCAGGACAGTGGGTCGGGCTCAGTCACGCGAGGGGGGCAGGGAGGGGGGAGGGGAGAGGGGGAAGGGGAGTGGAGAGAAGGGGGGCGGGGGAGCTCTTAAAGAGCCAGGCTCCCCAGGCCTAGGGTGGGGTGGAGGCAGGATGGTGGGACTGATTTGGTTTGCGTGCCAGTTCACTTCCTGTGCCCACAGTTTGGACCCATGCCTGTGGCTGGACATGCATTGACCTGGCCTGGCTGCCCTGGCCAGCTGTCCCCTGGCTGGCTCTGCCCTGGTCCTGCTGAGGTCTGGAAAGAAAAGGTGAATTTGTTCAACCCAGTTGAACCCTCACCATCTGCCCACTCCTCTCCTCCCAGAAAACAACACTTGGCAAGGCCATAGGTCCCCGTGGGCTCACCCAGAAAAGAACTCCGCCCCCGCCAGGCAAGCCAGGGCATCGTGCTGCTTAAGGATCTCTTAACTAGGAGGAAGATATTAGTTAATTAAACCAGTGCCACTCCTCAGCCAGAGAGACTGCATGGTCCGAAAGGAAATGCGAACCCCTCGCCCTCACCCCCATGACAAGTAACAAATGAAAGCAGAGCCTCTTGGGACAGGCGGCTCACGCCTGGAACCCTAGCTACTCAGAACACTGAGATCTGAGGATTTTGGTTCAAAGCCAACCTGGCCAGCAAAAAGCTAAAAGTGGAGGTGTGTCTCAAGTGGTAGAACATCAGCCTTAAACAAAAAAAAGCTAAACAAAAAGGCTATGCTGGCTACTGGTGGCTCACGCCTGTCATCCTAGCTACTCAGGAGGCTGAGATCTGAGGATAGAGGTTCAAAGCCAGGCCAGGTAGGAGTCTTATCTCCAATAAACCATCAGAAAATGGGAAGTGAGCCGGGAGTTTGGCCTAGTGGTTAAAGTGCTTGCCCAGCATGCACGAAGACCCGGGTTCGATTCCTCGGTACCACATACATAGAAAAAAGCCAGAAGTGGTGCTGAGGCTCAAGTGGTAGAGCTCTAGCCTTGAGAAAGTCCAAGGACAGTGCTCAGGCCCTGAGCTCAAGCCCAGGACTGGCAAAAAAAAATAAAAATAAAATAAAAATGGGAAGTGGTGCTGTGGCTCAAGTGGTAGAGCTCTAGCCTTGAGGTAAAGAAACTCAGGGACAATCCAGGCCCTGAGTTTAAGCTCCAAGATCTACATATACACACACAGACACACATCTACACATAAGAATGAAAGGCCCTGAGTTCAAGTTTTAGCACACATACACATATGCATATATGCGCATGTGTACACACACACACACACACACACACACACACACACGGAGCAGAAATCAAGCATCTTGCTTCCAGGGAAAGGCTCTCGTCTATGGTCTGCTGTCCACAGCAGAAAGCAAGCACAAGGGCTGAGAACATGGCTTAGTGGTAGAGTGCTTGCTTACTTAACATTCATGAAGCCCTGGGCTCCATTCCTCAGTACCACATATACAGAAAAGACCAGAAGTGGTGTTGTGTTTGGCTCATGTGGGAGAGTGCTAGCCTCAAGCAAAAGAAGCTCAGGGACTGTGCCCAGTCCCTGAGTTCAACCCCCAGAACTGGCCAAAAAAAAGAAAGCACAAAGAGGATACACAAGGGCTTGGGCCTCCATCTCCCAGCCTCTAGGACTGGAGGCAAGTACACTGAGAGGTACATTAATCACCAACTACATCTAGGGTGATGGCCACAAAGACAGGACCGGTTGAGGGGCTCACTGATCTCAGAGCAGAGAAGGAAGCTGACAGGCTGCGTGAGGTCTGAGGACCTTGGCCTGGAGTTGAACAGTCAATCCTGGGTCAAAGTTTGCAAGCCTTTGCGTGAGAAACTTGTTGGCTAGGATTCCTCAGTGATCAATACCACGAGCTCAGGGACGCAGGATGCAGGACAGAAGAGGAGAGAGGACTTCTTAGCTGAGCACTGGCAGCTCTCACGTCTAGCTATTCAGGAGGCTGAGATCTGAGGATTCCAGTTCAAAGCCAGACTGAGCAGGAAAGTCTGTGACATGCATCTCTCCACACAAAGCAAGTGTGGCTCAAGTGGTAGAGTGCTAGACTTGAGCACAAAAGCTCAGGTACAGGGCTGGAAGTGGGTAGAGTAGTGCTTGCCTAACATGCATGCAGCCCTGGGTTCGATTTCTGGGGACCATAGACACAGAAAAAGCTGGAAGTGGTGCTGTGGCTCAAGTGGTAAAACAATAGCCTTGAGAAAGGCTCAGGCCCTGAATTCAAGCCCCAAGACCTACACACAGGCGCACGCGCGCGCACACACACACACACACACACACGCACACACACACACACACACACACACGTATACACATTTTATTTTTTACTTGGATTATACTCCAATCCCAATCCCCCAATCTCCACCAATGAAAGAGCTAGGATTTGGGGCCTCAGCTGTCACACCCTTTTATCTTTTTTAATGCATTTTTATTTTTCAATAGAACCCAGTGGCCTGTTACATGAAACGTCGTCCCTAAATAACAGCAGTAATCGCCTAAGAACAAAAATATACTCCCACAAGAAACATAATATTGTTCACGCTTCAAGGATGTCATTTAATCTCCCGTCTATGTTCAAGTCCTCCCCTTACCTACCCAGATAGCTTTTCTACATTAAAAAGATTGTTTCCTTGTTGTTAAATCTAGGATCCAATCACATGTACATAATTGCATTTGCCCTTTTATTGGGGGGTCGGAGGTTTCTAAAGTTTGAACTCAGGGTCCTAGGCTCTTGCTTGACTTTTTTCCTATTCCGGATTGGCATTCTGTCACTAGAGCCACACCTCTACTTCCAGCTTTTTGTTGATTAATGGAAAATAAGAGTCTCCCAGACTTTTGTGTCCAGTCTGGCACTGAACCTCAATATTCAGATTTCAGCCTCCTGAGTTGACAAATGTAAGCCACTCATGATCAACTCAGAGCACTGGTTATTTATTTATTTATTCATTTATTTATTTATTTTTGGTTGTGGAGCTTGAACTGAGTTTCTCTGAGCCTCTTTGTGCTCCAGGATATCACTCTGCCCCTTTGAGCCACAGTTCCACTTTATTTATTTATTTTGCCAGTCCTGGGGCTTGCACTCGGGGCCTGGGCACTGTCCTTGAGCTTTCTCAAAACTACCACTCTGCCCCTTGAGCCACAGCACCACTTCCAGCTTTTTCTGCATCTGTGCTACTGAGGAATCGAACCCAGGGCTTCATGCATGCTAGGGAGGCACTCTACCACTAGGCCACACCCCTGGGCCTCCAGTGGGCTAGAGTTCTACCACTTGAGCCTCAGCACCACTCTGGCTTTTTTCTATGTATGTGGTACCGAGGAATGGAACCCGGGTCTTCGTGCATGCTAGGTGAGCACTCTACCACGAGGCCACACTCCCGGCCCCTAGAGCACCAGTCTTGAGTGAAAAAAATCCAAGCAAGAGAGCAAGTGCTGAATTGAAGACTGTGTATCATCATGCGTGTGTGTGCGCGTGCGCACACACACACACACGCACACACACACATCTGGATCAGGCCAAGGACCTAACTTATACCCTCAGCACGCTGTCCTGTCCCCTAGTCTGGTCCCTGAGAAACTGGACGTTCAACCTCAGGGGTCCACAGAACTTCTGGATCTCATCCCACAAGTTGGAGCCACCGGTTGGTAGAGCTGAGGGATGGCCCAAAGCCAAGGATTGAACCTTTCAACCTCAGCTGACCACAAAGCTGGGCCAATCAGGAAGGGGTTTGAATTTATAAAAGGCCTCCCCATCCAGGGGCCAGAAATCCAGGACCAACTCACAGCCCTGCAGATCTCTGGCACCTGTCCCCAACAGGTACCTTTCTAGACCTGCTCTTCTGTCCCCAGACTTCCTGCTTATACCCTGGGAGCTAAGAAAGATGGAAGGATTGGGGGTGGAGGGGCCACTGACTTCTCATCCTTTGCTCAGCATCTCTAGCTTTAGTTGAGCAATTTCAACTAAGCAGGCACTCTGTCTCTCTCTCTCTCTCCCTCCCTCCCTTCCTCCCTCCCTCCCTCTGTCCCTCCTCCCCTCCACCTTCTCTCTTTGTGCCTATCCTAGGGATTGAACTCTGGGCTGGACACTGCTGTCCCTGAGCATTTCTGCTCAAGGCTAGCACTCTTCCACTTTGGGACACAGCTCCACTTTTTGGGTTTTTCGTGGGTCATTGAAGGTAAGTCTCACAGACTTTAGTGCCCAAGTTGGCTTTCAACCAGGATCCTCAGATCTCAGGCTCCTGAACAGTGGTAGAGTGCTCGCCTAGCGTGCACGAAGCCCTAAGTTCGATTCCTCAGTACCACATCCATAGAAAAGGCAGAAAGTGGTGCTGTGGCTCAGGTGGTAGAACTCTAGCCTTGAGAAAACCCAAGGACAGTGCTCAGGCCCTGAGTTCAAGCTCCAGGACGAGAAAAAGAGGGGGGGGAGAGCTGGGTGAGGTGGCTCACACCTGTAATCCTAGCTACTCAGGAGGCTGAGATCTGAGGATTGTGGTTCAAAACCAGCCTAGGCACTAAAGAACATGAGACTCATCTCCAATTAATCACTAGAAAATGGGAAGTGGTGCTGTGGCTCAAGGAGTAGGGTGGCAGCCTTGAGCTGAAGAGTTCAGGGACAATGCCCAGGTCCAGAGTCCAAGCTCCACAACCAACAAAAAAAGAAAGAAAGAAAGAGGCTCATAACAGTGCCTAGGCCCTGAGTTCAAATCCTACAACTGACCAAAAGAAAAATCCATGAGACTTTTATTTCCAATGAACCACCCAGAAGCCAGAAGTCGAGCTGTGGTTCTAGTGATAGACTTCCAACCCCAAGCATGGACAGCATCCAGGCCCTGAGTTCAAGACCTACTGCTGGCACAAAACACACAAACAAGCCATCACTTGCTTCCACTCAAGCTTCAGAATTAGAAACCAGGGAGGTTATCTGGGAAGGGCAGCCAGGACTAGCAGGGGGGAGGGAGAGGGAATGGGGGGGGCTCGGATGTTCAAGTTGGGGTCTCCCCAATCCCACTTCCAGCTTTCAGATGGTGTGAGTTCTAGTGCAAGACTTGCCAGAGCCCAGGGTAGAGTTCTGAATGGCTGTCAGTGCTTAGTGAATGAGTGAATGAATGATGTCTCCTCCTCCTTCTCTGCCCCAATCTGCAGCAGCACCGAATGGCCCAGATGCAGGGCCTTTCCTTCTCAGCCACTGAGCTGCTCGTGGCAGCCGCCGTCTTCAGCCTGGTCTTCTGGGTGATCAGAAGAGCCTCAAAATCTCAAGTCCCCAAAGGCCTGAAGAGTCCCCCGGGGCCCTGGGGGTGGCCCCTGATCGGGCACGTGCTGTCCCTGGGGAAGGACCCCCACCTGTCGCTGGCCAGGCTGAGCCAGCAGTATGGCGACGTCCTGGAGATTCGCCTGGGCTCCACGCCCGTGGTGGTGCTGAGCGGCCTGGACACCATCCGCCAGGCCCTGGTGAAGCAAGGCGACGATTTCAAGGGCCGACCCGACCTGTACAGCTTTACCCTCATCACTAACGGGAAGAGCATGACCTTTAACCCCGACTGTGGCCCTGTGTGGGCCGCCCGGCGGCGCCTGGCCCAGGATGCCCTGAAGAGCTTCTCCATCGCTGCAGACCCAGCCACCATGGCCTCTTGCTATCTGGAGGAACACGCCAGCAGACAGGCCCAGGGCCTCGCCGAAGCCTTCCGGAAGCTCACGGCAGAATCCGGGTGCTTTGATCCCTACGAGCATGTGGTGCGATCTGTGGGCAAGGTCATCAGTGCCATTTGCTTTGGGAAGGACTTCCCCCAGAGCGGCGAGCTGGTCAGTCTGCTGACCAGCAGCCAGGACTTCACCAACGGGGCCTCTTCCGGGAACGTCGTGGATTTCTTCCCCCTCCTCCGCTTCCTGCCCAACCCCTCCCTGCAGAAGTTTAAAAACTTCAACAACAAGTTTGCCTCCTTTCTACAGAAAACAATCCAAGACCATTACCAGGACTTTGACAAAGTGAGCCTGGGCCACGGCAGGTGATAAAGGAGGTGGCCACCGAGCCTACTGTGTGTGTGGGGAGGGTGGGGGATTAAGATGTCCACACAACTTGCTACTCTAGAGGCTGAGATCTGAGGATTGGGGTTCAAAGCCAACCCCTGGCAAGAAAGTCTGTGAGACTCTCATCTCCAGTGAACCACCAGAAAACCAGAAATGGCACTGTGGCTCAAAGTGGTAGAGTGCTAGCCTCGAGCTGAAGAGCTCAGGGACGGCGCCCAGGCCCTGAGTTCAAGCCGCAGGACCAACCAGATAAATAAATAAGGATTATGGTGTGTTTCTGCCAGGGAGAGACAGGGCCTTTATCCTGCAAGAACCCGAGCCCCAGTGTGGGGCTAATCCCCAACCCCGGGTCACCTTTCCTTCCTGGATCCACACAGGACTTCTTCCTCTTAGGGAAACTGGACCCCCAGGGTCTGGGGGGGGCAGGCAGGAAGGGGGGAAGGTCAGCAGGGCAAGACATGAAACACGATGCCCTACCTAAGGCTGTGGTGTGCCAGCCTCCTCTGCCAGTCCACTGCCCGTGAGTCAGGGGCAGGGGAGTGGGCTCTGAGGGCGCCAAGCTTGGTGGGCCAGGGCAAGGCAGACGCCGTCACCAGATCATGGTGTGGGTATGCGAACACTTATCCTCCACAGAACAACGTCCGGGATGTCACGAGCTCGCTGTTGAAGCATGCGGAGGAGTCTACGGCCAGTGGCATCTCTATCCCCCAGGAGAAGATCGTCAACATAGTCAATGACATCTTTGGAGCTGGTAGGAGTCAGTTCCCACCCCCCACCCCCACCCCGCACCCCTCCAATCACAGCACTCCCCCCCCCCCGCCCAGCCATCCCCCCCACCCCCCTCCACTCACAGCCGATCTCATGCAAGGTGCTATGGTTGAGTGCTAGCCTTGAGCAAAAAGAAGCTCAAGGACCGTGCCACAGGCCCCGAGTTCAAGCCCCAGGACTGGCACCACTAACTAAACCGATGAGAGATAATGCATGTCGCATTCACTGCTGGGCTCTGGTCAGTGATGGCGTCCTTGCTCCTGTCTTTCTTTCTCCTCCACCCCATCCATGCTGACCAGGGTTCGAAACCATCACTACAGCCATTTCCTGGAGCCTCATGTACCTGGTGACCAGGCCTGATGTCCAGAAAAAGATCCACAAGGAGCTGGGTAAGTGGTGTCTCCCGTTCTCGAACCAGGAAAGCCAGAGACCTTGGAACCCCAGGTCATTGGTTCAGTGCAGGAAAACCTGTCATGGGTGCCTGCTATGTCCTGGACACATGCTGCCACCGTCCCCATTTTTACCCGTTTTGTTTTGGTGCCGATCCTGGGGTTTGAACTCAAGGCCTGGGTGCTATCTCAGCTCTTTCACTCAAGGTTAGCGCTCTACCACTTTGCACCAAAGTGTTCTAGTGGCTCACACCTGTCACCCTAGCTACTCAGGAGGCTGAGATCTGAGAATCGAGGTTCAAAGCCAGCCTGGACAGGAAAGTCCCCAAGAGACTCTAACGAATCACTTCAAAAACTGGAAGTGGGGCTGTGGCTCAAAGTGGCAGAGCTCTAGCCTTGAGCGCGGAGCAGCTCAGGGACAGTGCAAAGGCCCTGAGTTCAAATTCTACAACTGACAAAAAAAAAAAAGTCTCATGGACTTGTGTGCCTGGCTGGCTTTGAATCTCGATGCCAGGCGTGAGCCACAGTGCCCAGGCTGTTTGTTTGCTTCTGAGGGGGGGTTGGCACGTGTGAGGGCATAGCTCCACAGAGAGTGAGGTGAGACACAAGGAGCACTGAGAGAGATCCTGTCAACCGTCCTGTGTGCTTGCAGATGCGGTGGTGGGCAGAGAGAGGCTTCCCCAGCTCTCTGACAGACCCCAGCTGCCCTACCTGGAGGCTTTCATCCTGGAAGTGTTCAGACACAGCTCCTTTGTCCCCTTCACCATCCCACACAGGTGCCTGCTCTGTCCCCTCTGTGTTCCTGTGTGTGTGTGTGTGTGTGTGTGTGTGTGTGTGTGTGTGTGTGTCCTGGGGCTAGAACTCAGGGCCTGAGCACTGTCCCTGATCTTTTTTTCACTCAAGGCTGGCGCTTTACCACTTGAGCCACAGCTCCACTCCCAGCTTTTTGCTGGTTCATTGAGATAAGAGTCTTGGGGGGAGCCTGGGAGTGTGACCTAGTACTAGAGGGCTTGCCTAGCATGTACAAAGACCCAGGTTCCATTCTTCAGTACCACATATATAGAAAAGCTGGACATGGTGCCATGGCTCAAGTGGTAGAGTGCTAGCCTTGAGAAAGCCCAAGGACAATGTTCAGGCCCTGAGTTCAGTCCCCAGGATTAGCATTTAAAAAAAAAAAAGAATCTCAGAGGACTTTCCTGCCCAAGCTGGCCTCCAACCAACGACCCTCAGATCCCAGCCTCCTGAACAGCAAAGATTTACAGGTGTGAGCACTGGTGCCCGACTTTGCTGTTGGATCTTCTGCCTAGAACTTCTAGGCCCTCAGAATCTAACCCTTCTCAAACAAATCCTGGCACACTCCCATTCCCCCAGAGTTTTGTTTGTTTGCTTGTTTGTTTTGGTTTCATCCATCTGGCCACAGCTTCACCCTTGGATGTCCTTGACTTTGCATTAGTCAACATTGACTTCTGCCTGCACGCTGACCCAGGTCGTCCTGGAATAATAAAGCTCAAAACCCCCAGTGGTGCTGGGGCTTGTTACGGGCTAGAGCCCCAGGAGCAGCATACAATTAATTAATTGACTAATTAATTCATGATTCCAGGCTGGGCAGGCCCTGGTGATCTACCTGCTCCTTGCAGGCCCAGGGCCCAGCTGGGCCCCCGTCCAGTGGGCACATGCCGACCAGAGGCCGAGGAAAGGGCTCCATCGTTGCCCTCTTCCCCGGGTAGGGAAGACTGGGGTGGGAAGATACTAGGGTGCCATGGAGTGGGGAGCACCTAGCTTTTCCATCCCTCCAGCCTGACAGACTCTTTCCCTTCCTCAGGACAATCAGGGACACCACGCTGAACGGATTCTTCATTCCCAAAGAGCGCTGCATCTTCATAAACCAGTGGCAAGTCAACCATGACCAGTGAGTACACGGCACGCATGCGCGCTCCCACCCCTTGGCCCAGTGGGTACACGGCACGCATGCGCGTTCCAGAGTCCAGGCAGACCCCTTGGCCCACACGGGTGGCCCACGCCGGGCATCCCAGCCACTCAGGAGGCTGAGGATCAGGGTTGGAAGCCAGCCCTGGCCAGAAAGTCTGTGAGATTCTCATCTCCAATGAAACTGCAGAAAAAGCTGGAAGTGACACCATGGCTCAAGTGGTAGAGCACTAGTCTTGAGCGAAAAAAGCCAAGGCGGGCGGTCGTGAGCTCAAGCCCTAGTATTAGCTTCATAACATAGATATATAATATTAAACAATGTGTGATGATGACACGTAACGTAATTATGCTATATAATACATGATAGAGCAAAAGAAGCTCAGGGACAGTAGTGTCCCAGGGCCTGAGTTCAAGCCCCAGGCCTGGCAACGCACACACACATGCACATGCATGCACACGCACACACACACACACACACACACACACACCTATATATTATATAACATTTTATATAACATGTGCATATGGTACATCACGGATACTAAAACACACATACACAGACGTTCTATGGTTCTTAGCAAAAGTCAGAACCTTCCCCCACTCCAGCCAGCTCATCTCCTCTTGCAGGAAGACATGGGGGGACCCCTTTGAGTTCCGTCCAGAGCGCTTCCTCACTGATGGCCAGGCGACCTTGAACAAGACCCTGAGTGAGAAGGTCATGTTGTTTGGCCTGGGCAAGCGCCGGTGCATTGGGGAGATTCCCGCCAAGTGGGAGATGTTTCTCTACGTGTCCACGCTCCTGCACCAGCTGGAGTTCAGCCTGACACCCGGCGTGGAGCCCGACTTCACCCCCATCTATGGACTCACCATGAAGTATGCCCACTGCCCACACTTCCGGGCACAGCCCCGCTCGGCCAACTGAAGGAAGACCCCCAGGCTAAGAGGGGGTGCCCCTGGGGCTTGGGTTGCATCGCCTAGTAGTTGATTTTATTGAGATATGCTGCTTTGCCCACAGATCTCATCTCTTGCAGCATCTCCCAGAACCCCCCAGGCTTGTTAGCATTGTCCCCATTTATCTGTCACCCCCAGCTATGTATTTACTTCCTGTCTTACAGCCATTGCCTGTGGTAAAGAATTCTACACACTGGAATGGTACAACACGCAGTATGAGCTTGGCTTGTTTCCCTAGCATAATGCTTTCAAAGTTTGTTCCTTTGGTATCTGGTGTCACCAGGGGTAGGGTGGTTGCCTTGAGCTGAAGAGCTCAGGGACAGAGTTCAAGCCCCACAAAAAACATAAACAACAAAACAAAACAAAAGCCCTACTCTCCTTTGGCTTTTTTTTTTTTTCTCAAGGCTGGAGCTCTGCCACTTGAGCCACAGCTCCACTTCTAGCTTATAGGTAGCTAATTGGAGATAAGACTGTCTTGGGTTTTCTTGCCCAGGCTAGCTTTGAAATGCAGTCCTCAGGCCAGGAGTTTGGCCTAGTGGTAGAGTGCTTGCCTAGCATTCACAAAGACCCGGGTTCGATTCCTAGGTATCACATACATAGGGAAAAAAATGCCAGAAGTGGTGCTGAGGCTCAAGTGGTAGAGCTCTAGCCTTGAGAAAGTCCAAGGACAGTGCTCAGGCCCTGAGCTCAAGCCCAGGACTGGCACACACACAAAAAAGGAATGCAGTCCTCAAATCTCAGCCACCTGAGTAGCTAGTTTTGGAGATGGGAGTTTAGTGGACTTTTCTGGCTGATTAGCCCATGGGCTATGATTCTCTGGATCTCTTCCTGCGTAACTAGGATTACAGGTGTGAGCTAGGAGTGTGGCTAGGGGACTATTTGTGTGTGTGTGTGTGTGACACCAGACCTGAGGCTTGAACTCAAGGCCTGGCCACTATCCTTGATCCTTGAGCTCTTTTTTTTTTTTCTTCCACTCCTGGAGCTTGAGCTCAGGTCCTGAGCACTGTCCTTGGACTTTCTCAAGGCTAGAGCTCTACCACTTGAGCCACAGCACCACTTCCGGCTTTTTCTATAAATGTGGTACCGAGAAATAGAACCAGGGTCTTCATGCATGCTAGGCAAGCGCTCTACCACTAGGCCAAGCTGTGAGTTTCAGCTCCAGTACGCACACACACAATTCTGGGAAAGGTATTCCCAGGTTCTCAGGGCTGGGGTGGGGGTGGGGGAAGCAGCATGCCTACAGTTGTATACAAACATACCAGCACCCACTTCCTCCCATTCCACTCTGACCCAAAGCTGGAGGTGGTGGGGTGATGCTAGCGTGCCAGGGAACAATGAAGCTCTTGGAAGGAAGTTCTCCTCCCAGTGGGCCAGGCACCCCTCCCGCTTCCACCAACCCTGGGCCCCAGGCAGCCAGCAGCTCTGCCCAAGGGGGAGATCTCTAGTGCTAACGCCAACTGTCAGATTAGGCTCTCACTAAGGGGCTGAGGGGTGGCTCACCCCATCATTTCTGGCTACTCAGGAGGTCAAGATCTGAGGATTGTGGTTCAAAGCCAGCCCAGGCAGGAACATTTCCAGGAGACTCTTATCTCCAATTAACCACTTAAAGACTGGAAGTGGCTCTGTGGCTCAAATGGTAGAGTGCCAGCCTTGAAGGAAAGAGCTCAGGGACAGCGCCCAGGCCCTGAGTTTCAGCCTTACTGCTCCTCCCCCACCCAATCTTTCTGACTTGAGCTACTCGTTTTCCTCACTGTGTACCCTTAAAACTCTGGGCCGAGGCTTGGCCCTCGCCGCCCATGGAAGAGGCATCTCCAGGTTCAGATCTCCTGCCCTCCATGGGACCAGAGAAGTGGAGGAGGGGAGGGCGCCCCTGCCAGCTGCGTCCCCACGCCACCTCCACCTGGCAGGAACGCCACTCTGACAGATGACAGGCACACCTGCATACCTGGCTGGCAAGCTCATCCACCCCAGCTCATTCCCAGGGCCTCCTGCACACCTGGCCACACGTGGCATCTACCTCTGCAGTATGCACGCATGCGTGTCCTTCCCGCCCCACTGGTATATACTCTTGCTTTGTGTGTGCTGGGCTTGGGGCTTAAACTCAGGGCCTGGGAGATTTCCTTTGGCTTTTTCCACCCAAAGCTGGAGCTCTACTACTTGAGCCACAGCTCCACTTCTAGCTTCCCCCACCTACCCCGGTTTATTTGGAGATACAGGTCTCTTAGACTTTCCTGCCCATGCTGGCTTCAAACCACAGTCCTCAGATCTCAGCCTCCTGAGAAGCTAGAATTGCAGGCATCGCACCAGTTTCACTACATTAAACCTGCTCAAATTTACTCTGATTTTAGTACATCATCTGTTTCCTGCTAGACGAGCCCTTGAGTGGTACCCAGACCAAAGGTTCATTTCCTCAATATGCAAAGAGTTACACACACACACACACACACACACACACACGCACGCACGCACATGCACACGCACACAAACCAGGCTTTGGTAGCTAACACCTGAAATCCTATTAGGAATGTGTGATCTGAGATCGAGGCTGGAAGCCCATCTGGGAATCAGAGAAATCCTTATCTCCAATTAACCAGCAAAAAGCTGGAAGTAGAGCTGTGGCTCAAATGGTTGAACGCCAGCCTCGAGTGGAAAAGCTAAGGGACCAGCAACCAGGCCCTGAATTCAAGCCCCAGTACACACACACACACACACACACACACACACACACACACACACACACACACGCACAGAGTAAACATGCAAATAAATATGCAGGGTGGAAGATGTGGCTCAGTAGTGGAGTTCTTATCTGATATTCACAAAGCTCAAGGTTCAATCCCCAGCCCTGCACAAATACATTAAAGATGAATATAAAATTACAAATGGCATTAAATGCTATTGAGAAGTGACAAAGCTGGGCTGAGCACTGATTGTCACCAGTCTTCCAGCCATACTGGAGGTAGAGACTTGATAGGATGCCAGTACCTGGAAAAAGGTATGAGACCCTATTCAAAAGAATGGCAAAAGCAGGGCCGGGAGCGTGGCTTTGTGGAAGAATGCTTGCCCAGCATGCACGAAGCCCTGGGTTCAAGTCCTTGGTACCATATATACAGAAAAAGCTAGAAGAGGTACTGTAGCTCAAGTGGTGGAGCGCTAGCCTTAAGAAATCTCAAGAACAGTGCCCAGACCCTGAGTTCAAGACCCAGGACCATCCCAACAACAGCAACAACAAATAATAATAATAAAGCTGGAAGTGAAAGTGTAGATCAAGTAGGAGTTCCAGCCTTGAACACAAAAGCTCAGGGACAGTGCTCAGACCTTCAGTTCAAGCCCCATGACTAACCAAAAAAAAAAAAAACCAACCCAAAACACCCTAAAACAAAATCAGGTGCTGCAGTGCAGGGGTGGGGACAGCTTGTGTCCCACTGGACAGGGAGAAGACCTATCTGCCCCCCCTCTTCCAGTCCCAGCCTTTCTTCTGCCCAGGTCGCCCCCATCCTCTTATGGTTGAAGCCTGCCCTCCACCGCCCCCGTGTGGTAATTTGGAGAAATGCAGGACCCAGCCCCAAATAGAAGGGAGGTAAATTTATTTATCCTAATTTGTTTTTGAGGGAGGGTCATGGGGCTTGAACTCTGGGCCTGGACACTGTCCCTGAGCTCTTCAGCTCAAGGCTACCACCGTACCCCTTGAGCCTCACTTCTCATTTTCTAGTGATTAATTGGAGATAAGAGTCTCTTGAACTTTAGTGCCTGGGCTGGCTTTGAACTGTGATCCTCAGATCTCAGCCTCCTGAGTAGCTAGGATTACAGGCGTGAGTTATCGTGCCCGGCTATTTATCTTAATTTTTATCTTAATTTTTCTTTTATTTATTTTTGCCAGGCTTGAGGCTTGAACGCAGGGCCTGGGCACCATCCCTGAGCTTCTTTTTCTCAAGGGTAGCACTCTACCACAGTGCCTTCTGGTTTCATCTATTAATGTGCTATTGAGGAATCAAACCCAGGGCTTCATGCATGCTAGCACTCTACCACCAAGCCACATGCCCAGCCCTGAAGGTAAGACTTTTAAGGGCTTTCTTTCCTTCCCAGATTGGCTTCAAACCATGATCCTCAGATCTCAGCCTCCTGAGCAGCTCGAGTTGGCCTGGTTTTCTAAGATTCAAACACCACACAAACAGGGGCCAGGAGTGTGGTCTAACGGTAGAGTGCTTGCCTAGCATGCATAAAGTCCTGGGTTCCATTCCTCAGTACCACAAATGCAGAAAAAGCCGGAAGTGGTGATATCGACTCAAGTGGCAGAACTCTAGCACTGTCCAAAGACAGTGCTCAGGCCCTGAGTTCAAGCCCCAGGACTGGAAAGAAAAAAAAAAAACAAAACAACAGAGCACCAGGGCAGGTGCTCACGGTTTCTCGGTGTTTTTCCTTGCAAGCACTGCTTGTGCTTTGTGCTTCCTGTGTGGGTGGATTGTCATGCAGTGGGGGAGGGGGGGGTCCTCACAGCATGACACCGCCTGTCATTTGAAGATTCTGATCTGACCCCAGGCCTGCTGGGAGTGTGTGTGTGTGTGTGTGTGTGTGTGTGTGTGTGTGTGTGCACATCTGCCCATTCTGGGGCTTGATCTCAAGCCTGGCAGCTGTCTCTTAGCTCTATTCTATCATAGGAGCCACACCTCCACTTCTGGGGGTTTCTCTTAGATTTGTCTGCCTGGACTGCCTCTGAGCAGCAATCCTCCCGTCCCAGCCTCCCGAGAAGCTAGAATGACAAGCATAAGCCTCCTGAAGTCAGATGTTTGAGCCTCCCTTCCAGGCCGGCCTCCCCTCCAACCTCTTCCCATCCAATCAGACCCCACTGCCTACATCCGGCAGATGGCCCTGCGCCCCTGGCTCTTGCATGCCAGATCGAGGGTGGACAGGCAGAGGGCACGTCTCCCTTCCCCAAACTTCACAGTCCTTCCCTGCCCAGCAAACCTAATGCCTGGGACCCAGGCTGCAGCCCAGGAACTGGCCCAAGAGAGACGGCTCAGGCTGTGGGGAGGTTTTTTTCTGCAAATCAGCCTTAGCAAACCGATAAGATCTAGAAGCTTCTGTCTTCTTTGAAGGGCAATGATGAAACGAGAGTTCATAGACACACCCAACATACGCTCACGGCAGCCCGTGCCATGCACGAGATCAGCCTTCTTGTTCCCCTTGCCGGTCCAGCTGCCTGTATGGTGGTTAGCGGTCCTGTGCCCGTCTGCTGCCTGCTGTCCTTTGTCCTCCCTCCCCCACCCCACACACTTAGGATCCTTCCAGAAAAGTCCTTCCGGAAGCAGCCAGGGCCCCTGGTGATTTCCGGAAGGGCGGATGGCTGCCACTCGGTGAACAGATGACCAGCCAGGCCATGCTTTCCGGAAGGGCCTTTCAGCTGGCCAGGGCACTGTGCTGCCACCCACCCGGGCCACCAGGGGGCACCGCTCACCCTCACATCCGACCTGACCGGCCGGGCTGGGACACTGGACACCCACAGTGGCTCACACCTGTCATCCTGGCCACTCAGGAGGCTGACATGAGCTCAGGGACAACACCCAGGCCCTGAGTTCAAGCCCCAAGATTGGCACCAAAGAGAAAGAAATAAAAAAGAAAGAAAGAAGGAGAGAAAGAAACTGAAAAAAAACAAACAAACAAACAAACAACAGAAGAGAAAACCAGCGCAGGGAGAGGACAGATGGCAGTTGGCTGAGGAAGCAGAGGCCTTTCCCGTGTGGTTTGAACAGGATGCAGCCTCAGTGTGTGTGTGTATGTGCCACTTTCCTCTCCGTGCCTGCTGCCTCTTGCCACGGTGCAGCCTGGTACCGCGGGCTGAGGGGCTGAGGTCTCAACGTCTGAGGTCTCAACGTCAATCCTTCACTCAAGAGGCTGAGAGCTGAGGATCGGAGGTTCAAAGCCAGCCCAGGCAGGAAAGCTCGTGAGACGCTCATCTCCAAAGAACCATCAGACAACCGGAAGTGGAGCCTGTGACTCAAACGGAAGAGCTCGGGGACAGTGTCCAGGCACTGAGTTCAAGCCCCAGGACTGGCACACAAAAAAAAAAAAAATGGGAAAAGGAAAAAAAAAAAAAAACAGAAATGCTGAATCCCTGGCCTTTCTCCCTTAGGGGTCCTTTTCTACGAATCTCATAACTCTTTGGGACCCAACAGCAGGGAAGTGGGGACTCACATGTGACCCCCAAATCCAAGCCCTTTCCCCCTTGGTCCCTCCACAGTCCTGGTGGCTCCTGGCTGTCCCCTTAGGGCCACCCAGGGAAGTCAGGCCAAGACAGGTGAACTAAGGTACCACCCATGGCTGGGGGGGGGGTAAGGCCTGTTCCCTCCCCAGTGTGACCCCAGCACCTGTCCCCAGGGAAATACAAGGGGACTTTGCTGAAAAATCAGCCTCAGATCTTGACTTCCTGTTTTCTGCCCCGGGGGCCTGCCCGGAGCAGCGGAGTGTCAAACTGCAGTTTCTCTAAATTGTCATCTCACACCCAAAGTGAGGGGGGGAGGCCCAGGGGAAGAGAGAGGTACCCCCCACCTGGCCAGGGAACTTGGGGGCCCACAGCTCTCCCAAAGGTGCTTTAGAGCCCTGGAATGTGCCTGGCTTTGGAGATCCAGCCTGGGTCTCTTCTCCCCACGCCATTCTTCCCTACATTCAGGGACCAGCAGGCCGGCCTGGGAAAGCTGTGGCTTTTTATTTTCATTTACTGTGGGTTCTGGGGCTTCAGCTCAAGGCTTGGGTGCTGTCCCTGAGGCTCTCCACGCACCCCCAGCAAGCCTACACCTTCCTCACCCCCTCTCAAGGCGAGTGCTCTGCCACTTGAGCCACAGATCCACTTCTGGCTTTTTGGTGGTTCACTGGAGGTAAGAATCTCTGGGATTTATCTGCCCAGGCTGGCTTTGAACCATGATCCTCAGATCTCAGCCTCCTGAGTAGCCGGGATGACAGATGTGAGCCACTGGAGCCCAGCCTGGTCACCTCCTGGTCTCGTCTTCCCAGCCAAGACCCCTACTGCCTCTAGGGAGAGTTCAGCACATGCCCCCCACCAACAGCCAGGCATGGAGGGGCTACACCGAGACCCCCCCAACCTCCCCCCCACCCCAGCACCCCTTTACCCCTCCAGTCCTGGGGCTGGGAATGGCAGCACAGACCTGGACTCCTGGCTACTCTGAAGACAGAGAAAGGCTGTGCCTAGGTTCAAGACTGCATCTTAGCCGGGCGTTTGGCCTAGTGGTAGAGTGCCGCCTAGAATGGATGAAGACCCGGGTTCAATTCCCCAGTCCCACATATATACAAAAAAAAGAAGCCAGAAGTGGTGGTAGAGCTCTAGCCTTGAGAAAGCCCAAGGACAGTGCTCAGAGCCTGAGTTCAAGCCCCAGGATTGGAAAAAAAAAGTCTGAGGGGGAGAGGCTCAGTGGCAAAACACCTTCCCAGCCAGCCTGAAACACCCAATATCACGGAAAAATAAAAGTAAAAAGAGCCAGGCTGGGAATGTGGCGTGGCTTAGGGGTAGAGTGCTTGCATGAAGTCCTGGGTTCCAGTCCTCAGTACCACATACAAAGAAATAGCCAGAAGTGGGGCTGTGGCTCAAGTGGTAGAGTATTAGCCTTGAGCAAAAGAAGGTCAGAAGCAGTGCACAAGCTTTGAGTTCAAGCCCCATGACTGGCAAGATAAACAAATACATAATAAAAAGAGCCAACCAAGTACCAGTGACTCACACCTGACATCCCAGCTACTCAGGAGGTTGAGATCCGAGGATCAAAGTTTAAAGCCAGCCTAGAAAGTCAGTGACACACACACAAAAAAATGCTGGAAATGGAGCTGTGGCTCAAGTGGTAGAGTGCTAGACTTGAGCCAGAACACAAGGCCCTGAGTTCAAGCCCCAGTACTGGTACCCCCCCCCCCTGAAAAGAAGAAGAAGGAGGCGGAGGAGGAGGAAGAAGAGGAGGAGGAGGAGGAGGAGGAGGAGGAGGAGGAGAGGAAGAATTACTTTATTTTCAGTCTGAGAAGAGGTGGAGCCTGGATTCAAATTCTGGTTTTATTTGACTCCAAAGTTCACATGTGGCAGCCCTACCCACCCAGGGAAAAAGACGTGAAGGTTGACGACAACACAGACAACAGAGATGGTTTCACCAAACCCCCCACTCTGACAGCCCAGGCAGGAAAGAGAATGTCAGTTCCTCCCTTCCAGAAGCTTCTACTGGGGTTGCCCATCAGCCCATCCTCCCTCCCCTTGTAAGAGGGGGAGGGGAGGTTATCTTTCCATCTTGACTTCAACAGAGGGAGGTAACCTAGCCCGGCTCAGTGGTGAAATGTGTCCGAAACTCATCTCTCCATGCAGACATTGTGCTGAGACTCAGGTAATTAGCCCAAAGCCACACAGCCCAGCCCAGATTTGAACCTGAAATCTGAAACCCAAATCCTACTCGCTCTACCCTCACTTTTTTTTTTTTCCCCATCATGTCACACATGTGTGCGTGTGGCGCTGGAGTTTGGACTGAGGATTTTCTGCTTGCTAGGCAAACAGGCAATGTGTGCTTTTGTTATTTTTTGGCTAAGGCCTCCAGTTTTTGCCTGAGCCCAGCCTTGACCCAGGTTTTTCTGTCTGTGCCTCTTTTAGCTTGATAGCAGGGTACACCCCCTTTCCCCCCAGTTGACTGGTTGACTATTTGCCTGGGGTTCTCCTAGCCATCTCCAACTCCCAGGAAGCTGGGATTACAGGCATGCACCATGGCATTAGGCCCATTTGTGTGTGTGTGTGGGGGGGTGTGCCAGTACTAGGGTTTGAACTGGGGTTCATTCAAAGTCTGAGGCTCTACCACTTTGAGCCACACAGCTCCACTTCCGGCTTTTGGGGGGTTTACTGGAGATGAGTCTCACTGATTTCCCTGCCCAGGCTGGCTTCAAATCACAATCCTCAGATCCCAGCCTACTGAGTAGCTGTGATGGCACTGGTCAAAGCCACCCCGCTGCTGTTTCAACTAACAGACAGTGACCCAGGCAGGAAGCGGAATCCTCATTAACAATGAAATATAATAACAGGCCCTGGTTAATTGAAGACTCCACACGTGGCAACCACTGCACAGTAAGCACTGAAAACCACTTGACTCATTTCCTCTAAGCCAAACTCAGTGATAAGTTGGTGCTATCCTTTTCCTCCATTTTATCAAATGGAGACAAGGTCACTCAGAGAAATCAGGTAAGGAGTCGAAGGTCACACAGTAACTGACAACTTCCTCCAGGATGAAAAAAAAAGGAATGTCCTGGCCAGTCCCTGGAGGCAGGAACCCACCTTCCACCCCCTCCACCCTATGTGACTCTTTTTTTTTTTTGCCAGTCCTGGGGTTTGAACTCAGGGCCTGAGCACTGTCCTTGGGCTTTCTCAAGGCTGGAGCTCTACCACTTGAGCCTCAGCACCACTTCTGGCTTTTTTTTTCTATGTATGTGGTACCGAGGAATCGAACCCGGGTCTTCATGCATGCTAGGCAAGCACTTTAACTACTAGGCCACATTCCCGGCTGCACATGTGACTATTTATCATCCCTGCAGCCCCCCAGATCTTATTAACCCCCCTCCAGCTCTGTATGGTTTCCAATGGACCTTGAACAAATGTCTCCACTGCGACCAGTCAGATCTCCAGCGCTGTCCACTGGCTGCCCTCTCACTAGAGCTGGGCAACAATGACGGGCCGGCAATAATGCAGGTCTGCCCCGGGGCTTGTGAGCAAGGCTTGGAAATGGTTGTGAGTGAGTGGTGAATGCTCACAGCAGAATGGAGTTCCACAGCCCTGAGGGGCGGTCCCCAGGCCTCCAGACTTCCACAGGGCAGCCCAGAGCTGGCTCCCAGGAGGGCAGAGACCCCAGGCCAGACAGGGACCCCAGGCCAGACAGGGACCCCAGGCCAGGCAGGGACCCCAGGCCAGGCAGGGACCCCAGGTTGAGCTCTGGACCCCAGGCCAGGCAGGGACCCCAGGTTGAGCTCTGGACCCCAGGCCAGGCAGGGACCCCAGGTTGAGCTCTGGACCCCAGGCCAGGCAGGGACCCCAGGCCGGGCACGGACCCCAGGCCAGGCAGGGACCCCAGGCCGGGCACGGACCCCAGGCCGGGCAGGGACCCCAGGCCAGGCAGGGACCCCAGGCCGGGCAGGGACCCCAGGCCGGGCAGGGACCCCAGGCCGGGCACGGACCCCAGGCCAGGCAGGGACCCCAGGCCGGGCACGGACCCCAGGCCAGGCAGGGACCCCAGGCCGGGCACGGACCCCAGGCCGGGCACTGACGCGGGGCCCTGCGCCGACCCCGGCCCCGTGGACTCCGGGCCCGAGCCGACCCCGCGGGGCGGGCCACGCCCCCTGCAGTTCCGCGGGCGCCCGGCAGGCGGCGCCGCCCCGCCCCCTCCCCGCGCAGGCGCAGTGCGGCGGGCGGAGGATCCGGGCCGCGCTTCCTCCCCGCCGGGCCTGCGAGTTTCCTCCCCGCCGAGCCTGGGGCGAGCGGCGCCGACGCCGGGGAGGTGCGGCCGCCGAGCCCCCCAGCCGCCGAGCCGGAGCCGCCGAGCCGCCGAGCCGAGCCGCCGTCCCGGCCCGCGGCCGCCCGGCGCGATCCCCGCCGGGGCGGGGTCCCAGCGCGGCGCCCGCCGTCGGGCCGTGCGCGCCCGCGGGGCGGGGACCTCGGGGACCCCCGGCGCCGCACCCCGCGCCCCGGGACCCGCGGCCGGGAGCCCGGGGCCCCGCGAGGCCCGGCCCGCCGCCCGGGGCTCGGACGCGGAGCCCCGCCGGGGCCGCGCGGCGACATTGTTCCCGACTCCCGCCCCCTTCCCGCGGGCCGGGCCAGGCCGCGCCGCCTCGCCCTCGGTGCTGGGCCTCGGGCCGGGGTCCCCCGAGCCCCCCCCGGCCGCATGGGCCGCCCCGCAGGCCGCTGATGCCGCCCGGACCGCGCCGCCCCGACCGAGGTGAGCGCGGGCGGGGCGGGGTGGGGACGGGGCGGGGGGCGGGGGGTCCCCGCCGGCCTCCACCGCGGGAGGACCGGGCCTGGAGGCCTCCTCCCGCCCCCACGCCGCCGTCGCGGGTTCGAATCCTCCCGGGACTCCCGGCAGGGCCCGGGGGAGGGGGAGGGAGGGAGGCCGGCGCGGGGGGACACTGTCCCCCGAGTGTCCCCCGAGTGTCCCCGGAGCGCCCACACACGCTTGTGTGCAGCCGGCCAGGGAAGGTGCTCGACCCCCAGATCCTGCCCTCTGCTGGCCCCTTGCCTGGCCTGGGTCTGAACGTGTGGTCAGGGCACCAGCCGGGGCCGAGGGAACTCTGACCCCCCCCCCCACACACACACGGGGACACGGGGACAGCGGGCAGGGCCTTGGCCCCGGGTGGAAGTGACCCTGGGTGTTCTTTCACCTTCTCACCGCCTGGCACCTGAGAAGCAAGCCCCCACTGCCTCCAAGGCCAGGTGTTAGGAAGGGAGGTGTGCAGACATTGGGTCTGTAAAGTTAAAGTAGGAGTACGACCCCTCTCCAGGGGGTACCCTGGGAAACTGAGGTCCCCCAGGGGTCTGGGGTGAGCTCAGCCCCAGCCTGGCCCAGCAGGACATTGGGTCTGTGAAGTTAAAGTAGGAGTACGACCCCTCTCCAGGGGGTACACTGGGAAACTGAGGTCCCCCAGGGGTCTGGGGTGAGCTCAGCCCCAGCCTGGCCCAGCAGGACATTGGGTCTGTGAAGTTAAAGTAGGAGTACGACCCCTCTCCAGGGGGTACACTGGGAAACTGAGGTCCCCCAGGGGTCTGGGGTGAGCTCAGCCCCAGCCTGGCCCAGCAGGACATTGGGTCTGTGAAGTTAAAGTAGGAGTATGACCCCTCTCCAGGGGGTACACTGGGAAACTGAGGTCCCCAGGGGTCTGGGGTGAGCTCAGCCCCAGCCTGGCCCAGCAGGGAGCTCGCATGGAGCATGTGCACCCCTGAACGGGGTTGGAGAGGACTTGGAGGCCCAGCTCTGCAGTGCTAATGGCTGGGTTCACCGGGAGGGGTGCCGGGGTCTCTTGGGGGTCCCCCATGTCACCCCAGCCGGCTCAGGAGCAAACTAGCGAAGTTCAGAACACCAGTGAGGTGAGAAGGGGCCAGGCAGGAGCGGGTCTGTTAGCAGCTCCCTCCAGCCTCAGCAGGCAAGGGCTGGCCCACACCCCTGTAGTCCCGCCAGCAGCAGGGTAGAGACACCCTGCTTGTCTGGGTCTCCAACCACAGCCTTTGTTTGAAGGTGTTCTCCCACTGCCTTGGTGTGGGAAAGGCCCAAAAAGAATGAAGAGGAAAAAGAACAGAAGTGCATTTTTCATTTACTTAGTTGCCAGTAGTGGGACTTGAACTCAGGGCCTCAGTGCTATCCCTTTGCTTTTTTTGGGGGGTGGGGGGTCCATCATGAGGCTTGAACTCCAGGCCTGGGCACTGTCCCCTGTCCCTGGGCTCTTCAGCTCAAAGCTATCACTCTACCACTTGAACCACAGTGACATTTCCAGGTTTCTGGTGGTTCATTGGAGAGAAGAGTCTGATGGACTTTGCCTGCTTTGAACCGTAATCCTCAGATCTCAGCCCTCTGAGTAGCTAGGACGACTGGTGTGAGCCATGTGGTTTTTTTTTAAGCTCTATCACCGTACCCCAACACCCCTCCGCAACTTCCTTTGCAGCCGAAGGGGCTGAGGCGGGGCTTGACATGGTTGGGTGCTTTTTTGAGCTGCTGGGGTGCAGGGTAGGGTCCCAGGCCTTTGTAGAAAGGTGTCTGTCTGCCTGAGTGTGGATGGATGATGTGGTTTTTATTTGGTGAGCTCTGTGCCTTCCCCTCTCTCTCCCAGAGGTGGCTGTTGTTTCTGTCTTGTGTCGGTTCAAGGGTGTGGGAAGACCAGAATTCAATTATTTTCCCCCCTTGCCAGAACCCCAAAAGGCTGAGCCCACAAATGATTAAGAGGAAATAGAGTTCAGCCACCCCTAGATGGTAGAGATGGGGGCATGGACCCAGGAGGCGGAGCAAGCCCCTGGGTGGCCTCACGTGCCCTGAAGGGACAGTGGCCAGCCGTGGGCCTTTTTTTTTTCTTTTTTGTGCTGGTACTAGAACTTGAACTTAGAACTCAGGACTTAGCCTCTGTCCCTTTCCTTTTTCACTCAAGGTTGGTGCTCTACCACTTGAGCCACACCTCTACTTCCAAGATTTGTTTTGATAGTTAATGGGAAATAAAGAGTCCTGGCTGGCTTTGTGAACACGGCCTCCTGAGCAGTTAAGGTGACAGGTGTGAGCCACTGGGGTCAGGCTCTGGGCTTTATCTTTTGAGGGATTTCAGAGGCCACAAGGAGCAGAGGTGCTGAGTCACAGGAAAAAAAGAAAAAGCTCATATACACACAGAGACAGAGACAGATGCCACGAGCAAGAAGGCTTGGCCAACCCTGAGGAGTGTCAAAAGACAACAGGGCCAGGCTCAGTGCAGTATATGAACGCTCTGAGGCTGTGTTTTCTGGGATCAGGTACTTGCCTACCTTTTGCAAAGCCCTGGGTTTAATTCCCAAATGCCACAAAAAGGAAGAGAGAAAAAGGAAAGGAAAGGAGAAAAGAAAGTTTAGTTTATCTAGTGCCTGTGCGGGGGCTTGAACTCAAGCTCTAAAACCTTTATTTATTTATTTACTGCCAGTCCTGGCCTTGAGCTCAGGGCCTGAGCACTGTCCTTGGACTTTCTCAAGGCTAGAGCTCTACCACTTGAGCCTGAGCACCACTTCCAGCTTTTTTTTTCTATGTATGTGGTACCGAGGAATCGAACCCGGGTCTTCATGCATGCTAGGCAAGCACTTTAACCACTAGGCCAAACTCCCGGCCCAAACCTTTATTTATTTATTTATTTTCCTTAAGGCTCCACTTCTGAGAAAATGTCACTTAGATAGTATAATTTCAACCAGTCATGGTGGCGTTCCCGGAATCCTGCCATTCTAGAGGCTGAGACAGGAGCATCTGGAGGCGACATAGTAAAACGTGTGTGTGTGTGTGTGTGTGTGTGTGTGTGTGTGTGTGTGTGTGTGTATGAATGACAGGAAAAAGAAGACCAGCTCTCTTAGAAAACAAAACTGAAGCTGGCCATCTGTCCCCCAGGTGGCCAGCGCCCAGACATCCCTGCCTGCCTTTCCCTGCTTGCGCCCTGGTGGCTGCTGTCATTCTGAGTGTGTGCGGGTGTTGTCTGTGTGAGCACGCGCGCCACCGCCGCCACATCTTTTTCTGTAAAGGTTTTCAGGCGCTGCCCCCCCCTCCCCACTCTTCCCAGGAACCTCAGCCCCCGTTCCCCCCCTCATCCCCATCTGTCGCCGTTGTGGGGGCTGTTACTACGAGCCCCCAAAACAACCCGAAGCAGGCAGGCAGTTTGGCACCCAGCCCACCAGGACACCATAGCGCTGAGCTGGGGAGGGGGAGTGGTATGACTGAGTCCAGGTTCCTGGGTATAAACCAGGGGTGGCTTTAAGGGACTGTGTGATCCCATCAAGGTGCTAGAAAATGCCCTGATGTTGGCTTACGCCTCTCATCCCAGCTACTCAGGAGGCTAAGGATCAACTGTTCAAAGCCAGCCTTGGCGAGAAAGTCCGTGAGCCTCTCATCTCCAAGGAGCCACCAGAAAACCAGAAGCGGGAGGTGTGGCTCAAAACTGGTCCAGCATTCATCTTTTCAAATAAGTCGGATTAGCCAGGCAAAAGGCCCTGAGTTCAAGTCCCACACAAAAGAAGGCTCCGCCCCCTGACCCTCTCGAAGTGGTTGTTGCTGCAGGTGCCAGGAGACACCCCAGGACCTGTGCTCACCCCACAGCAGGGCAGTCCCTGCCCCAGCCCCTCCTCTGGCTGCTATGACAGCTGTTCCTCCTCCTTCCCCCGCGCCCTCTCTCTGCCCATCACTGTGTGGTTAACTAACTGGGACCCTGGTTCCCACCCCATTCTCCCTTTCCAAAGAGTCCTTTTGTGTTCTTTTTGCCTGTGTTTTGGGCTGGGGGCTGGGAGGGGGTTGAACGCAGAGCCTAGAGACTGAACTTGAGCTTTTCACTCAAGGCTGGCGCTCTACAGCCTCCCCCGGGGCCACCAGCGCCTGCTTACTTTTTTTGTTGTTCTTTTGAGACAGGGTCTCTTACCACACCAGGCAGGCGTGGAACTCAGCCTTCTAGGCGGATGATGCATATGCATCAGGTGTAAAGAAGCCCTTTCCAAGAGCCAGCCATGCGGTCTCTCCCACGCCTATAACGTTGTCCGGGCGTGTTTGTCCCAGTGGGAACGGAGGCCTCGTGAGCCAGCCTCAAATTCCCGTCGTTCCCTGTGGCTGGGGGGGGGTGTAGGGAGAACTCTAGGCCCCCCCACCTGTGAGCTGATGGCCGGCAAAGCCTCTGGGGTGTGGTACGTGTTCGCTGCCTCTCACTCAGGTCTAACCTGAGTGCCTCCGCTCACGCTTGAGTAGCTTCGAATGCCACCCTGTTTCCCGAGAGACTGAGCCCCAGATGATCCTGGAAGAGCCAGGACTAACCAGGCATGGGGCTGTGACCCGAGATGTCCAGCCGCCAGCCCCTGGTGAGATGGGCATTCGTTCCAGCTGCCCTGCTGCCCCGCAGCTCTGGCGGCGATGAGGTCACAGGGCGGGGTCGTCCCCGAGGTGCTGGCCTGGCTGGGGAGAGCCCTTGGCTGAGGACAGGATGGGTGGAGGAGCGGGTGCCTGGCCTTGGCTCCTCCGCCCGCTCTGGGTCCCTTCATCCGAGGACTGGAAATAGAATCCGCTAAGTAACGATTAAAGTCAGATTCAGACCTAAAAATAAAGAAGCTCTGCGGGCCCCCGGCTGGCTGAGCCCCCCCCCCGTGACAGGGGGTGCTAGGGCCCGTGGCCCCCCGTTGAGTGCAGGCAGCAGCACAGAAGGTCCTGAGGATCTCCTTTCCACGGGGAAACTGAGGCCCAGAGTGTGGGTTGGCCTGCGAGGCCACCAGGCCCTTTCTCAGGGCGGTGGAGGCCCGGCACCCCCACCCACCCTTTCTCGGGCTCAGTTTCTCTTCCTGGTTCTGGGGTGCTGTGCAGAGGCCTCTCCTCAGCACCGCCCACATGGCCGCCCCGCCCTCCAACCACAGCTTCCCTCCGCCTCACCTCCCCAGCACCTCCCCTTCTGTGGTTTGGAGCCAGTGGAGAGAGCTGTTGCCTTCTCTCCGCCCCCCCTTTCCCCCCACCCCCCGTGGGACCCTTGGTCCTGTGATCCATCTGACCCATTATAACCTGCCCACTGCTTTCCACCCTAGGCCTCCACAGGCAAGACTGTGTGCCAGCGGGGAGGGGCAGGCAGGGCAGGGTAAGTCCCCTGGCTGGCCGGGGAGGCCAAGATTAGCCCATCGTTGGTCAGGAGGGCTTGTGAGTCCCTCTTCTGACCAGATGAGCAGAAGCTGGAGGTTTGCATGGAGTAGCACAGTCTTGGAGGGCTTCCTGGAGGAAGCGGAAGGACAGAAGCCTTTGAGGAAGAGGCTGGGTTGGGCAGAGATTCTTATCTGGAGCTTCTGCAGTGAAGTCCTGTATGAACTCAAGTCCTGGGCTTGAACTCAGGGCTTGTGCTTGTCTCCTAGCCTTTTTTTTTTTTTTTTTTTTTGCTCAAGGATGGTGCTCTACCACTTGAGCTCAGTGCCTCTTTTGACTTTTCTGGTAGTTTAGTGGAGGTAGGAGCCTCAGGGACCTTCCTTCCCCGGGCTGGCTTTGAACCTGGATCTTCAGGTCTCCGCCTCCTGAGTAGCTGGGGTGACGGGTGTGAACTCTTGTTCCTGCCCCGCCCTGGGAGCTGGGAAGGAAGCTGCAGCCGAGCTGAGCCTAAAAGCTTGCTGGTTCTGGGCTGGTCCCCCGGTTAGCCTCCCTCCTCCTGTCCAGTAGCAGTGACAGGATTTGGTGTTTCTTAAGGTTTGCTGGGCCTGCACCAGTGTATGTCTGGGTGGCTGGGCTTGTTCTTCACCGATGGCCCTGTAGGGGGCGCCCTGAGCTGACAGTAGCCAGTCTGTGTCCTTTGTGTCGTCCTCTAGGCCTGAGCTCATCCATCGGGAGCTGGTGTTCTGCCCTCCCACTTCTGAAAGGAAAGTTCTAGATGTCCGACCCCTGGGCCTCTGGGGTTCAATCTCCCCTCTGGTCACAGAGCTGGGAGACTTGGAGGTTGTATGCAAATGCACGCAAATGAGATGCAAATCCAGTGGCCTAGGGCAGGGGCCCTGGGGAGGCCTGGTCCCTGGGCCCTGCGGCCAGCGCCAGTGTGTCGGTAATTAGTCGCATGAGCGGTAATTAGAAACCTTTCTGGGCCAGGAGCCGCTGCCTGCATCCGCAGTGCACCCCGTGGGGGGGGCTCCCCTGCCCATCCTCCACCTCCCAAACCATCAGACAGGATTTCCGGTCCCTGTATGCGTAGGGGGGGCGGGGTGGGAGAATGACAGGCGGGAGTGACTGTCATTCTGTCACTATCACTTTGGCTCATTAGCCCCCCCTTTAGTGCCAGTGGGGGTGGGGTAGACAGAATGCTCTGGAACCTAGCCAGGATCTGTCCAGGCCCCTCTCCCTCCCCTCCACTTGGCTCTAAGCATCGCGGGACCCCGGTGGGGGCTGGGGTCAGCCTGTGACATGGCCAGGGTGGCGCTGTGCCCTCGGCCTGTGCCCTCTGCAGAGCCAGGATGGGGCGGATATTTTTGCTGCCAAACCAGCCCAACCGCTGCGGCCTCAGCCTCGCCCTCCTCAGGTGTGCAGGGCAGGGGGGGGCGGTGCCCCATCTGACACCGTGCTTGCCCTGAGCCCTGGGAACTGAGGCCTTTCTCCCCCGGAGCTGCTTCCGCCATGAACTCTGTTCCCACCACGGGAATCTGAACCGAGTCTCCTTAGTCCACCCCCACCCGTGACCTTGAAATCCTGCCCCCGCCCCAGGTGGCCCCTGTCTTCACTGCCTGCAGTCCTGGGGATGGAAACCTGAGACGGAGAGCCTGCTGAGAAGTTGCTCTACCTTCTGAACTGCACCCCAAGCCCCAGCCCCGGGAGGCAGCAGGCAGACAGGGTGGGCTGGCACAAAAAGGCTGCCTGGGAGAGACCTTGAGGCTCAAAGGCAGTCTCCCCTGGACCTCTCTCTGCTGGCCAGCTGGCCTGGCTCTGGAGGCTGAGATCTGAGGATCGTGGTTTGAAGCCAGTCAGCCTGGGCCAAAAAAAAAAAAAAAAAAAAAGATGTTAATCAGACTTCAAACTAACCAGCAAAAAGCTGGGCTGGAGGTGCGGCTCTAGTGGTAGAGCATCAGCTCGCCGAGCCAAGCACAAGGCCCTGAATTCAACCCTCAGTACCAAGCACAAAGAAAGAGTGAGAAGCAGTCGGAGCCGGTGGCTCCCGCCTGTTATCCTGGCGACTCAGGAGGCTGAGATCGGAGGACAGAGGTTCCAAGCCAGCCTGGGCAGGAAGGTCCTTGAGACTCTTATCTCCAGTGTGCCACCCTAAAAGCCGGAAGCCAGCTGTGGGGCAATACCCCGGCCCCGAGTTCAAGGTCCAGGACTGGCACAACACAAAACAAAAGGGAGAAAGCCACGGGGCCTTCTGTGCCCTGGCTGTCCCC
Organism: Megascapheus bottae; assembly: GCF_031878675.1. Classification (NCBI taxonomy): domain Eukaryota; kingdom Metazoa; phylum Chordata; class Mammalia; order Rodentia; family Geomyidae; genus Megascapheus; species Megascapheus bottae. Next base: position 2,209,699 of record NC_143538.1, on the reverse strand, counting down.
CCCTGGGATGCAGCTGCGTCTCTCCCTGCAGGCCCCCGAGTCTCGGAGGGCCAGGCCATGCCCCCAGCCTCTGCCCTGCTTCCCCTTTCAGGGGTATTTTTAGCTGGGTGTAAACAGCTCCGGGAGGCTCCCACGCCTGGGCGCCCGAGAGCACTGGAGTTTTGGCCAGGGGAGGGACTACTGCTGGCCTTTGACCTCTCCTGCCCCTCCCCACGTGCGTGTCTTTGGGGGTTCCAGCTGCCTCCAGGGTTGGAAAAGCTAGCCTCTGGACCCCCATCCCTCCTCAGTCCACTTCCCCGACCAACCTCCTGGGCTCTGAGAAGCCAGCCTGTGGCCGTGGTCACTGACCTCAGCACTTGGGCATAATGCCCAGCTGTGCCCGGGACCCCAGCGCAAGGGCTGCCGGGAGTGTGGTTTGGGCAGGAAGTCAGGGAGCTCCAGCCCCAAGGGATGGGTGACAGTTGGTGTCCCTTGGGGGTGAAGTCTAGTCCTGTCCCCCCTTTCCTGGTTAGTTCATTCATTTGTTCACTCAGCAGTTGGTACTGTGGGCCCATGTGGGGGGCGGCTGGACTTCAGATGCCAGCTGCCCACACCCTCTGCCATAGGTCAGGCCAGAGGGGTCTTGGGGGCACTGTGCTGAGAGCACCCTGGGGGGCCCGAGACCCTGCCCACAGCTCAGGGGCCAAGGAGGGTTTCAGACGTGGGTTTCAACAGTGTGCCTGGTTTTCAGTTTTATTTTCATAATGGAAGTGTGTGACTTTTAAAAAGCAAAGAAAAAGAGTGGGGGGGATGGGGGCCGGGGCAGGGTCTGGAGATTCTTTTCTCCAGCTGACCAGCAAAAGCTGAAAGTGGAACTGTGGCTCCAGTGGTAGAGCACCCAGGCCTTGAGACTGAGCCCCAGTGCTAGCACCCAAAAGTGGACAGATTAGCAAATGTGAGGTAAAACGTGTGCTTTCTTTGCACTTGAGTCCTCTCTCTTTTTTTGGTCCTCCTGGGCTTGAACTCACAGCTTTGTACCCTGGCTCAGCTTGCTTGCTTTTGGCTGTCACTTTCCTTGAGCCACACCTCTACTTCTGGCTTTTTTTTTTTTTTTTTTTTTTTGTAAATTGGAGATAGAAGTCTCATAAGCTTTCCTGCCTGGGCTGGCTTTGAACTGTGATCCTCACGTCTCAGCCTCGACAGGTGTGAGCCCAGTGCCCAGGGCCTAGTTTGTCCTTTCCTGATGTTGTTGTGGACTTTGTCCCCGGAGACAGGGAGAGCAGCTCCTGGGAGCTGTCCCCCAGCCACGCCCTGCCCTAGTACTCTGTGGTTCTGGTGGGGTCTTGGCTGCCTTTTGCCTCAGGCCTCTCCATCCTTCTACTTCTGCCTCTCCAGCAGCTGGAATGACAAGCTTGAGCCACCGTGTGTGCGTGCGTGCGTGCACGTGTGTGCGTGCCCAAGCATGTGTGCTGAGATTCAAACTCAGAGCCTCCAGGGACCCAATGGGAACCACAGCTCCAGCCCTGTTCTTGGCGTCTGTGATCCTCCCCTTAGGCTTCCAGTGGAGGCGGGGACCGTCGGGGACCGTCATCAGATGTCTCCCAGACATCTCCGGGGCTAGCCCGGCAGTGTGACTGATCCCAGCCTCCAGCAGTGACAGGTTCGGGCCACCGCAGCCAGCGTGGATTGAGAAGGGCCCCCGTGGTTCTCCAGCTCTGACTCCCATTCCAGCTTCCCAAGTAGCTGGGGTTGAGGCACCATGCCCAGACCGTTATGGATCGGTTGACAGGTTGTCACTAGGTAGTGTAACTGGACGGAAACTCCATCCTCTTGCCTCCCAGGAGCTGGGACCACACACAGGGAGGTGTGCTGGCCCTGCCTTTCCCTTCTGCCACCTGCTGTCCTCTGAGGACAGCTGAGGGCTTTTGCTGCTTTATTTGTGGTGTGGTGGGGGTTCCACGTCTTCACCCCACAATCTGCTCAGGCCCCATCAAAGCTGGGGCTGTGCTGCTCCCCTAGGGGCGGTGAGGAGAGGCAGGTACCTGGCGAGGTGTGTGATCATCGCGCATGAGCGGGTCGGGAGCCTGTCCCCCATCGCTTGTTACTGAAGACAGTCCTGCAGGGACAGGAAAGAGCCCCGGCTGCGCCCGCAGACAGCGCCCAGCCTTGAGTTCACACCCCAGGGCTGGCACATCCTTAAAAAAAGGGCTCCTTGTGGTGTGGCCGGGTGCTCGGCCCCTGGGGGCTCTGCCGGCCCCTGTTGGTTGTGATGTGCCAAGGACAGGGCCTGGCACCCAGTCAGTGCCAGGCCCTGTGATTATTTTCATTATTCCCGTCAAGGCAGTGGGAGGGCGCCCGCCGCAGCTGCAGGCTGAGGAGTGTTTGCAAACTGACAGCTGGAAGGGTGACTAACAGCAGGGCTGCCTCCGCATCTCCCAAGGAGCCTTGAACGTGGAGGGGGATGGGAAGTGGGCAGAGCCTCCGGGCCAGGAGGGCCTAGAAGTGGGGGCCCCCTTCCCAACTCAAGTGCAGGCTGTGTGGCCAAAGCCGGACCTCAGTCTTCATGTCTGTAAAATGGGGGTAGTGCTGTCATCCCAGCTACTCGGGAGGCCGAGTCTGAGGATTGAGGCTCGAAGCCCGCCCAGGCACCAGCTATGGGTCTGAAAGCTCAAGGACTGTGTCTAGGCCCTGCGTTCAAGCCCCAGGACTGACACACACAAAAGGAGGGTGGAGGGGGCCACACTCCTGGGAGGGCCTCCCAGCCCACCGCAGGGCTGTCTGTGCCCCTCACGACAGGCGACATGAGTTTCCAGAGCTCTGGCTGTTGGTTCGGAGTTGTATGCCGGCAGCCCCTCACCTCAGCCCTGGTTCTCCCCGCAGCTCTGATGGTACCAAGTGGCCGGTGGGTCTTCCTCTGAGCTGGGGACCCCAGATCTCCTACGAGGATGTCAGCAATACAGGTACCACAGGCGTGGAGAACGGGGCGCGCTTTTCCTGCTCCCCCTTTCCCAGCCCAGGCTGGCTTTTCTTCTTCTTCTCTTTCTGTTTCTTTCGTCTCTTGGGTCGCTGTGGGGGCTCAGACTCCCAGCCTGGGTGCCATCCTGAAGCTTTTTCCCCCTTGAGGCTGACGCTCCACTTTCAGCTTTTGGCTGGCTCGTTGGAGGGAGCAGTCACAGACTGTCCCCCAGGCTGGCTTTGAGCCTCATCCTCAGAGCTCAGCCCCCCCCCACACACACACACACAGTGGCTGGGATGGCTGTGGATGCTGTGGGATTCCTGCCTTGGTCAGCCCAGGTCTGGGGCTGGGAGGGCGGGGCAGCGGGTGGGGCTGGCCAGGCCACGCCCGACAGCCCGCCCCCTGCCCCTCAGGCCGTCTGGCCGTCTGGTACGGAGTGCATAGCCAAGTACAACTTCCACGGCACCGCTGAGCAGGACCTGCCTTTCTGCAAGGGAGACGTGCTCACCATCGTGGCCGTCACCAAGGTAAGGGCCGCCTGTCCCATCTCCCTCAGTGGGGCCCTGCGGAGGGGTGGCAGCCTGACAGTGAGCCCCGCGCCCCCATCCCCAGGACCCCAACTGGTACAAAGCCAAGAACAAGGTGGGCCGCGAAGGCATCATACCAGCAAACTACGTCCAGAAGCGGGAGGGCGTGAAGGCCGGGACCAAGCTCAGCCTCATGCCGTGAGTACCCGGAGCAGGGGGCACCAGGAGGCCTGGGAGGGGCCGGGAGCAAGCACGGGCCGAGGTGAGCCTGCCCCCGCCCCGCCACAGCTGGTTCCACGGCAAGATCACGCGCGAGCAGGCGGAGCGGCTGCTGTACCCGCCCGAGACCGGGCTGTTCCTGGTGAGGGAGAGCACCAACTACCCTGGGGACTACACGCTGTGCGTGAGCTGCGAGGGCAAGGTGGAGCACTACCGCATCATGTACCACGCCAGCAAGCTCAGCATCGACGAGGAGGTCTACTTCGAGAACCTCATGCAGCTGGTGGAGGTGAGGGGCGCGTCCCGGGCCGCCCCGCTCCCACTCGCCTCCGTCACAGAACCACGGGTGCACCTGGGTCAGGGATGGTGCGGCCGCTCCCGCCTGTGATCCCAGCTGCTCAGGAGGCAGCCGAGGCAGAAAAGTAAAATACTTAGCTCCAGTAAACTGCCAGAAGAGGCCTGGGGCTAAAGTCATAGAGCGCAGAGCCAGGGACAGCACCCGGGCCCTGAGGTCAAGCCCCACAACTGACAAAATAATAATAACAATAAAACAAGCCGCAGCCTGTGAGCTGATTGCTCACAGCCACAATCCCGGGACTCCGAGGTTGACATCTGAGGACCATGGTTCAAAGCCAGCCTGGCAGGACAGCCTGTGAGACTTAGCTTCAGTGAACCACTAGAAAAGCCAGAGTGGAGCTGTGGTTGGAGGGGGAGAGCACCAGTGCTGAGTGCGAGGCCCGAGTCCCTGCACGTGCACAGGCATGCAGACACTCACCTCGGGACACACGGGCGTGGCCTGCTCTGGCCACGGACCTGCCTAGGACTCCTCAGCCCCTTTCCCAGGGCTGGCACGGCCTGGGCCCGGGAGGGTGCATTCTGGGCACAGCCGGCTGGGGGCGGGTGAAGGGTGCCACGGGAGAGGGGCTGGCCTGTCCTTCCAGCTGAACAGCTGGGTGGGCCCGGCCTCTGCCGCCCTCTGGTGGTGAGGCCTGCGTGGTGCACGGCAGTCGCTGGGGGGGGGGGCGGGGAAGGTGGGCTCTGATCTCGCCCTCCCCCCCAGCACTATACCACGGACGCTGATGGCCTCTGCACACGCCTCATCAAACCAAAGGTCATGGAGGGCACTGTGGCCGCCCAGGACGAGTTCTACCGCAGTGAGTGCGCCCCACTCTGCCTGTCGCCCGCTCCCACCCCTCCCCCTGGCCCTCAGCGCCCCCCCTCACCGTCCTGCCTCCCCGCAGGCGGCTGGGCCTTGAACCTGAAGGAACTCAAGCTGCTGCAGACCATCGGGAAGGGGGAGTTTGGAGGTGAGTGGGGCCAGGGGACCCCGGGAGGGCGGAGGTGCCAGGCGGGGTCCAGAGAGCACAGCCTGGTGTCCCCGCAGACGTGATGCTGGGCGACTACCGGGGGAACAAGGTGGCCGTCAAGTGCATCAAGAACGACGCCACCGCGCAGGCCTTCCTGGCCGAGGCCTCCGTCATGACGTGAGCGGGGGCCAGGCGGGGGGGGGGGGCAGGGGCCGGGGCCGGGGGGCCACGTTGACCCCCGACGACGTCCTGCCCCAGGCAACTCCGGCACAGCAACCTGGTGCAGCTCCTGGGCGTGATCGTGGAAGAGAAGGGCGGGCTCTACATCGTGACGGAGTACATGGCCAAGGTGGGCGCCCCTGCCCCCACCCCCACGCCTTCACCAGCCCTGCCCCTGCGCCCCTACGCTGGGTGCGGCGGCTGACGGTGCGCGCCTTTCCCCAGGGGAGCCTCGTGGACTACCTGCGGTCGCGGGGCCGCTCGGTGCTGGGCGGGGACTGCCTCCTCAAGTTCTCGCTGTGAGTGACGGGGCCTGCGGAGGGTGGGGGCGCTCCACGGGCTCACCCCAAAGCCTGAGGGCCCTGTGGTCACCCCCCCCCCAGAGACGTGTGCGAGGCCATGGAGTACCTCGAGGGCAACAACTTCGTGCACCGGGACCTGGCAGCCCGCAACGTGCTGGTGTCGGAGGATAACGTGGCCAAGGTCAGCGACTTCGGCCTCACCAAGGAGGCGTCCAGCACCCAGGACACCGGCAAGCTGCCCGTCAAGTGGACAGCCCCCGAGGCCCTCCGAGAGAAGGTGGGGCGCCTTCCCCGGGGCCCCCCAGACCCTCGGATTCCCCCACCCTCTGACGCCCTTCCTCCCTCCTCACGGCAGAAATTCTCTACCAAGTCCGACGTGTGGAGCTTCGGGATCCTTCTCTGGGAAATCTATTCCTTCGGGCGAGTGCCTTACCCACGGATCGTGAGTCCTGCCTGGGGTCACCGGGGGACGGGTGTGGGGGGACAGCCCCCTCCTCCCGCACCCAGCCCCTCACTCACCCCCGCACCTGTGCCCAGCCCCTGAAGGACGTCATCCCTCGGGTGGAAAAGGGCTACAAGATGGACGCCCCCGACGGCTGCCCCGCGGCCGTCTACGACGTCATGAAAAACTGCTGGCATCTGGACGCGGCCTCCAGGCCTTCGTTCCTGCAGCTTCGAGAGCAGCTGGAGCACATCAAGACCCACGAGCTGCACCTGTGACTGATGCCCGGGCCCACGGGCCGTGGCCCTCCGTGCCGGGTTGGCATGAACTGAATCCCGGCAGGCTGCTGGGCCTGGGGCCCTGACCCGAGGCCCTGACCTGGCCCGTTCGCTTGGCCCCCAGGGGCCCCGCCTAGGTCTGGCACCTTCTCTCATGGACCCACTTTTGTAGGGCTTGGGGTCAGGGGGGCTGAGGGGCGGGAGGCAGTGCCCCCCACCGCGGCCGGCCTCCGTCCTCTGGCCTCGTTCCTCTGGCCTCCGATCGCTCGCCTTCCATTGAGGTTTTATTCCTTTCCTTTTTTTGAGATTTTTTTTTGTTCGTTTTGGTGTGTTTTTTATTATTTTTTCAAGAGAAGGAGAAAGAAAGCACCCAGCCAATGGGCGTTTTACAAGAAGTACGAATCTTATTTTTTCTTTCCTGGCCTCCCAGGGAGGGGGGTGGGGAGACCGGTCCCTCTCCTTTGGGTCTCATCGCCCCAGCCTTGTGTCCCCATTCCGTGTCCCGTGTCACCTCGGTCGCCCCGTGTTTGCGCTTCACCCTGTCGCAGTTTGCATGCGCCCGAGGCAGGCGTCTGTCGTGTGCTGTCACCCCCCCCCCCCGCCTTGTGAGATGGATCTCAATAAACCACTCCACGCAGCACAGCGCCCGCCTCGGCGCCTCTGCCGAGCCTGCTGCCTGCCCCGTCCCCACGTGCCATCTTGTCCGTCCCTCTGTCTCTCGTGAGTGGGCTGGGGGCAGCATGGCCGCTTTGTGTCAGCCGCACGAGCCAGTGTCCTGTGTCTGGCCACCCACCCCTCCCTGGGTGGGCCTGGTCCCTGGTCCTTCTGGGGGCCTCATTCACAGGCTGCTGTCTGGGCCTTCCACCTGTCCCTCCTGCTGTCACTCAGACCCACGGTGGGAGGCGGGAATTGGGTCTCAGAAGATGGCATAGGAGGAAGTGGTGCCCTGGCTCAAGTGGTATCTTGATAGCCATGAGCCGAAGAGCTCGGGAGCAGCACCCAGGTCCAGAGTTCAAGCCCCGTGACCACTAAAAAAAAAGACAGCACAGGGCTGGGAGTTTGGCCTTTGGTAGAGGGCTTGCCTAGCATGCACGAAGACCCAGGTTTGATCCCTAGGTAACACATACATAGAAAAAGAAATGGTGTCGTGGCTCAAGTGACAGTGTTCAGTCCCTGAGCTCAAGCCCCATGATTGGCAAAAAAAAAAAAAAGCCGGGCCACACTTGTCATCCCAGCTCCTCAGGAGGCTGCGGTCTGAGGATCATGGTTCAAAGCCAGCCCGGACAGGACAGTCCATGAGACTTTCCCAGTTAACCAGCAAAAAAAAAAATACTGGAAGTGGAGCTGTGGCAGAAGTGGTCAAACATCAGCCTTGAGAGGAAACATGAAGGGACAGTGTCCAGACACCAGGTTCAAGCCCCAGGACACACACACGTCCAACCCTGAGGTGGGGGAGGTTTGGTTTGTTCGAGATGCAGGGAGTGGGGTCCCTTCTCCTGAGTCATGGCCTCTTGTAGCCTGCAGGACTGTACAGCTAGAAAGTCTGAGGCAAGGAGCCCCATCTTTAACCCCGCTGTGGGCTGGGCCCCTCTGTTCCACCTGGCCCCACCGCAGGCACAGCTTTCTGGCCTCCCGCCCTCCCCAGCACCCACAACTAAGCAGGACTAACGTTTATATGTAGTCACTGAGCTGCTGAGATTGGATGTGGGTGCTTGCTGTGTGGCTACTTGCTCTGGATTCCGGTGCAGTCCTCTTGAGGACAATCATCAGGGACAGCAAGTGGTCCCTGGTGGGAAGAAAACCCAGTGTACCACGTCCGGGGCTTCAGAACCAAGAACCCAGCTCTCTCTGATGCCTGGGTTCTGTGGTAAGCATGCTGGGTTCCAGGAGCGGCTTTGAACCTGCAGAGTGTTGCTGAGTTAAGTATGTTAATACTCAGAAGGCTGAGATCTGACGATCACAGTTCCAAGCCAGCCTGAAAAGGAGAGTCCAATATCAAAGCCAAAAAAACAAAAAACCAGGATTTCATACCTTTCAAAAACATGTTTGGGCCAGGAGTGTGGCTTAGTGGTAGAGTGCTTACCTAGCATGCACAAAGACCTGGGTTCAATTCCTGGGCAGCACATACATAGAAACAGCTGGAAGTGGTGCTGTGGATTCATCCTTGAAGAAAGCCCAAGGACAGTGCTCAGGCCCCGAGTTCAGTCCCCAGAACCAGCCAAAAAAAAAAAAAGGAAAAAGAAAGCTGGAAGTGGCTGGGTGCAGTGGCTCACGCCTATAATCCTAGCTACTGGGGAGGCTGAGATCTGAGGATCACAGTTCAAATCGCAAAGTCCGAGGGACTCTTATCTCCAATTACTAGAAAAAAAAAATGAGAAGTGGTGCTATGGCTCAAGGAGTAGGGCAGCAGCCTACTCAGGACAATGCCCAGGCCCAGAGTTCAAGCCCCAGGACTGACAGAAGAAGAAGCTGGAAGTGGTGCTGTGGCTTAAGGAAAGCCCAGAACCGCCCCCCCAAAAAAGTAAGCATACCCATATTGGCATACACACACACCCCAGACAGATTCAGGGGCAGAGCTGCCCGGAGCTCTGGGGTGGCTGGGGGCCAGCTGCCCATTCCTGCTGGAGGTGCAGGAGGCGGAGCGTGAGATCAGATTCTCAAGGTACAGGATATGGGTGGTGAGGAAGGCCCAGATCCTGGCCAGTGCCCAGCGCCTACCCGCCTGGCCCTCCAGCCACCCTCCAGCCTGGCGCCCGGACCTGTGTGCTCCTCATCATGCCACGGGGCTGCCTTCCCTCTCCCCTGCTCTGCCTGCTCCTCCTGGGCCCGGCCCCCCACGCCACAGAAGAGCCCTGTCCTCTAAGACGCAGGTTCGAATACAAGCTCAGCTTCAAGGGGCCCTGGCTGGCCTGGCCCGGGGCAGAAATTCCCTTCTGGAGCTATCATGGAGGTGAGGAGGGGGAGTGCCAGCCATGCTGAGGGCCCATGAGTGCCAAGGGGTTATGTGTGTGTGGAGGGAGCCTGTGACAGTGCCAACCTTAGGGGTGAGGAAAGGCTGGGGTGATGGGACTTTCCAGGCTTCTCTAGTGCTCCAGTCTCCAGCATTTATTACTGGACACCAGCCTGTTCTCTCTCTGCCCCCATTGTGTGTGTGTGTGTGTGTGTGTGTGTGTGTCTGTGTGTGCGCACATGACAATCCTGGGGCTTGAACTCAGCGCCTGGACACCGTCCTAAGCTTTTTCACTCAAGGCGGGTGCTCTGCCATTTGAGTTACAGCTCCACCACCTCCAGCTTTTTGCTGGTTAGTTGAAGATAAGGGTCTCCCAGGCTTCCCTGCCAAGATCCTCAGATCTCAGCCCCCTGAGGAGCTGGGATGACAGGCGTGAGCCCCGGGGCCCTGTTGTTGATGTTCTGAGCCCTGCCCAGAACTGCAGGCCGAGGCCGGGCCCAGAACTGCAGGCCGAGGCCGGGCCCAGAACTGCAGGCCAAGGCCGGGTCACCGGAGCTGAGGACCCACACACACCACATTGACTCACCACGTAAGACTCCATAGCCGAGCCGGGCGCGGTGGCTCACGCCTGTCATGCTAGCTACCCTGGAGGCTGAGATCTGAGGATCAAGGTTCAAAGCCAGCCTGGGCACAAAAGGACCTCAGACTCTTGTCTCCAATTAACCTCTAGAAAATGGGAAGTGGAGCTTGGCTCAAGGGTAGGGTGGTAGCCTTGAGCTGAAGAGGTCAGGGACAATGCCCAGGCGGAGTTCAAGCTCCATGAGCCACACACACACACACACACACACACACACACACACACACGCACACACACACACGCATGCACACACACAAAAGTCACTGTCCCATCCTGGGTCCTTTTCAGAGCAAACAGCTTGGATTAGCCACCTCCAGAAAGTGCTGGCAGGGTCTAGATCCTGGGCTGGGTTCCAGATGGGCAGAATGGAGGCTGGAGATTGAAGAGCAAACTGGGGTGGGGCCTCTGATTTCCTTTCTTTCTCCTACTCCCTGCCAGGTCTGCCTCAGTTTCCCTCCCTTTCAACACCTGTCATAAAGAGCTCTTTCCACCCTCTTCCCCACCAGCATCAGGAAAAAAAAAAATCTCTCCCCTGAAAGTGGGCATCTGTGGCTCACGCCCGTAATCCCAGCTACTCCGGAGGGTGAGGGCTGACGACTGCGATTTGAAACCAGCCAGAGCAGGAAAGACTGCGAGACTTTTTTTTTTTTTTTTCCAGTCCTGGGCTTGAGCTCAGGGCCTGAGCACTGTCCTTGGTCTTTCTCAAGGCTAGAGCTCTACCACTTGAGCCTCAGCACCACTTCCAGCTTTTTTCTATGTATGTGGTACCGAGGAATCGAACCCGGGTCTTCATGCATGCTAGGCAAGCACTTTAACCACTAGGCCAAACTCCCGGCCCCGACTTTCTTATTTTTAATTTTAATTAGTCATAGGGTTTGAACTCCAGGCCTGGGCACTGTCCCTGAGCTCTTTTGTCTCAAGGCTAGCATTCTACCACTTAAACTCACCTCACCACTTCCAATTTTCTGGTGGTTCTGGAGATAAGAGTCTCACGGATTTTCCTGACTGGGTTGGCTTTGAACAGCGAGCCTCAGATCTCAGCCTCCTGAGTAGCTGGGATGACAGGGGCTGAACCACCAAGCACCCAGCACCATGAGACTCTTATCTCCAATGAGCCACCAAAAAGCCACAAGTGGAGCCATGGTTCATGTGGTAGAGTGCTAGCTTTGAGCAAAAAAAAAAAAGATTGGGACAGAACCCAGATGCTTCAAATCCTAGGACCGGCACAAAACAGAATAAAACAAACACACAGCAAAACCAGAAAACACAAAGTCCAGCCGGTGGGGCTAATGGTAGAGTGCTTGCCCAGCATGCACGAAGACCTGGGTTCGAATCCTCAGTACCACATACATAGAAAAAGCCGGAAATGCCAGCCTGCATTGCCTTGGCCCCACATCTTCAGAACACTGCCGCTTCTGAGCAGGGAGCTTTGTGTGTGCATGCGTGTGCGAGCGTGTGGGCTGTGACTGGGGCTTACACTCAGGGCCCCGGCGCTGTGCCTGAGCCTTTTCCACTCCAGGCTGGCGCTCTACCTCTTGAGCCACAGCTCCACCTCTGACTTTTTTTGGCGCCTGTGATCCTCACGTCTCAGCGTAGCTGGGACGACAGGCGGGAGCCACAGGCCTGGGGGTTTCACCTAAGGCATGGCAGGTGTGGTGAGCACCCCACTTGGCTCTGAGCTGCCCGGCTCTCCAGATGCCATCATGGGCCCAGAGGAGGTGCGGCTGGCGCCGTCCCTGAGCGGCCAGAGCGGGGCTGTGTGGAGCAGGGCTGCCTCGCCCTTCCCCGCGTGGGAGGTGGAAGTGAAGATGAGGATCACGGGCCCCGGGGCCCAGGGAGCCCAGGGCATGGTGAGTGACCCTGCCGGGGTGCCAGGGGCAGGCGGGTGGGGTGGCTTGCTGGGCCCCCCGTGCTGAGGGTCGGGCGGTGCAGGCCCTGTGGTACACGCGTGACAAGGGCCCAGCCAGCGCTGAATTGGGCGAGCCAGCCCTGGGGGAGAGCCTTGGAATTGTCCTGGACTCCACCGCCAGGGATGCCCAGGTAGGTGGCAGCGTGCCAGGTGAGTGTGCCCCTGCCCGCCCATACCACTCCACCTCCCTGTGTCTGAGTGTGGCCTTCTGCGCAGGACAGGCCAGCCATCCGCGTGCTGGCCGGCGGCCGGCCCTCCCCACCTGGGCAGCTTGGGTAAGAGCCTAGGGGCAGAGCCGCCCAGCCCCTCACCCACCCTTCCCTCCTTCCTGGACCCCTGCCCTGCCCTGCCCACCCCTCCCAAAGCTATGTGTGTGTGTGTGTGTGTGTGTGTGTGTGTGTGTGTGTGTGTGTGTGTGTCTGTGCACATGCACTGGGCCCGGGGCTTGAACTCAGGACCTCACTCGCTCATTGGGCTTTTTCATTTGGTGGTGATCATGGGACTTGAACTCAGGGCCTGGGCGCTGTCCCTGAGCTCTTCAGCTCAAGGCTAGCACTCTACCATTGAGCCATAACGCCATTTCCAGTTTTCTGGTAGTTCACTGGAGATAAGAGTCTCATGGAATCTCTGGGACTTGTCAGGGCTGGCTTTGAACCATGATCCTCAGCTCTCAGCCTCCTGAACAGCTAGGATGATAGGCGTGAGCCACTGTTTTCTCGGACTTTCCTGCCTAGGCTGGCTTTGAACTCCAACCCTTAGATCTCAGCATCCTGAGTATGTAGGATCGTAGGTGTGGGCCACGGAGACAGGCTAGAACTACTGCAGTGAGAGCTGCTCTCTCTGTCTCTGCCTCTATCTTTATGTCTGTCTCTGTGTCTGCCTGCCTCTCTCTTGCCTCCCCCATGAATCTCAGCTATGCCTCTGGGTCCTCAAGACCAGAGTTTCTGGCTCTTCCAGGCTGAGTTGTTGAGGATAAACAGAGAGGTGGGTGACGTGGAATTGGAACATGGCAGAGCGCTGAGCCACCACCCCAGGGGAGGGTCCACACCCTTGCTGGCCATGGCTGCACACTCGTCCCTTTCTCCCCGACTGACGTGGCCTCCTGTCCTCCCTGGCCCTCCTGTCTAGGCTGGTTTTGTCTGTCTCTCTGGGCAAACATCCCTGAGCTCATAACAATTAGAATAATTGCTTTTATGGTCAGCAGGCAGGAAGCCAGGCACTTGACACTCAGCCACTGATTGGCGGAGTTAAGTAACCCTCAGAGCTGCCTTAGGGGGTATCTGCAATCATTAGCCGTGTGTGTGTGTGTGTGTGTGTGTGTGTGTGTGTGTGTGTGCCAGTAGTGGGGCTTGAACTCAGGGAGTCTTATTCAAGATTGGTGCTCTGTCCCTTGGGACACACTTCCATGTACGGCTTTGTGAGGGTCAATGGAAGATAAAGAATGACAAGGATTTGTCTTCTCTAGACAGGCTTCAAACCATGATCCTCAGATCTCAGCCTCTTGGGGAGCTGGGATGACAAATTACAGCAAGGGAGACTCAAGCTAGATAACAGGAAACTTGTTTCATACCAAGACTCTGGTGGGGGGGGGAGTGGGGAGAGGGTGGCACAGCAGGTCTGGGCTTCGAGGCCCATCCCCACTGGTCAGGCCTCGGGTTCTGCATGACTTTGCTGAGTTCCAGGTCCCCCAGGCATGAAGACAGAGTCCTGCTGGGCTCCTGTCACCGAGACTTCAGGAACCGGCCCTATCCATTCAGAGTCCGAATCACCTACTGGGGGCAGAGGCTCCGTGTGAGTTCCCTTCCTGCTTTGGGGGGACCCCCCTCTCCCCATTGGGCTGCAAGATCTAGAGCTGCTGCAAAGATTGTGCCATCGCACTGGAATGCTGGGGCCATGAGCTGAGGCAAACACACACACACACACACACACACACACCACACACACACACACACACGCTGGCTGAGAAGGGCAAACAAGGGTTCCCCCCCTTTCCCCCCAGGACTTGGGGAGGAAGCAGAGCCCTGCACCCAGGTCCATTGGGGATTTCAGGCTGGGGGCCCTGGTGGCTCACATCTGTCATCCCAGCTACTCAGGAGGCTGAGATGTGAGGATCCAGGTTCAAAGTCACCCTGGGCAGGAAAGTTCCTGAGACTCTTATCGCTAAAGAACCACCAGAAAATTGGAAGTTGGTGAGGTGACTCAAAATGGTAGAGCGCTAGCCTTGAGTTGAAGAGCTCAGGGACAGCGCCCAGGCAGGCCCAGGGTTCAAGCCCCATGGCCCTCACAGAACCCCTGAGTGCCCACACCCACGAGACCCAGGTACCTTCCTCCAGCTGTGTGCAGAGCCATAAGACAGCCACGACACAGGCCTGGAAGGCTCTACTGAGATCAGGAGCAAAAGTCACCTTTGTGTCCTGAGGACAAGTTCCCTGTACGTATATGTGGTAGCCTGAACTCGGAACCTGAGCACTGTCCCTTAGCCTTTCCTGCTCAAGCAAGGATAGCGCTCTACCGCTTGAGCCACACCTCCACTTCCGGCTTTTTGCTGCTTCATTGGAGATGAGAATCTCATGGCTTTCCAGTCTGGGCTGGCTTGGAACTCTGACCCTTCAGATCTCAGCCTCCCGAGTAGCTGGGGTGACAGGTGTGAGCGGGGGTGCCTGGCTCACCCCCTCTACACCCTCAGGTGTCCTTGAGCGGTGGCCTCACTCCCAGAGACCCGGATGAGGTCTGTGTTGACCTGGAGCCCCTGGTTTTGGCCCCTGGAGGATTCTTTGGGGTCTCGGCAGCCACCAGTACTCTGGCAGGTAAGAGTGAGGGGCGGTGTGGGGTGAAGCACCCTGAGCCTAAAGGAAGCTGGCACAATGGAAGCCCCCTCTCAGCCGCGACTGTCAGGAGAACAGCACCTCTGCCTGGCAGGGCTATTATCGAAAGCCTCAAATGGGTTCACGCCTATAGCTACTCGGGAAGCTGAGGTGTGAAGATCAAGGTTCAAAGGCAGCTCAGGCTGTGAGACTCGTATCCCCAGTGGACTCAGACAAACAGGAAGTGGAGCTTTGGCTCAAGTGGTGGAGCACTATGCCCGGAGCAAAACCAGCTCCGAGAGACAGCGGATAAACCCTGAGCTCAAGCCTCTGGACCAGTACCCCCATCCCACCCCACCCCCCAAAATGCTGAAGATGATTGACTCACAATCCTCAGAGCTCCCCTTCCTGAGAAACTAAGTTTGCAGGTGGAAGCCACCAGCAACTCCCTGGCTGGCTAGGAATTCCTTTTATTTTTACTTTCTTTTATGGCCACACCGCCATTGCCAGCTTTTTTTGCCTGCCCGGGGGTGGCTTTGAACCATGATCCTCAGGTCTCAGCCTCTTGAGTAGCTGGGATGACAGGCCGTGAGCCACCCGTGTTCAATGCAGTCTGTGGACTGGCCCAGGATGCAGTGCATGCTGGGGGCGTGGCCTGTGTGGGACGTGTAGGCGGGGCGTGGGAGAGCCTCACCTCGCTGCATGAACTCCTCCTCCAGATAACCACGACGTCTTGTCCTTCCTCACCTTCAGTCTGCATGAGCCAGGCCTGGAGGTAAGGCCACTGGTCCAATGGGAACACAGAGGAGGGGTCAGAACCCCCACCTCCAGAGGCTTGACCTGTGGTCTTCCTCCTCCAGGCTGGCCCCCAGGCCTTCCCAGATTTGGAGCAGCTCCGCTTGGCCAGGCAGCTGGAAGAGGTCAAAGCACAGCTGGCCCTGGATGCCCGAGACAGCACTGCCCAGCTGGACTTCAAAGCCCAGGAAGAGGGTAGGGAGGGCGGGGTGGCGGCCCATCTCACCACCCACCGCAGACCCTGGGTCCATGTGAAAAGGAGAGGTGAAGAGGCCACTTGTAAAGAAAACTGGGCCCAGGTGCCACCCCCAGACACACTCCCCACTGGGGGGTCTTGGGTCTTGGAAGCAGAGTGCCCACTATGTGTGTGTGTGTGTGTGTGTGTGTGTGTGTGTGTGTGCTAGTGCAAGGACTTGAACTCAGAGCCAACCATGATCTATTTTGCCCAAGTCTGGTCTTGAACTCTCAGCTTAAGTACCTCCAGCTCATTAGTAGTTGGGACTACAGGCCCTGGACCCCACCCCTGGCCAAGAGCTCCCACCCCCACCAGACAGGAGCTGCTGCCTGGAGCTGGCTGCCTCTACCTCCCCACCCAACTCTGCTCCACCCACCCTAGGGGAAAGGCTCTCTGACCTGGAGGAGACACTGTGCAGACAGACACGGATTCTGCAGGCGCTCGGGGTTCTCTCCGAGCAGATGGCCCAGGCTGGGCAGCACTGGAGAGAGCAGCTGCCGCCCCCAGGCCAGCCAGGGCCTGAGGGAGGCTGGGTGAGTAGTCTGGAAGATGTCCCAGGCTTCTCCTCTGGGGCCACAAGAGGAGAATTTGTAGCCGGGCGCCAGTGACTCCGCCTGTCATCAGAGCTTCGCAGAGGGGGGGTCTGAGGGAGGCAGTTTGCAGTCGGTCTGGCAGGAAAGTCCCAGAGAACCTTAGCTCCAATCAACTACCAAAAGTCCAAAGTGGAGGTGTGGCTCAAGTGGTAGAGCACCAGTTGTGAGTGTAAAAGCTCAGAGACAGCACCCAGGCCCTGTGTTCAAGCCCTAGGACTGGCATGCGCTCATACACACACACACACACACACACACACACACACACACACACACACGCCCCACACATATACACTAAATTAATTTAAAAAAGAGAGAGAGAAAAAGTGCTGCAGCTAGAAGCTAGCCACCCCTGAAACCTGCAGGAAAATGAGAACAGGGTCGAGCCACTCCAGGTCTTTGAATGAAACAGAGCCATGTGCAAGATCTTACATCTGTGTGTGTGTGTGTGTGTGTGTGTGTGAGAGAGAGAGAGAGAGAGAGAGAGAGAGAGAGAGAGAGAGAGAGAGAGAGAGAGAGAAAGAGAGAGAAATGTCCTGGGGCTTGAACTCAGGGCCTGCACGCCGCCCCAGAGCTTTTTCACTCAAGACTAGCACTCAAGACTAGACTGGCTCTGGAGCCAGAGCTTGGCTTTGGCTTTTGGGTGGTTAACTAGAGATAAGAATCTCATGGACTTTCCTGCTGAGGCTGGCTTTGAACCCTGATCCTCAGATCCCAGGCTTCTTAGTGAACCACGGGTGCAGGACTGCAAAGAGAACACTCTTGCACATGTAAATGCGTCCGGAGCCACATGGCTGGTGCTGGGGAGAGGAGATGTCATGTTTTTAAAACTCGGATCTATAGACTAATGACAGAAATAGACTAGGAGCAGATTTGCATGTGATTTGCATACTGTTTTGCTTAATGCTCAATTCTCAACCAAATTTTCATTTCCTTTCTGCTGCCATCCTGGCTCTTCCCCCAGCGAGCCAAGCCCCAGGACACACCCAGCCTGGGCTCCTGGGAGCCAAGTCCAGCCGAGACACCAGCTACTGGACAGAGGGGGCCAGCGGTATTTTTTTCCCCTGTCCTTCTCCTGGGGCTTGAACTCAGGGCCTGAGCTCTGTCCTTGGACTTTCTCAAGGCTAGAGCTCTACCACTTGAGCCACAGCACCACTTCCGGCTTTTTTTCTTTATACGTGGTACCGAGGGATCGAACTCGGTTCTTCATGCATGCTAGGCAAGCACTCTACCACTCGGCCACACTTCCACCCTCTCAGGACCAGTTGTTGTTTTTGTTGGTGGTGGGATTTGAACTCTGGGCCTGGGTGCTGTCCCTGAGCTCTTCAGCTCCAGGCTACCTCCCTACCCCTTGAGCCACAGCGCCACTTCTGGTTTTCTGGTGGTTAATTGGAGATAAGAGTCTCAAGGACTTTAGTGCCCAGGTTGGCTTTGAACTGCAATCCTCAGAACTCAGCCTCCTGAGTAGCTAAGATGACAGGCGTGAGCCACAGCACCCGGCTTCCCTTAGCATTTTTGCTTGAGGCTGGCACTCAACCACTTGAGCCACAGCTCCACTTATGAGGTCCAGATTTTACAAAGGGGGGGGTTGGGGGGTGGGGAGGGAGTGGGGGAAGAGACAAGAACCTTAGGGAGGGGTGGAACCCCACCTGTTGGGTCTCTGATGGGGGGCTGGGGCCCCTAGAAGGCAGGCTGAGAGCAGCAGGACTGGGCCCCGAACCCAAGCAAGCTAGCCAGGAGCCCGTGGCCTTCCTGCAGGACCCTGGCCACATCAGAACCCTGCTCTCTGGACAGCAGACTCTGCTCAGGGCCCTGCAAGAGGTGAGGTGAGAGACGAGGGAAGGAGGAACAAGGAGAGAACCACGGGGCCTTTACCTGCATCCATCCATTCCTCCCTTCATTTCCCGGACCCCCGCTCAGAGCCTGGCAATGGGCGGTGGCTCACCTGCCTCGGCTTCTGCCCCCACCCCACCACATCAGGGATGCAGCTGCCCGCATGGCCTCGGACGCCCGGGGCATCTACCCACCCATGGGCACCGAGTATCATTTCTTGGAGCTGGACCAGATCTTAAACGCCCTGCAGAAGGAGCTCCGGGGCCTGGTGGTAAGGGGAGAGGCGAGGGGGCCCAGGGCCCGGCCTGAGGTCTGGGCTCCCCTGCCTTTCTTCCCACACTTCTGCAGTCCCCTCCCAGCCCCCTTCCCCAGAGTTCTAGGGGGGGGGTCTGTGCGTCTGCGCGTGCGCACATGTGCACACAGACATGCAGGGACACGCAATCTCAGCTTCTCTCTGCCTGGCTGCGCTGGGGACCCGAGACGCCTTGGCCAGCCCTTCAGTGCTGGAGGGGAAACCGCTTAGAGTTCCCCGGTGGAGCTGGCTCTTCTCTATGGCACTGTCCCCTCCCTCCCTCCCTCCCTTCCTGCCTGCCTTTACCTTCCTCCCTTTCTTGTGTGTGTGTGTGTGTGTGTGTGTGTGTGTGTGTGTGTGTGTGTGTGAACATCGGGGCTTAAACTTAGGGCTTCTTGCTCTTGCTTGGCTTTTTCACTCAAGGATGGCCCTCTACCACTTGCGTCACAGCTCCACGTGTGGCTTTTTGGTGGTTCTCTGGAGATGAGAGACTCAGGGCTTCCCTGCCCAGGCTGCTGGCTTTAGCAGCCCCAGGACCTGAGACCTCAGCCTCCCAGAGAGGCCAGCGGGGCCCCTGAGCAGTAGAGACTTCACGTCCGCTTCTGCCTGGTTAGAAATGGAGCAGGACCTCAGGCTTTCCCTCCGTCTTGCAGAAGAAGGCCACCAAGGTGCCCCGCCCCACGGGCTGGCGCCCCACAGCACCCGCCTGCCTGCACCCAGGTTTCTTCTTATTCTTCCTCTTCCTCCAGACTGTTGGCTTCTTCTACTACGTGAACTTCAGGTGAGCCTTCCCCAGGCAATCTGAACTTCCCAGAATACCCAGCGTGGCTTGGTTCTGGGCTGTTAACAACTCAATTTGAGGGGGGGCGCCCTGAGGTTTGGAGGGGGGCTGTGTTGTCTGTTCTATGGCAAGAGCAGAGAACATGCCAGGACACTTCTGCCCTCGCCAAGGCCATCCACTCAGCCACCTCATTCCCCAAGAGGAATGTGGACAGTGTTTGATGGCAGATAACTTCTTTGTCGGGTATGGGTTTGAACTCAGGGCCTGAGGGCTCTCTTTGAACCTTTTTGTACTCAAGGCTCCACCAATTGAGCCAGTTTTTGTTTTTTCCTGGGGTTCATTGGAAAGAAGAGTCTCACTGACTTTCCTGCCTGGGTTGGCTTTGAACTGTGATCCTCAGATCTCAGCCTCCTGAGTAGCTAGGATGACAGGCGTGAGCCACCAGCACCCAAATACAAGAAACATATTTTTTGGGGGGGATGTCATAGTTTAATAGTGGAGTGGAGCCCGGAGTGGGGACTAGTGGTAGAGTGCTTGCCTAGCATGCACAAAGACCTGGGTTTGATTCCTCATACCACATATCTAGAGAAAAAGCTGGAAGTGGTGCTGAGGCTCAAGTGGTAGAGCTCCAGCCTTGAGAAAGCC
Organism: Megascapheus bottae; assembly: GCF_031878675.1. Lineage (NCBI taxonomy): Eukaryota > Metazoa > Chordata > Mammalia > Rodentia > Geomyidae > Megascapheus > Megascapheus bottae. The sequence continues at coordinate 2,189,999 of NC_143538.1, read as the reverse complement.
CAAGGACAGTGCTCAGGCGCTGAGCTCAAGCCCAGGACTGGCAAAAAAAAAAAAAAAAAAAGGAAATAGAGGAGTAAATGGAAGAGCCAATGAAATGCAATAGGGCAGAGAAGCCAGGCGTGGCATGGTATGCCTGCAATACCAGCATTGGGAGAAAGAGACAAGTCTGGTAGGATCTGGAATTTGAGGACAGCCTGAACTACACAGAGAGACCCATATTAAAAAAAAAACAATTAGAAATGATCCAGGTGCTGGTGGCTCAAACCTGACATCCTGGCTCCTCAGGAGGCTGAAAATTGAAGGATCATGGTTCAAAGTCGGCCCAGGCAGGAAAGTCTATGAGACTTTTATCTCTAATTAACTAGCAAAAAGCCAAAAGTGGAGCTGTGGCTCAGGTGGTAGAGCACCAGCCCCTGAGTACCCAGGCCCTGAGTTTTAAGCCCCAGTGTGTGTGCCTGTACACACATACACACACACACACACACACACACACACACACACACACACACACACACAACCCCGAGTAACCTCCTTCTCTCTGACAGCAGGCAGAATCTGGACAACAGCCTGGGGGAATGCCTGTCCAGGGTTCGCTTTTCTCTGTGTCCTGCACCCCACACTCCTGGGGTGCAGGGGGTTCTCAGAAGGCAGCCGGCCTCCTCCAGCACAACTGCCTGAGCCCCCTCGAAGCTTCTTCGTGTCTTGGGGCTGGAGGGCCCGGTCGGTATCTGCATCCTCTAACCCCCCCCCACCTGCCCACACCTTGGCTTTGGAAGAGCTGTGCCATATTAAAGTGGATTTGCCTCTCCCAAACTTCCACCCCCTCCTTTCCTCTTTCCCTTCCAATCTCCCCAAAATGTCCACTGTGGTTTCTGCCTCCTCTGCGTGAGGTGACCAGGAAGAAGCCCCCAACACAAGGAAAGAGATTTGGGAAGGGTGGCGGCTTCTTTCCCACTGAACCCCACTTTCCCCAAACCCCTTCCCCTCTGGACTGAGGAAGGAAGTAGAGCCGCATCTGTGTGGAATTCCACCCCAGAGGTCCCCGGAGAGCTGTGGCGCCTCCTGTGTCCCCTCTGTCCTTGCTTCCCCAGCATAGCCAGGCTGCTGCCCCCCCCCCGTACCCCAAGGCTGGCAGGGCAGACACAACAGGCATGTGACTGCAGCTCTGCCAGGCGAATCTGGGGATCCACCGCTGAGATTCCCGCACCTGTCCCCCTTGGGTGGAGGAAGCTGTTGGGGGGTCAGCATTGTGGGGGGCCTGATTGGGCAGGGTGGGGGGGTCCCCGATTGGGTAGAGCCGGGTCCACTCTGAGCGTTTGTCTGATTCCTTGCAGCTACCTGGATCTCAGCTGAAATCCTGCAGGGAAAGTTGAAATTGGGGAGGCAGCAGGGGCCCGGGCTATGTTTACGGGGGGGGGCACCCCCTTTTTTATAGGAAGCAGCTCACCCACGCGGGCAGGCTGTCAGCCGTGGCCAGCCGGGCTGGGCGTTGAAGGAGGCACGTGGGAGAGGCGGGGGTGAGGCTGGGCACGTGGTCGGGCCTCACCAGCCCCGTGCGTGCCCCCCGCCCCCCGTGGGCAGGGCTCAGGGGAGGAGGTGCAGGCGGGCAGCGCGGAGCCAGGCTGGCGGCCGGAGCTGTCCAGGGGCCCCGGTGCTGAAGCCGCCGCCCAGGCAGGACCATGGCGTTTATGGTGAAGACGATGGTGGGTGGCCAGTTGAAGAATCTCACCGGGAGCCTGGGGGGCGGCGAGGAGAAGGGAGATGGGGACAAGTCGGCGGCCGGGGCGCAGGGCATGAGCCGGGAGGAATACGAGGAGTACCAGAAGCAACTAGTGGAAGAAAAGTGAGTGGGGGTCCCAGCACCCTGAAACCCTACCCTCTGGGGGGGCACAAATCTCCACCCAAGCCCTTCTCCCCTCCCTTCCTAAACTTGGTAAGCAGCCAGGAGAGGGGCGACTCCTTGATACCCCATCTCACACCCTGGGACCCCTGCTTTGATTCTGGGGGGGCAGGGAGGGGGAGGGGCGCACGAGCTTCCCTGGGAAATCCTTTAATCCGATCGAGTCTCAGCCGCCCGCCCGCTGTGGCTCCCAGCGAGGGTTCTTCTGTGTCTAAAGATTTGAGGAAAACACAAAAACAAATGAATGCGTGTTGCAGTAGAAGGGGGGGCTCTGATCCTGAGTTGGGGGGGTGCAGACATTGAACTCCACTTGGAGGCATTGGTTCTGGGCAGGGTGTTGTTGGGGTGCTGGAGCTGAGAATCTGGACTCTGCCTGTAGCCTGGCTTTGCTTTCTCCACCAGCTGAGAAACTTTACAAAGTTCCTTCACCTTTTCCCCCTGGTCTCTTTTCCTCTTGTGGAAAACGGGGTGTCATAATCAGCACGGGAATGAAGACTGAGTGACGTGGGGTGCGTAAAGCCATCGAGCAGAGCCCATCCTGAAGTGACACATCCTGAAATGGCAGCAACTGGACTTTCACCTTTTCTTTGTCACTTGTGCCAGCACTGGGGCTTGGGCGCCAGCCTTTAGCTTTTTATGTGGTTGCTTGCTTCCGGTTGGTGCTGTACTGCTTGAGCCACACCTCCACTTGGGACCTTTTTGCTAGTTCATCGAGAGATAAATCAGTGTCTCCCCACTTTCCTTTCTCGGAACTGGTTTCAAACCTTGATCCTTAGATCTCGGCCGCCTGAGCAGCTGGGGTGACGTCGTGAATCACTGTACGCCACTTCTTTCCGTCTGACTTTACAAGAGAGGAAGAGGGACTCAAAGTCTGTCTTAGGCGTCTTCCTCCACGGGAGAGGCGTGGAGAGACCTAAGTAGAAGCCCATGGGGGCTGGGGAGATTCAGGGGTACCCTTCCCAGCTGGCTCTGTCCCAGTGGAGAGATGGGCAGAGCGCCCAGCCTTGCCCAGGCCAGTGGGAATGCTGCTGCCAATTCTCCCACCCTCCCCCACCTCACCCCTGCTCCCCACCTCAGTGGTGACTCCACCCCTCCCCTCCCGCAGGATGGAGCGGGACGCACAGTTCAGGCAGAGGAAGGCGGAGCGGGCCACGTTGCGGAGTCACTTCCGAGACAAGTACCGGCTGCCCAAGGTACGGGCCGGGGGCTGGAGGCTGAAGGATTGGCGCCCAGAGCTCTGGACTCGGCTCTGACCAGGCTGGTGGGGGCGTCAGACACAGCAGCCTCAGCCCTGAGACACACACATGTCCACCTCCGTGTGTGTGTGTGTGTGTGTGTGTGTGTGTGTGTGTGTGTGTGTGTGTGTGTGAATGCCGGTCCTGGGACTTGAACTCAGGGCCTGGGCACTGTCCTTGAGCTTCCTTTTGCTCAAGGCTAGAGCTCTACCACTGGAGCCTCAGGACCACTTCTGGCTTACTGTATATGTGGCACTGAGGAATCGAACCCAGGGCTTCATGCATGCTAGGCAAGCACTCTACCACTAGGCCACCCTTCTAGTCATTTTATTTTGTGGTTACTGCTGGGGTTTTGTTTTGTTTTGTTTTTCGTGGAGCTTAAACTCTGGGCCTGGGCACTGTGCCTCCCCGAGCTCTTCAGCTCAAGTCTATCGCTCTACTACTTGAGCCACAGAGCCACTTCCGGTTTCCTGGTGGTTCATTGCAGAGGAGAGTGTCACAGATCTTTGTGCCCAGGCTGGCTTTGAACCATGATCCTCAGATCTCAGCTTACTGAGTAGCTAGGGTGACAGGCGTGAGCCACCAATACCGGCTTTGTTGCTGCTTTTGACTTTTTGAGTTCCAGGCTTTAAGCTTTACTAGGCAGCTACTAGTCCAGGGGTTTCTATGACCCCAGCCACTCTGGTAGACGTGGGTTCAAGGCCAGACCCTCAGTTTCCTAGTTGGAGTCTCCAGGCCCTCCCCTGTAGGACATGTGACAAATGATGTGGAGACCGGGAGTCCATGGCTCACGACTGTCATCCTAGCTACTCAGGAGGCTGAGATCTGAAGATGGAGGTTTGAAACAAGCCTGGGCAAGCTCCATGCACCACCAGAGAGACGGAGTGGAGCTGTGGCTCAAGCGGTAGAGTGCTAGCCTAGAGTGAAAAAGCTCTGGGACAGCACCCAGTCCCTGAGTTCAAATCCCATGAGTGGAAAAAGGAGAGAGAGGGAGAGGGAGGGAGGGGAGGGGAGGAGGGAGGAAAAAGGCTGGGCACCAATGGCTCACACCTGGAATCCTAGCAAAAACCTCCTAGCAGAACTGTGGTTCAAGTAGTAGAGCACCAACCTGGAGTGAAAAAGCTCTGGGACTATGCCTAGTCCCTGTGTTCAAGTCACAGAACTGGTGCAAAAAAAGGAGGGGTGGGCCAGGAGCATGGCCTGGTGGTAATCGTGCTTGGCTAGCATGCACGAAGCCCTGGGTTCCATTCCTTGGTAGCTGGAAGTGACGCTGTGGCTCAAGTGGCAGAAAGTGTCCAAGGCCAGTGCCCAGGCCCTGAGTTCAAGCCACAGGACTGGGAAAAAAAGGAGGGGTGTCTAGAACCCCAGCCTGGGCTTTTTTCCTTAGCCCACTCTCAGCTCTGGGTCACACACACACACACACACACACACACACACACACACACGCACACGCATGCACGCCGCTGCCTTTTCTCCCTGCAGAACGAGACGGATGAGAGTCAGATTCAGATGGCAGGTGGGGATGTGGAGCTGCCCCGCGAGCTGGCCAAGATGATTGAGGAGGACACGGAGGAGGAGGAGGAGAAGGCCTCAGTCCTCGGGCAGCTGGCCAGCCTCCCGGCCTTGGACCTCGGCTCGCTCAAGGACAAGGCTCAGAGCACGCTGGGGGACCTGAAGCAGTCCGCTGAGAAATGCCACGTCATGTGACTGTTGTCACCTGTAGCACATGCAGATGGCTGAGCCCACATGAGGCACGGCCAGGGATCTGAGATCCCCCACCATTTTAACCTCAATCCCCTTTCATCTGTGCCCCAAGTAAACCTGCCTTCTGACCTTTCCCTTTCCACTAGAGGCAGAGTTGCTAGTGTCCCTGCCCCGGAACCTCATTTTGTACTAAGCCTGGGAGAGGGGGGCTCTGAGGGTCATAGGCCCAGCCCGTTGTGAGTATGGACCCGCATTCCTATACTCAGGGGCACTCACCGAGCCCCTCTCTCCTGCCACGACCCATACACATGCGTCCTGACACACACAGCTGCATCCCCTGGGGTACTCAAATCCCCCCAGACCCTAGCACTCAGGCACCCTAATGTGAAGCTTTAAGAGGACAAGAGACCCAAGTTCCAGTACAATGGGAACAAACTAGCTGTGCAAGCCAGGGCTTCCCACCTGTCATTCCAGTTACTCAAGGGGCTGAGATCTGAGGATGAAGGTTCAAAGCCAGCCTGGGCAGACAAAACCAAGGGAGTCTAATTAAACACTACAACGGAGCTGTGGCTCAAATGGTCCAGTGCCAGCCTTGAAAGATAAAGTTAAAGCCCCAGTGTGCAGACAGACAGACAGACAGACACACACACACACAGGGCAGAATACCAAGGATGAAGCTGGCACGGCACAGAATCCCGGCTTTCTCGGGGCCCCGGGCCTGGCCAGTTTCTGTTGTGTTCCTGTAGAACTCTGCCTGTGGATTCCAGAGCAGGAATCTCCTCTCCTCACTTGGTGACCAATAAAAACTCCAGATGACACAACTGGCTTCCCACTTATCACTGATCTTGAGTCTTGGAGCTCACCAGCCCCACCCCCTCCAAATTTGCCCTTGTGGGGTGTCCTCTGCTCCTCCTTCCATGGAGGGAGGAGGCATCCAGCCCTGAGAGAGGAAGTGTCTTCTTCAAGAAGCCCAGCCATGGGGCCGGGAGTTTGGCCTAGTGGTTAAAGTGCTTGCCTAGCATGCACGAAGACCCAGGTTCGATTCCTCGGTACCACATACGTAGGAAAAAGCTAGAAGTGGTGCTGAGGCTCAAGTGGTAGAGCTCTAACCTTGAGAAAGTCCAAGGACAGTGCTCAGGCCCTGAGCTCAAGCCCAGGACTGGCAAAAAAAAAAGAAGCCCAGCCATGGTGTCTGACTTCAAGCCAGGTGCCCGTGGTTCCTGCCTGTAATCCCAGCTCCTCAGAAGGCTGGGATCCAAGACATTCATCTCCAAATATCAGCAAAAAGCTGGAAGTAGTGATGTGGGGCAATGCTGAGCTCCTGCCCCACTCCCCAGAGGTGACTCTGTCCTGGACACGCTATGTGGTCCAGGGATGAATGGTCTCCATTCTGCAAGTGAGCACAGAGGGGCGGGCGGAGCCAGTGGTCACGTGACCCACCCGGCTGCGGCGGGAACCCAGTCCTGAGTTTGTACCTAAGTGGGCCTTTTTCTTTCTTTCCTTCCTTTTTTTTTTTTTCTTTCTTTTTTCCAGTTGTACTCAGGGCCTGAGCACTGTCCCTGAGCTCTTTTGCTAGCCACAGTGCCACTTTTGGTTTTTGAGTGGTTTATTAGAGTCCTATGGACTTTCCTGGCCCAGGCTGGCTTTGAACTGTGATCCTCAGATCTCAGCCTCCTGAGCAGCTAGGATGTTAGGCGTGAACCATTGGTGCCCCCTCTCTTTTTCTTTTTCTTTTTCTTTTTGAAATAGAATCTGCCTCATTGATTCCAGGCAGATCTTGAGGCAGAGATTTTCTGCCTTCATTCCATGGGTTACAGACATACAAACCACTATGTGTAACTCTACTAAACAGCTTTAAAATAAAACAAAAATTAAAAAAGTCAGGGCCAGTGGCTCACACCTGTGATTCTAGCAACTCAGAAGGCTAAGGTTTGAAGATTCTGGTTTGAAGTCAGTTCAGGCCAATAATTCTGACTCTTATCTGCAAGAAAATAGAAAAAGAAAAAAAGAGGGGTGCTCAAATGGTAGACCACCCACCTTGAATCAAAAAGCTGAGAGGGGCTGGGAATTTGACCTAGTGGTAGAGTGTTTGCCTGGCATGCATGAAGACCTGGGTTCGATTCCTTGGTACCACATACACAGAAAAAGCCGGAAGTGGTGCTGTGGTTCAAGAGGTAGAGCTCTAGCCTTGAGAAAGTCCAAGGACAGTGCTCAGGCCCTGAGCTCAAGCCACTGTACTAGCACACACACACATGCACACACCAAAGAAATAAGGGCAGATCCCAGACAGAGTGCCACAGAGTGCCAGGTGGAGGAGGGGATGGGGTGGCAGGGACTTGGGCTCTGGGGCGGGGCCTGGGGACTGTCACCCTCTTTCTCCTGAGCATCATGAGGCAGTGCCTGAGCTTGCGGCTGCAGTAGCCTCTCAGGCCACTGCCCCAGGCCTCTCCTGACCTTCCCTGGGCTGGAGCTGGGCGGGGGGCAGCGGGGTGTTAGCAGCAGGGCCCACGTCAGCCCTGGAGTGGCCTTCTGCCTAATGAGAGAGGACAGCGCCTTCCCCCTCACTGCCTCTCAGCTCCAGGGAGGGGCGCGGGGACTCACTGAACCCAGCTGCCAAAACCAACCGGGTTGGTTGTTTGGCACCTGGGGTCAGCAAGGGGGAGGGGACTCAGCCTCCACACTGGGGAACCCCAAGAGGCCCTGGCTGTCTACAGGATCCCCCGAATGGGGGGAAAACAGCCTGTGCCAGGAGGAGTCCATTTTTATTGTGGTGTGTGTGTGTGTGTGCACGCACACGCCTGTCCTGCGGCTTGAATTCAAGGACAGGCCACTGCCCCTGGGCTTTTGCACTCGTGTGTTCTACCGTTTGAACCACAGCTCCACTGTCAGCTTCTTGGTGGTTCACTGGCGGGAAGAGTCCCATGGTCTCTTGGACTTTCCTGCCTGGGCTGGCTTTGAACCACGATTGTCAGATCTCAGCTTCCTCAGTAGCTAGGATGACAGGTGGCCTCACAGGTGCTAAGCAAGGGAGAGCTGGTTTGGGGGCTCAGGTGGGGAGAGGGACAAGGAGGGCGGGCTGAGGTGGCCTTGCCTTCCCGTCAGCCCTGCAGTCTGGGATCCTCCGGCCACCCACACCCTCCGTGTCACCCCCCCCCCATTTCTGATTCATCCCACACCTGCCTGTGCTCCCTGGGGGCCCAGCTGGCCAATCGGGGCCCGTATGCTCTTTCTCATGGCTGGCCTGGCTCTCCTGCCCCCGCCCAGCCTCAGGAGCTCTGACTCCACCATTCCCAGGATTTTAGGGAGTTCAGCACCCCATGACCCCCACCAGACGAGCCTGCTCCTGCCCCGGCTCCTGCGCCCCACCCACCCGGACAGCTCCGGCCCAGGTCCCTCTGGGAAGGAGGCACAGAGAGCCAGCCACTTCCCAGCAGCCATCTGGTGTCCAGGGAGGCGCTGGGGCGGGTGGCCGGCTTCGGCGTCATGGCTTTGCCTTTCCTACAGCCAGATGGTCTCCTCGCAGACACTGGAGGCCCCGGGGCAGCTGGCAGTGCCTACAGACACAGCTGATGCTGTCAGGGCTGTCCTTCCTGCCGCTGACCCCAGGCCCAGTGTCTGCAGGGCTTCCTCAGCCTCATCTGGCCAGGGCGGTGCCTGCAGGCATGGGGCCCGGAGGTAGATCCTGGGGTATCTGTGGGAAGCTGGGAGTTTGCCTCTGGTCTTCTGTCTCTGTGGACTGCAAGAGTTGGAAGCCGTGTGAATGGCAGAGGGAAAATGACAGGGGACAGAACAGCCCCCTGCCCGGGTTTCACCTTTGGAGATAAAATCCACTTCCGCTGACCTCTTCTAGAAACCAAGCTAGTTATTCTGTACTGGACCTGGGATTTGAACTCAGGGCCTGGGCATTGTCCCTGAGCTTCTTTTGCTCAAAGCTAGCACTCTTCCACTTGAGCCATAGTGCCACTCTGGGCTTTTTTTCTGTGTCTGTTGTACTGAGAAATGGAATCCAGGGCTTCTTGCACACTAGGCAGGCACTCTACCACCAGGCCACTCTCCCAGCCCCTCCCTGGATTTCTAAGCTTTAGCCTGGTATCTACCTCTTCCAGCTGACAAGCAGGGCAAGGTCTGTTTTCCAAAGGAAAGAAGAGATGTACAAGTACCAAAAATAATTTAATAGAGAAGACAAGTTGCATTCTCTAATCCAGCCTCCTTCAAAGCACAACATCTGCTGTCAAACAAGGCAGTGGAGACAGCTGGAACTCACCAACACTGGTGTTTTGGTTTTTGATTTTTGCCTAGCCCTGGGGCTTGAACTCGGCCTGGAGCTGTCCCTGAGCTCTTTTGCTCAAGGCTAGTGCTCTACCACTTGGGCCACAACTTTTTGAGCAATGGCTTTTTAATGGTTAATTGGGGATACAGAGTCTCTCCTGCACAGGCGGGCTTCAACCTGCAATTCTTAGATCTCAGCTCCCCGCAGTAGCTGGGGTTACAGGCTTGTCACCGAGGCCGTCAACACTGATTTTTAAAACAAAATCATCAGGACTGGGTGCCAGAGACTTGTCTGTCAGCCAAGCTACTCAGGAGGCTGACATCTGAGGGTCACAGTTCAAAGCCAACCTAGGCAGATCTATATGGCAGACTTGTATTTCCAATTAATCAGGGAAAAAAAAAAACCCAACCAAACCCAACAATTCAAATCAGAGGCGTGGCTCAAGTGGTAGAGCACAGGTATAAGGCTTTGAGTTCAAGTCCTCCAGAAAGGCCAAAACAAAACCATCACCTAACAACAGGTGGGTCCACTCTCCTCCCGGTAACATTCGGGCAGACCCAAGCCCCAGCACAGGGCTCGTTCTGTGGCTAGTCTCCAGAGGGCTGGAGGCAGGGGCGGAGCTCCACGACATCTCCCCTGTGCCAGGACACACACACGACAGATGATGGCGTCCACCTTGAAGGATTGTCCTGCAGTGCTGAGTGTTAACGGGCAGTGACCCCAAAGCCTGGCTGCGGGGTGGATAGCCGAGGGGTCTCAGGTGCCCCACTCCCGTGAGCCGGAAGGGGGCCCAGGATGCAGAAGTGTCCTGTACAGGCCCCCAACTTCTTCTCTAGGTCCATAGGCGACTTGATGCCCTGGGATGGCAGGCTCAGACCCCACGGGAAGAAACGCCATCAGCTGGTCATCCCAGCTACTTAGGAGGCTGAGCTCCGAGGACGGAGCTTCCGAGCTCGAGGGGACAGGGAAGTCACACCCTTCTCTCCAATGAACCAGCAAAAAGAAGCACAAGTGTGGCTCAGGTAGTAGAGCACCAGGCTAAAAGCCACCCCGGCCTGACGGGCCAGGCGCGTGGCCTAGTGGTAGAGTGCTTGCCTAACCTGCACAAAGCCCAGGGTTTGATTCCTTGGTACCACATATAGAAAATGCCAAAGGTGCTGTGGTTCAAGTGGTGGAGCTCCAGCCTTGAGAAAGCCCCAGGACAGCGCTCAGGTTCTGAGTTCAAGCCCCAGGACCAACACCCACATACATTTTAAGAAGAGGAGAAGAATTCCCCCGGAGTGCAGGCCATGGCGGGCTAGGCCCAGGGACGCAGCGGGGTCTCTGAGATGTCCCTCCAGGACCCAGGAAACTCCTCGGGGATGCAGGCCACCCTGAGCTCTGGCTTGGTGTGTCCCCTTGCTGTCCCCTCGCGCCTCTGGGGTCACTGTAGGGTGCACACTATGAGAAGGGGGACACGGGAGATGCAGGGCTTTGCAAGAGTGGCGGAAGCCACCCCACCCTCCTCTGCTGTCATGGCAGCCGGGGCAGAACTCACTGCTGCGCACTGACTCTGACAGGCCCTCTCGGTCCAGGCTGTCCGTTCTCCACCGGGCTGAGTTCATCTGCAGGACAGGGGTGAGGCGGCCAGGGTCAGGCCGGGGACCCCAGCGTGCCCCAAGCGGGAGGGGACTGCCCTCCTCCATGCCCACCTTGACCCGCTCCTTCAGGTACTCTGCTCGAGCCATGAGGCTCTGGACCTGCGGGGGAGATGCGCCTGTGAGTACCCGCTGCCCGTCCCCATGGCTTCCTCCTCCAGGAAGCCTTCCGGGGCTGCAGCGGCCTCCCTAGCCCCCATGGTACCTCGGTGTGAAGCAGCTCCCGCCTCCGGCCTGCAGGCTCCGCTATAGAGAAAGGACAGGTGGTGAGGGCAGGGCAGGCATGAGCCTGGAGGGCGAGGGCGTTTGGGGGTGCCGGGGCCTCACCTGCCAGCAGCAGCAGCAGCTCCCCGAGGCTCTGCTGGTACAGATCTAGGGCGTCCTGCTCCCCACCGGCCTCCTCCTCCTGCTGCCACAGGGTCACGGGTCACCACAGCCCCCCCCTCCCAGGTCCCCTGCCCTCCACCCCTCCCTCGAGGACACACCTTGGCTGTGGCCGATGCGGCAATGTCCAGGGCAGCTAGGAAGCGCGGCTTGTCCCGGGCCATCTCTGGGGTGGGGCAGAGGTGGAGGGTGAGGGGCAGGACCCCCTCGGGGGAGGGGGAGGGGGGGTGGCTGCCGGGCCGGACGGCTCAGCCAGGAGCAGGGGACCCACCTCTGAGCAGGTCTCGGCCAGAAGCCCCTTGGCCCATCAAGGCCTGGTTAGAGGAAGCGACCACAGCCTTGAGCTCCTCAGCGCGTGACACGTACTGTCCCACCTGTGGGGGGACGGAGGGAGCCCCAGCGCCCGCCCGCGCCCACCGCCACCTCCTGGAATCCCCGCCCCTCCACTTCCTCCCGAGACCCTCACCCACCTTCGCCTTAATCACGTCCTTCCGCTGAGCATCCACTTCGTCTGAAATAGGGGGTTGTATTAAGGAGTCGGGAGGAACCCCTGACTCACACTAACTCCCCGAGTCTCCCCCAAAACACCTAAGCTCCGGGTGGATCCCTTGCCTTGTCACCCTGACTCTGCACCCAGGGCTCTGGGCGGGACACTCACAGTGCAGGGCGGGCACAAAGAAGTCCAGAGCCTTGCAGTAGAGGGACAGGGCGGCCGCGGCATCTCCCTGCTGGTCCTTCTTCACGGCCTGCACCACCAGGGCTGTCTGGGGCGGGCCGGGCAGTCAGGACCATGGTGAGGGCCCCTCAGCCCGCCCTGGACCTCGGTGGTCAAGGCCCTGCTCCCTGCCGGAGGGGGCGGGAGACCCCGCACCCCCCCACGCCCGCTCACCGCCCGGGCCATGCTCTCCCCGCTGGGCATGTGCTCCAGGTCCACCCAGGGGTGCGCGAAGAAGTCCTGGAAGGAGATGCGGTGGCTGGGGTCCCGCGCCAGGAGCCGTGTCAGCAGGTCTCGGCAGTCTGGGGAGAGCGGGGGCCGCAGGGGGAGCTGCCGGAGGGGGGGCAGGAGGGTCACGTGGGGCTCCCTGAGGGGACCCACAGGTACATGTCTGACACTCACAGGGCCTCCTTCCCCAGGGCCCTGTCTTGTGCTCTTGGGGAAACGGCCTGGCCGCGTGCGTGCGTGCGTGCGTGCGTTGGTTCTGGGACCTGAACTCGGGGCCCCAGTGCTGCTCCTGAACTCTTGTGCTCGAGGCTAAAGCTCTACCACTTGAACCACAGCTCCACTTCTGGATTTCATGGAAGTTCCTTAGAGGGAAGAGTCTCACAGGCTTTCCTGCCTGGGCTGGCTTTGAACTGGGATCCTCACATCTCGGCCTCCTGAGTAGCTGGGATGACAGGCCTGAGAGGTGCTGGCGCCTGGCTGCTGCAGCCTCCTTGACCACAGCCTGCACAGCCGTCTGTGGAGCTGGCCCTCTGCCGCCTGCCACGACTAACTGGAGTCCCTGGAATGAACCAGGACCTTCTGGACTGGCTCTAGAGCAGGGCCCACTGACACGAACGCAGCTTGGGGCCCGCAGGAGTCCTGTGCAAAGGTGGTCCCCACCAGCGGTCAGCTAGGCCCTGAGGGGCTTACCTCGATGGCCCGAGGACTACGGATCTTCTCTTCCAGCTCCGAGAAGGATCTGGAGGCAAACGGGGGCTGCCCGAAGAGGGCTTCTGCAGAGGGAGCAGAGGGGCGGGGGGGGGGGGGGCTCATAGCCTGGCCCAGTTCTCCCTGACATCCAGGAGCGGCCCCGAAAGGCTTGGCCTGAGTGTCCCGTGGTGGGCAGTGGAGGGGGTCTCACCGTATAGGATGACTCCGACGGACCACAGGTCCACGCGCGCATCATAGTGCCGCCGGCACACCATCTCGGGGGCCATGTAGAGGGGGGAGCCTCGGAGCACGTGTTTCTCGTCCCACGGGGACATGTGCTGGGCAAAGCCGAAGTCTGCGGGCAGAGGCCAGGAAGCAGGGCTCAGGTCCCAGGGGCAGGATGGTCCTGGCCCTGCTCACACCCTGTGTCCACCATGGCGTTCCCTGGCATGCACACACCAGCCTGCAGACCCTTCTCTGTGTGTGCGTGCGTGCGTGTGTGTGTGCACGAGTGCATGTGTGTGAGTAGTGGGGTTTGAACTCAAGGCCTGGGTGCCTTAGCTTTCTTTGCTCAAGGCCGGTGTTCTCCTACTTGGGTCACAGCTCCACTTTAGGCTTTTTGCTAGTCAAGTGGAGAGAAGTGTCTGGTAGAGTTTCCAGCATGGTCTGGCTCCCCAGTGCCCTCCTTCCTCCTTCTGTACCCCCCTTCAGCAGAGTCCCCTAGGCACCTGTCTCAGGAGGTCTACCCGGAGGCTATAGCAGCCCTTTGTGGTCTCTTCCCACCAGACTTAGGCCACACAATGTTTGTTAGCCTCCGGCCTCAAACCCATTGTTTTTTTCTTTTTTTGCTGGTACTGGGGCTTGAACTCAGGGTTCAGACTTGCTCATTTTTTTTCTCCCACTCAAGCTGATTCTCTACCACTAGAGCTACACCTCCATTTCAGCTTTTTGCTGGTTCACTGGAGATGACAAGTCTCACCGACTTTTTTGGCTGAGCTACCTTCAACCCACAATCCTCAGTCCTCAGCCTCCTGAGTCTCAACCCTGCCCATGTGGCTGTGGGACTTGAGGGTGAGCAGCCTGGGAAAGGTGCAGGCTTCTGGGGACGGGCCTGGCCCTCAAGGTCCCTTGCTTGTCACTCAGAGGACAGCTGCTGCTCAGCCACCGTCAAACTTCAGCTGGGGGTGCTCCAGGCTCAAACCTGCCAGTTTCAGGTGGGGCTTCTCCAGGGAGCTCAGTAGAATGTTCTGTGGCTTCAGATCCAGGTGGGAGATGTTTCTTTCATGCAGAAACTGCAGAGCACTGGCTGGAGAGGAAGATGAGGGCAGAGACGGGTGAGAAGAGGGCCTTCCGTCTGCCTCTCCAGCCAATCCGCCCCATGAAGCCATACAACCCCTGCAGGGCCTGGCTGATCTGTACACAAGCACCAAGCTCTTGCCACTTTTTTTTTTTTTTCTGGAGGGTGAAAGGGAGGGGGGTTGGTATTGTTCTTGAACTCAGGGCTTTGAGCTCTCACTTGGCTTTTTTTGTTATTTTGGTGCCCGTCCTGGGGCTTGAACTCATGGCCTGAGCACTGTCCTTGGGCTTTCCTCAAGGCTAGTGTTCTACCCTGAGCCACCACACCATTTTTGGCTTTTTCTATGTATGTGGTACTGAGGAATCGAACCCTGGTCTTCGTGCATGCTAGGCAAGCACTCTACCACTAGGCCAAACTCCCAGCCCCGACACTTCTATCTTTTTGCTGGTGAATCAAATATGAGAATTTCACAAGTCAGGCACCAGTGTCTCACACCTGTAATGCTAGCTACTCAGGAGGCTGAGATCGAGGATAACAGTTCAAAGAAAGCTGGGGCAAGAAATTCCAGGTGACTGTTATCATCAATGAACCCCCAGAAAATTGGAAGTGGTGCTGTGGCTCAAAATGGTAGAGCGTGGCCGGGAGTTTGGCCTGGTGGTAGAGTGCTTGCCTAGCATGCACGAAGACCCGGGTTCAATTCCTTGGTACCACATACATAGAAAAAAGCCAGAAGTGGTGCTAAGGCTCAAGTGGTAGAGCTCTAGCCTTGAGAAAGTCCAAGGACAGGGCTCAGGCCCTGAGCTCAAGCCCAGGACTGGCAAAAAAAAAAAAAACGGTAGAGTGTTAGCCTCGAGCTGAAGAGCTTAGGACAGCGCCCAGGCCCAGAGTTCAAGACCCACAACTGCAACTGCCTCCCCCCTGCCAAAAAAAGAAAAGTTTCACAGGCTTTCCCACAGGCTGGCTTTGAACCTCCATCCTCTGACCTCCAAGTAGCTAGGATGACAGCCGTGAGCCACCAGCACCTGGCTCTTGACACCTCGAAGGGTTTGCTGCCTCCACTCACTGACTGTGCTATCTCTGAGCCCTTCACAGGTCCCTCCTCCTAGAAGCCTAAACAGCCGAGCCTTTTAGGACCATATGCTTTTCCTTGAGAACACACTTGGGTTCCACTAACTCCTCCCTGGAATGGAGTCTCTTCCATTCCTGACAATATCCTACGTCTAGAAAGGCGGGGACAAGGGGAAGAAGGCTTCCAGAATTAAGCCTGGCAGCGGACAACCGCAAAGTCTGGGTAAAGACCAGGGAAGACGGTGAGGGTCTCCGGCTGGGGTCCCAGGCTTTTTACCCAGCTGCTGCATGAAGATTCGCGCCACCTTCTCAGGCAGAATCCTGCGGGTGTGGATGAAGCGAGACAGGTCGCCCCCGGCACAGAACTCCATGATGAGGTAGATGTTGTCACTGTCCCACTGTGGTTGGAGGTAGAGAGGCGGTCAGAAGACGGTGTCCTAGGGCCTGGAAGCTGCCCCTGCACGTTTTCCCTGGAGGCTAGTGCTCGAGCGCTGGCAGCACCGCTCCACTCCCAGCTTTCTCGCGGGGTCCCGGGCGTGAGCCCCGGCGGCCTGCAGCCCCCGCCACGCCCTCCCGGTGCACCTGGAAGTCTTTCAGCTGCACGATGTGGGGGTGTCGGATGTCCTTCAGGATCTGAATCTCGGTCAGGAGGTTCTCCACTGAGGCCTTGTTTAGGCTTTTCTTCGCCACACACTTGATGGCCACCACCTCGCGAGTGTCTTTCTATGGGACAAGAGATGTGGGGGGGCCTCCGCAGTTGAGGGGGGCAGAGCCATGACCGGCTGGAAGGACCCGGGCCTGACCGCTCCGGCCCTGCACCGTCCCGGTCGGCCCCCGGGGTGCCCAGCATCCTGCCCGCCAGTCAAGGAAGGACCTGGAATCGGATCTCGATTCTGGACTCGCCCCCCCGCTCAGCTGCCGAGCCCGACAGCGCCCTGCGTTCCAGGAGCCCCTTGAGGTTCTAGGTCCATCACTGGCCCCGCCCGCCGGGCCCGGCCTGCAGGCTCCGCCCCGCCCGCCGGGCCGCGCATGCGTGCGTGCGCCTGTGTGCGCGGGTGTGCGTGTGCGTGCGCGTGCGCGTGCGCGCGGCCCCGGCCGGCCCCGGCGTCGCACCCCACGCGGGCGCGCTCGCGGCTGGCGCGCTCCGGGCCCGCGTTCCCCCGGCA
The DNA here is from genome assembly GCF_031878675.1 of Megascapheus bottae. Lineage (NCBI taxonomy): Eukaryota > Metazoa > Chordata > Mammalia > Rodentia > Geomyidae > Megascapheus > Megascapheus bottae. Next base: position 2,173,705 of record NC_143538.1, on the reverse strand, counting down.
CGGCCGCCCGCACTCACCTTGGCGTAGGCCTTGTACACCGTGGCGTACGTGCCACTGCCCAGGCGCTCGGTGAGGATGAAGCCGTCCAGCCGCGGGGGGCCCCACCCGGGCCCCGCCATCACTCGCCCGCCCGCCGAAGTCTTCCGGGTTCCCGGTGCCCGTTTCGGCCCGAGCGCGACGAGCCGAGCGCGCGCCCGGGGGGCGGGGCTCCACGCGGCCAGCGCCGCCCTCCGGAAGCGCAGCGAGGCCCCGCCCCCAGCCCGCCAAGTCCCGCCTCCTTATGCAGCCAAGCTCTGCCCCGGCCCGCCCCCTCCTGCCGCGAGGCCCCGCCCCCAGCCCGCCAAGTCCCGCCTCCTTACGCAGCCAAGCTCTGCCCCCAGCCCGCGCCTCCTGCCGCGAGGCCCCGCCCCCAGCCCGTCAGGTCCCGCCCCCGCCGCAGGTGGCCGGACCCCCACTCCCAGCACCCCCTTCTCCGCACAGGCCCGCTCGGGGCCACGCCCCCTCGGCCCTCCAGGCCTGCGGGCCTGGACCTCAGGGAGCACCCGAGCGTCCGGCCCTGTCCCCAGTCCACTCAACTTCACCGGGGCTCTCTGAAAATGTCTTTATTGAAGCACAAAAAACGTAGACAGAACATATACATTTGTACATGGCGCCAGGTCACAAGCCCTGGGTGGGCTGTCATCCCGGGGGCTGCGGGGCTGAGGGCTGAGCGCCTCGCGGGCGTCCACCGGCCGAGGGCGGGCAGCAGGAGCCCCCGGCTCCGGGGGAGGAGGGGGCGCAGACTTCATCCGGGGAATCCTGGGCGCCCTTCGCTGCGACACACCGGAGACCCCTAGGGCGAGTGGAAGGGGCCTAGCCTCCACTGTACCACGGACAGCCCAGAAAGGTGGCTCGGCAGTCCCGCCTGCGGGACACGGTTCTGGGGCGACCCTCACCCACCCTAGGAGCCGTCCAGGCCCGGCGATGGGGGGGTGAGGTTGGGAGAGTGGCCAAGGCACAGGGTAGGCAGCAGGACGACGGGAGGACAGGAAGTCAAACCAAACAGAGCGAAGCCACCCCTCCCCACCCCCAGGGCCAACCAACCGTGTACATTCAGAGTCTGCAGGGCTCAGGGTGGGCTCCGGGGGGCACCAGGGGTTCCCACACCGGGAGTGGGCAGGGGCCTAAAGGCCAGGGGACCACCCACCTCTGCTCTGGACGGCCAGCCCAGAGGCTCTGGGGACCACCATGCTGCCGGCCCAGCCTGCTCACCACACCACCCCCTTGAGAGTGGGGACACATCCAGTCTGAGCTGCCCACGGAGTCAGGGGCGCGGGACCTGGCCAGGCAGTGACCTCGTGTGCGCCGTGCTTGTGCACACTCGTTTGCCCTCGCGTGCGCACTCGAGGGCGCATGCGTTTCAGGAGGAAGGACAGCTTCCGTCAAAAAATAAAAATAAAAAAAAATAATAAAACACCCAACAACAAAAAAACCTTGCCAAACCAAATCATTCCAGAGAAATAAAAAGGTTTCTTATTTTTGCTTTTCTCTTGTGTTAAAAAAATGTTTCTGAAAGGGTCCCTTGTCCGTACCCCCCCTCCCTGGGGGGGAGGGAGGGAGGCGCTGAGGCTGAGGAAGGACCCCGAAGGTCTGTGCGGGGCACAGCCACCACCTAAGGCACCCGTGGCACGTGCAGCTCCGAAGGCAGCGAGAGAGGAGGCCGGGCAGGGGGCGGGAGGCCTAGTTGCCCTGGAAGGCTCCCTGCGCGGCGGAGGCGGCGGCACTGCGGAAGGTCCTGTTGCTGAAGATGCCCTGGGAGAGCTCCTCCTGCGCCTGCTGGAAGCTGGCTCCCGTGCGCCGGTAGAAGGAGTGCACCTGCGCGGAGTCCACAGCCTCGGACACCGTCCCCGGGCCTCCGGGGCCCGCGCGTGGACGGGAGGGCACGCCCCGAGGCCAACCAGCCACTTACCCGCTGCAGGAGGAAGAGCGAGAGGCCAGCACAGAGGGTGAAGAAGCCAGCGACCACCATCATGATGATCGACACCGCCAAGGGCCCTTGCTTAATGGTAGACAGCGCTGCCAGCCAACCACTACAGAGGGATGGGAGCCGGTGGGAGGGGTCCGCGACGGTCCCGCCCACCACGGGGACGCCTTCCAGCCTGCGGGCCCCTGTGCCTCCGGGCTGGCACTGCCCCGCTGCCCCGGCGCGGCCTCTGCCTGGTCCCCTGCCTGGGGTCGGGGCGGGGCACGCAGGGAGGCCTCGGCGCTCACGCGGGAGACTCCTCTCTCTGGTGAGGAGGAAGGCTTGGCCTCTCCATCCTGTCACCTCAGCTTCTTTCACCAGGACCTAGGGACTGTCCCTGTCTTTAGAGGATCCTGTCACTTGCTGAGCCCCAGAATCCTCACCTATAAAGGGACATCTCATGCTTTGTGTGTGTGTGTGTGTGTGTGTCTTGGGGCTTCAACTCAGGGCCTGGGCACTGTCCCTGAGCTTCTTTTACTCAATGCTAGCACTCTACCACTTGAGCCACAGCGCCACTCTCTACCTTTTTTTTTTCTTTTTTTTTTTTGCTTGAGCTCAGGGCCTGAGCACTGTCCTTGGGCTTCGTCAAGGCTAGAGCTCTACCATTTGAGCCTCAGCACCACTTCTGGCTTTTTTCTAGGTATGTGGTACCAAGAAATTGAACCCAAGTCTTTGTACATGCTAGGCAAGCACTCTACAATAGGCCCTCTCCAGCTTTTTCTGTGTATGTGATACTGAGGAATTGAACCCAGGGCTTCGTGCACTCTAGGCAAGCACTCTGCTACTGAGCCCTCATGCTTCTCAATTTCAAAGCTTACTACAAAACCACAGAAATTGAAAGAACATGAGGGCCTGGAGAAAGACACCCCAGAACTATGGCTCAAGAAATTACCTATGACTAAGTTTTGATAAGCGTATCAAAACCAGAGAAGAAAAAAATAGTATCTTCACCCAGGAAGGTGCCAGTGGGTGATGTCTGTAATCTCTGCCACTCAGGATCAAGGTGCAGAGCCAGCCCAGACAGAAAAGCCTGTTATATCCAGTTAACCAGCACACATGTCATTTGAGCTGGGTATTCATCTTACCTACTGTGAAGACAGATCTGAGGATTGTGGTTCAAAATCAGCCTGAGCAGGAAAGTCTGGTGAGACTCTTTTTCTCCAATGAACCATCAGAAAACCAGAAATGGAGCTATGGCTCAAAGTGGTAGTCTTGGGCAAAAGAGCTCAGGGACAGTGCCCAGGCCCTGAGTTCAAACCCAACTTATAACAACAACAACAGAGAGGAGGAGGTAGAAGAGAAGGTAGGGCTGGGAGTTTGGCCTAGTGGTAGAGTGCTTACCTAGCATGCATGAAGACCCGGGTTCAATTCCTCAGTACCACATACATACACAGAAAAAGTCAGAAGTGGTGCTGTGCCTCAAGTGGTAGAGCTCTCGCCTTGAGAAAGCTCAAGGACAGTGCCCAGGCCCTGAGTTCAAGCTCCAGGACTGGCAAAAAAATAAAAACAAAACAAAAAAAATCTGGGAAGGGAGCAGCGTTATAGCTCAGTACCACAGTACTCACCTGGTGTGTGGAAAGGTCCCCAGCAGGACAGAAATGAAAAGGAAAACCACTTGGGCAAGGGGTCTAGGATGGATGGAAGCGGGCCCACGAGTTCCTCCTCTCAGGATAAGAGTGGGGCCACCTGTGGGGCCCTTCCGCCTCACCCAGAACGAATTCCCTCAGCGACGCCCCCATCTCACCTGGTGCCCAAGTTAGGCAAGCCAATCAGCTGGATGAAGTAGATCCCTATTTGACAAAAGAACACGAAGAAGAACACGAAGAAGCTGAAAGAGTTGTCGGACCTGTGGGGAGAGAGGAAGTCGTGAGGGATGGGCTGTTTCTCCACTCCTTCCTGGGCGTGACACCTCTTCCTGTGGAGCCCGGGGGACAAGGAGACAGAGTCCCCAGGGACCAGCCACACCGTTCTTGAGGATGTACACAGGTAATCACGCCCTCCCCTCCCCCGCCAGCCCCGGAGCCTGCTGGGATCCAGCTAGCTCTCAAGGAGTCAAGTGACCCTAGGGGACTGGGGGGCAGCAGACACTCAGGCTCACACGATGGAGTCCAGGCACCGTCCCTCAGCAGACAGGCTGCTGAGTGTGCCTACCTAGCACTCCAGAGAGACTGAGTTGACTCAGAGCCTTGGGAGGAAACCCTGGGGCCCGAACTCAGGGCCTGGGAGCTGTCCCTGAGCTCTTCAGCTGAGGCTAGCACTCTACCACTTTGAACCACTTATCTCACTGGAGATAAGCCAGGCTGGCTTTAAACTTCAATCCTCAAATCTCAGCCTCCTTAGTAGCTAGGATGACAGGCATAAGGCACAGCGCCTGGGTAAGAGCGCCCTCTTTTCAGTGATTATTCACGGGTCAGACCAGATTCTCTCCAAGTAAGGACGGGGCAGGCCTCAGGTGGCACCGAGGAAAGCAGTCCCTGGTCCCTGCTCTGTTAGGTGGGTACAGGAAAGCAAATTCCCCAACCTTCTGTGCTGAGCTGAGCTGCAGGCAGGGGCCTTGGGCCTAGGTCTGGGCTCCACCACATCTAAACCCCTTGGGTCCATCCCACTCACCTAAAAGCTTTGTAGATGGGTCGGTACCAACAAAGGAAGGCACAGGGGGTGAAGATCAAAAACCACAGGATGGAGAGACCGAAGGCCGTTCCTCCGCCGCCGTTGGCCACGTCACTGGTAAACCAGGCCAGGCAGGCGAGCAGGTTCAGGAACAGAGTCAGTGAGTGCACTGGGGAGGGGAGGAGACGGGGCCTGAGCCAGGGTGGATGAAGGCTTCCCCACCACTAGGACAGGAAATGAGGTCCACGCTGGGAGGGCCACTGGAAGGACAGGAGAGGACCTGGCTCTGACCAAGGCAAGGTGGGCCGGTCCTGGCTTCCCAAGACCTTACACAAAAAGGGACAACAGGCTCTCTGTTGGGTCAGGGCCCAGGGCTGGTCCCAGGAAATGAACTAGCACCCTCTCCCCTGCCCCAGGGGCCTGGAGGTTTTTCACTACTGCATGCCATTTGTTTTTGGTGCCAGTCCTGGGGCTTGAACTCAGGTCCTGGGTGCTTTCTGGCTCAAGGCTATCACTCTAACACTTTGAGCCACAGCTCCACTTCTAGCAGACACACAGTCGCATGGGCTTTCGTACTCAGGCTGACTTTGAACCATGAGCCTGAAATGGTAGCCAGTGAGTCACGGGTGCCTGGCTACAAACCATTTGGTGCAAGGAACATTCCAGGGACTTGAAGTCTCCCTGCTTAGCTGAGGTGACTGGCCCTCTTGAGATGGTTCCCGGACAGAGCATGGCACCCAGGGCGGGGTGGCAGGCCGGAGAGGGACTCACACATCCAGAGATAGTAGAGCATCTTGCAGATGCGCTGGTAGTCGGCGGGGATCTCAGTGGAGAAGTCCTGGTGGAAGCAGGGCTTGACGGGGCACCACGACGGCAGTGGGGGCCAGTTGTTCTCCCGCACTGCAGGAAACAGGCAATCGGGGGTGGGGGGAGTGGAGGTGGAAGGTCCAGCGTCAGAAATGGCAACCAGCTGGGTGCTAGAGGCCTGAAATTCTAGCCACTCAGGAGGCTGAGATCTGAGGATCATGGTGTGGAGTGAGCAACTTTGAAAGACCCTTTATCACCATCCAGTTAACCAACAAAAAGCTGGAAGTGGGGATGTGGTCAGGTGGTAAAGTGCCAGGCTCAGATCATGAGCTGGACCTCAGTACTGGCGTGTACCACACACACACACACACACACACACACACGTACACGTACACAGAGCAAAGAATTTCAGAGCTGGGAAGGAGGGCTGAAATGTTCTACACTGGTTAGGACTGCATGGCAATCTTGACTTTTTTTTTCTTTGTGGCTTTTTGGTGGTTCACTGGACATAAAGAGTCTCACAGACTTTTTTGCCCTGGCTGGCTCAGAACCTCCATCTTCAGACCTCATCCTCCTAAGCAGCGGGGCCCAGCCTGTCTGGAGAAGATCAGAAGCTCTGGCAGTTCTGCAGATGCCTGGGAGAAGTGGCTCAGATGGGTTCTGGGAGGGCTGGCTCCCCACGTGGCCTCTCTCCCCTCTCCTCTGCACTGGCCAGGGCCTTGGCAGCCTTCCCTTACCGTGCAGGTTGGCTGCCGTGTTCTGCAGCTCACGCTCCTTGCGCTCAAGCTCAGCAGCTTTCCTATCCAGTTCTTCCTGCTGTCGGAGCAGGCCTGCCTGGGCTGCAGCCACCACAGCCTGGAGAGAATGGGGACCAGAGGCAACCGGACCCAAAGACAGAAGGACAGTCAGTGTCAACCTAGGCAGACGGGCAGAGCCCCAGATAGTCCCGGCCCCCACCATGTCTGAGGGACCAAGAAGCTCCACAGGGATGTGCCAAGGGGACCCGTCTCCACACCACCATTGACTCTCTGGCCACTCCAGGGCTCTCCTGTCCCTCAGTCCTGAAATGTCCCCTTGACCACGTCCCCTCGGACTCCAACTGGAATCGGGTCAGGTTCCCTTAAGAGACTTTCAAAAGTGAGGTCTTTCCCCCTTTTTCCTTACAAGAGACCAGGCTGAAGTCAGAACCCAGAGATCCAGGCCCATATGCAGAGACTGAGTGCAGGAGGGAGGAAAGCGGGACAGCGAGGAGCTGGCAGCAGGGGGCACATGCAGGGCAGGCTGTGTGCACTGTTCACACTCTCCAGGTCCATCTCTCCTGGTCCATCTGAACCACTCCTGATTAGCCCTGCTCTGCCTGGCTTCCAAGCACTCTGAGGCCGAGCTGTATCCAGGCCTGGGGCGCTGTGGTTGAAGGCCATCCCAGCTCCTGCTGGCTCCCTCGCGGGGAGCAGACAGCACTGGTCCTCTTACAGACCAGACAGGTTCTCAGATCCAAGGTTGTTCACATGTTGGCAGTGAGCACCCGGTACTCACTGAGGGGCTCAAGCCCCCTCTCCCCATGTCGGTGCCTCCAGGGGTGCAGGGCTGGGTCCCCGCAGACACCCCTGTGCTGCACCCAGCTGTACTGGGGCTGCCTGGCCCCCCTCGTGCTCCCCGAGGCTGGGCCTACCTTGGGCAGCTTTCGCAGGTAGCTGTCTCTGAGGATATTATCTCCTCCTAGCAGCATCTGCCTCTCTGAGAGCTCGCCCGCCACCAGCAGTCGGGCGGGCAGGTACTTGCTGGCCTGCCTAAGCTGGAACACACAACTCCACTGTGGGCCACGCTCACGGGGGGAGCAGCCAGGGGCCCAGAGGAGGGCAGGGAGGGGGCACAAGGGGGTAACGAGCACAAAGGAGATCAGGGTCCCCAGAGTTGGGACGGGATGAAGGGAAATAGGAAGGCAAGCAGGAAGGGAGGGGCGGGGGAAGCGGAGAGACAGGCAGGGGAATGGAGCTCGGTGGCAGAGCCTGGGCACAGGTGCAAGCCCGCACGCCATGCGCACGCTGGCCCGGGGCCCCGGGAGGCCGCGCAGGCCGCAGGCGCCGGCTGCAGAGACCATCCTGGGCTGGCAAAGCAGTCCCTGCACTTGCAAGTGACCAGCTCTAGCATGGGGGCCCTCTCCCGGGTCTGGGCGGCCTCCCTCGGGGAGGGGGAGAGCCCCGGCCAGCTGACTCCATACCTGGGGGTGCGGCTCCGTGGGTTCCACCGAGGGCTGCAGCACGGCGGGCTGCGAGGGTCCTGGGTGCGGGGCGGCGGGCACAGTGGTGGCCGCATTGGTCTGTGCGGGGCGGGGCACGGAGGGAGGGAAGTGAGGGGCCAAGCCCGGGCCCACAGCCCCCCACCCCGGGCAGGCCTGCCCTCAGGGAGCCCCAGGACACCCCGGTGCGGCCACCCACCTCCGAGAAAGGGTTGAACTCGGCCAGGCCACCCTGGGGGGCACTGGTCAGCTGGGTCACGGAGGGGTCCTGAGAAGGGGGGAGAGAGAGAAGCGTTAGGACCCGAGGACGCCCCTGCCCCCCACCCCAGCTACTCTGGGCGGCCTCCACCGGAGGCTCTCCCCGGGGGGGTGGGCACCCTGCCCTGCCAGGGCTGTGCTAACCCCGAGTTCACTCCAGGACTGGGGCCTGGGGAAGGAGGTGGTAAGGGACAGAGGCGGAGATGAACTTGCACTGTTTTAGTTAGTACTCTATAGGTATGCAGAATAATACACAGGTGTATAATATACATGTATAATACATAGAATGTATCTATAGTCTATATAGAAAGCATTATTATTATTATTATTTGTGGGTCATGGGGCTTGAACTTGGCCTAGGCGCTATCCCTGAGCTCTTCAGCTCAAGGCTACCGCCCTACCCTTGAGCCAAGCCCCACTTCCCATTTTCTTCTTCTTCTTTTTTTTTTTTTTTCCAGTCCTGGGCTTGAGCTCAGGGCCTGAGCACTGTCCTTGGACTTTCTCAAGGCTAGAGCTCTACCACTTGAACCTCAGCACCACTTCCGGCTTTTTTCTATGTATGTGGTACTGAGGAGTCGAACCTGGGTCTTCATGCATGCTAGGCAAGCACTTTAGCCACTAGGCCAAACTCCCGGCCCCCACTTCCCATTTTCTAGAGGTTAATAGGAGATGAGTCTCAGGTCCTTTTGTGCCCGGGCTGGCTTTCAACCTAGATCCTCAGATCTCAGCCTCCTAGGTAGCTAGGATTACAGGCGTGAGCCACCACTTACAGAAAGAAAGCCTCTCTCTCTCTCTCTCTCTCTCCTCTCTCTCTCTCTCTCTCTCTCTCTCTCTCTCTCTCTCTCTCTCTCTCTCTCTCTCTCATAGACAGGTTCTCACTATGTAGCCCAGGTTTGATCTCCAACTCGCAGTGCTGCCTTGGCCTCCATGCCTAGCCCCACAGCCCCTCTTGTCTCAACACTCCAGCCACAGCTCCAGGAGGACAGGACTGTGTCCGACCACCCCGGGCCTTGCCCAGAGCTCAATGTGCAGCCCAAATCACTCTGTGTCTCTGGATGGGGTGCAAGGGAGGCAGCAGCCCGCACTCCTCCAACCTCTCTGGCACCAAACACCAAGGTGATGTCCTTTTAGCTCCACTGGGTGCTGCTCACGGCCAGAGGGACTGGCCCTGAGCTGACTTCAGGAAGCAGTGGCGTGCTCACTCTCTGTCCTGGGGATCGGAGTCGGGTCTGGGCACTGTCCCTGGGCTTTTATGGTCAAGGCTACTGCTCTATCATTTGACTCACAGCTCCACTTCCGGGTGTTTGTTTGTTTGTTTGTTGCTGCTTACTTGGAAATAGAGAGTCTCATGGACTTTCCTGCCTGGCTGGCTTTGCACCCCAAACCTCAGACCTTAGTCTCCTGACTAGTTAGGATACAGGCATGAGCCACCAGGAACCTGGCTCTCTCTCTTTTGTGGTAGTCCCAGGGATTGAACTCAGAGCCTCACACCTGCTAGCAGGCACGTTGCCTCTTGAGACACACCCTCAGCCCTCCTTTAGTTTTCTTTTTGCTTTCTGCCCGTCATGGGGCTTGAACTCAGAGCCTGGGTGCTGAGCTCTTTTGCTCAAGGCTAGCACTTCTGCTGTATTTTTCAAATGGAGTCTGTTACTGTTTTTTATTCTTTATTTTTTTGCCTGAGCTGGCCTTGAAGCACTACCCTCTCGTCTCTGCCTTCCTAGTGGCTGGATTATAGGCTGGAGTCACCGTGCCCAGCCTCATCTAGCAGTCTTCTCCCAGAATCACTTGGCTCCCTGGAAGGAAGCCCTGGGCTCAGCAGCTAGTGTTCTCCTTCCAGGGTCAGCAGATACCCACCTGGAGCCAAAGTCACTGAAATCAGACCCCGCAGCCGAGGAATGGGTTACTGGAGTCTGAGTCACGACAGGTCAGGGGACTACAGGGACAACTGAGGAGTGGTTTCGGGTGCTGGCACAAATATATACCTGACCGAGGTGCAGGCAGATGCCCTTTCCCTTTCCAATCTACAGGTGTGGGGGAGAAACCACCCCAGAGTCACAGCTTCCCTCCCCCCACCCCTCACCCCCCCACACACTTGGGGCCTCCTCAGGCCCGTGGTGGTCAGGGAGAGCCCTGCAGCCAGGTGCTTCCCAGGCCACTGTGATTGGTGCAGGGATTTGAGGTAAGGGGCAAATTGTGAGTGCTGTGTGCCTCTCCTTCTTCTAGAAAGGAGCCTGCAGCTTGAGGACACAAGGGTCTTCCCATCCAAAGGAAGCTGGGCTCGTCCCAAAACTGTGGCCTGGAGAGAAAGGGAAGGAGTATGGGGGAAGCCCACCACAGGATGCCACTCTGAAGGGCACTGTGTCCCTCAGAAATGCAGCGTTGCCAGGCACTGTTCCCACCCACCTGTAATCTCAGCTACTCAGGAGGCTGAGATCTAAGGATCACCGCTCAGAGACAGCTAAGGCAGCCAGACCCGGGGAGTTTCTTATCTCCTATTAACCAGCAAACAGCCAGGAGTGGGGGTGTGGCTCCAGTGGTAGAGCACCAGCTGTTGGGGAGAAAGCTAAGGTCTCCCCAGGCTGGCACCAAGGGCCCTGCGTGGGGCTGTGAACCAGGCCACTGGCTAGGGCTGCTGCTGCTTGCCTCCTTACTGGGCCGAGCCCCAAGACTCTCGGGCGTTCACCTTCCATACAATCTAGGTACAGAGGGGAGCTTCCCCTCCCCTCTTTTTTTTTTTTTTTTGACCAGCCCTGGGGCTTGAACCCAGGGCCTGAGCCCTGTCCTTGGGTTTTCTTAAGGCTAGCGCTCTACCACTTGAGCCACAGCACCACTTCCGGCTTTTTTATGTATGTGGTACCGAGGAACTGAACCTGGGTCTTTGTGCACGCCAGGCAGGCACTCCACCACTAGGCCACACTCCTGGCCCCAAGGTGTTTTATTTGTTTGTTTTTGCTCACGGCTAGCACTTTACTACAGCTCTGCTTCTAGTGCTTTGGTGGTCCACTGGAGATAAAGAGTTTCATGGGCTTTTCTGCCAGGGCTGGCTTCAAACCATGAGCCTTAGCTCTCAGCCCCTCAGCAGCTGGGATTTCAGGCATGAGCCACTGGGCTGGGCCTCAGAGAGGGTCTTCAAGCAAAGGCTACACTCATGGCCTGCAGAGGGATGCCAGCTTCACTGGAAGGGGCAAATAGGTCCTGGCAGTGTCAACCTCCTTTTCCTCTCACCAAGTGACATCAACTGCTCTTAAGTGGGTCAAGGAGTTAGGATGGATGGTGGGGACTGAATTTCACCCAGTAAGAGTAACCTGAGCTCCCAGCTGCTCAGCCTGGTTCACGCTGGTTACTGAATAAATAACCTGAAACAACTCCTGAACACAGTTGCTTTCATTCAACAGAGTGTGCCAGGGTGAGATGGACAGGACTCTGCCATTTTGCAGGTCATGGTCAGCTGACTTTTCTAGTCTTCTCCTGCCATGGCTGTCTCCAGCAAGCTCCCAGGGCAAGACTGATTTCTGTCTCATGTACATACACTCAACAAGTACTGTATAGATGACACTGTCCTAAAAGAAATCCACTCTTTACCCAACTTATGTAACTATAACCTGCATAGATCACCTTGATAATAACCTTGGAAATTTAATAGCCCATAAGAAACATGCCCAGTGGCTCACGCCTGTAATCCCAGCTACTCAGGAGGCTGAGAGCTTGAGGATCAAAGCGAGCTCAGGCAGGAAAGTCTAGGAGACTGTTTACTCCAGCTAATGAGCAACAAGCCAGAAGTGGAACTCTGGTAGAGTGCCAAGCCTTGGGTGACAAAGCTCAGGGGTAGCACCCAGGCCCTGTGTTCAACCCCTAGTACCAGCACAAAAACAAATATTCCATGAGCTAAAAATCCCTGGCCTTTCTCTCTGGGGGGCAGAGTCAGCAATGGGTCTGAACCTTTGAGCCGTGGTGAAATCCCATTTGCCAGGGACCAGGCTGAGAAATGCTATCTCCAGAAGGCTGTCAGAGCCCTGGCACACAAGCCACAAGTGACTTTGAAGCTCCCTGACCCGGAATGTGAGACTCTGTCTGCAGGAAATATGACAAACCGTGTATGACTGTCCCTGTGGAGTGGTCAGGGCACCAGAGCGCTAAGGTGAGTTTCTGCGCATGTCCCCTGGAAGGGCACAGAGTCATGCCAGGCTCAGCTGCCAAGCAGCAGGCTGACAACTGGCTTTGTTATGTAAGTGCCACATTAGTTTTGTCAAAAGTAATCCCATGAACAAAGGCAGGCAGGAAAATACATCAGAACAATGGGTATCACGGGCGGTATGGATGCTTTCTTCCCTAGCTTCTACAGTGTCTAGCAGCAGACTGATATTTTTACCTTTTTTTTTTGGCAGTAATGGGGTCTATGCTTGCTAGGGAGGCAATCCTGTGGGCCCCCAGATCTCTTTTTAGAAACACAATTCACTTGCTAGGTGCCAGTGGCTCACACCTCTAATCCTAGCTACTCAGGAAGCTAAGATCTGAGGATCGTGGTTTAGAGCCAGCCCAGATAAGAAGTCCTAGAGACTCTTATCTCTAATGAACCTCAAAAAGCCAGAAATGGTGCTGTGGCTCAAGAAGTAGTCTTAGCCTTGAGCACAGAAGATCAGAGACAGTGCCCAGGCCTAGAGTTCAAGCCTCAGGATCCCCACAACACACACACACACACACACACACACACACACACACACACACACACACACAGCAGGCAGGGAAAGTGACAGATGGAGTAAGACTGACTGGAATACATGTAAACATGTTAGAAGCTAATAATGAAATCCTCCCTTATAACTAAGGTAAGCTCCTTCAAAACACAATCACTCAGTTGTATAAAAAGCCTTAGACCTTCCAGGTACCATGGCTCGCTCACCTGTAATCCAAGCTACTCAGGAGGGTGAGATCTGAGGATCAAAGTTCAAAGCCAGCCAGGGTACTAAAATCCCTAACATTCTTATCTCCAATTAATCACCAGAAAACAAAGTGGCACTGTGGTTCCAGGGGTAGGGCAGTAGCCTTGAGCTGAAGAGCTCAGGGATAGTGCCCAGGCCCAGAGTTCAAGCCCCATGACAGACAAAAAGTCTCAGACCTAAGTGTGCATGACTCTCGTCTGTCATCCTAGTTGCTCAGGAAGCTGAATTCTGAGGATCGAGGTTCAAAGCCAGGCCAGACAGAGAAATCTGAAAGACTCTTATCTTCAATGAACCAGCAAAATGTCACACTGAAGGAGTGGCTCAAGTGGTAGAGCACCAGCCTAGAGTGAAGGTAAAGGAGAGCATGAGGATCTGAGTTCAAGCCCCAGTACTCATTACTGGCATTTGAATTAATAAAAAGCAGGGGGGGGAGTGATACCCAGAATAGGGAACAATTAGGGTTGAATGAGCACTGTGACTATTACCCATGTACCTACCTGATGGATGTGGGGAGAGCTGCTGGGATGGGAGGAGGGGGGAGGGGAAAGGGGGAGGAGCAGGAGGAAGAGGTGAGGGGCACTGGCTCAGCACTGTAGGGTGATCAGGAATGGAGGGGAAGGAAGGGGGGGAGGACTGGGAGTTGCCAGTCTGGGTGACTGCTTAAAGTGCCACCATCTGCCAGGCTGGTGACTTCGGGGAAAGGAGAAACTGGTTTTGCAGGCTGGGTGTGGAGGGAGAGGACAGATATGCCAGCGGGAGGGTGGGGAGATGGCACTTAGAAGGCATCAGAGCTAGGTTCCCATATGCAGATGCAATTCGGGACCTCCTGCCCCCCAATGTCCTCACTGATGGACAGTAAGGATGGGGTCCTGTAAAAACAGGCTGAGCCAGCTGAGGAATCAGCGTGTGCCTCTGCCAAGGGGTCCCCAGACACCCGCTCCTGGAGACCACAGGACCTTAGAGCAAGCAGCAGCGCAGGCTGCACACAGGAGCACAGGGGCAACAGCACATATGAGCAAGTATGGTTTTGGTTTTTGTGTGTGTGTGTTGGTACTGAGTTTGAACTCGGGACCTGGGTGATAACACCCGGCTGTTTCCACTCAAGGTGGGCATTCGACCACTTGAGCCATGGCGCCACTTCCAGCTTTTTGCTGGTTAACTGGAGATAAGGGCTTTTCTACCCAGGCTGGCTATGAACTGTGATCCTCAGCTCTCAGCCTCCTGAGTAGCTGGAATGACAGGTGTGCGTTACGGCACTGGTCCACAGCTTCTTTTGACTGCTATAGTGGTGTGACGCCACTATAGCTCAGTGCTGGACTCTGCTGCAGGATGGGGTCCGCCTGCCATCTTTCTCCTGCCAGTGCTGTGGGCACCAGGGAGGGGCCTTGCCCACTGAGTCACGCAGCAGTGCACCACACTCTCTCCTCTGGATGAGTAGCATGTGTTTGCTTTGGTTAAACATTACCATTTTCTGAACCTGGGATTATCTTAGCCCGGGAGATAGTTTAACGTTCCCTTCAGTCCCTGGCCAAGTTGTAAACACCCTGCTGTCTCCAGGTACTAACCAGAAAGGCGGGAACTGCCATCCAGGCAGCTGTCTAGAAACAAGTGTTCAGCTTTTATTTTTATTTTATTTTTATTTTTGCCATCCCTGGGCTTGAGCCCAGGGCCTGAGCACTGTCCTTGGACTTTCTCAAGGCTAGCACTCTACCACTTGAGCCTCAGCACCACTTCCAGCTTTTTTCTCTATATAGTACCGAGGAATCGAACCTGGGTCTTCATGCATGCTAGGCAAGCACTCTACCACTAGGCCAAACTCCCAGCCCGTGTTCAGCTTTTAGAAACTTGCCAATTTCAAGCTTCTTTTCTTTCTTATTTTTGACTTTTTTTTTAAACAGGGATACTACTAAGTACTGAACTTCTGGCTTCGAGCTTGCTAGGCAGGTGCTCTAGCACTTGAGTGGTACCTCCAGCCCTTTTTTCTTTGGTTTATAGTCTCACTTTTTGCCCAGACCAGATTGGAAGCTGTGTAAGCTCCGCACTTTAGGTGGGGGTGACAGGCATGCCTCACCACACCCCGACTTTTCTGTTGAGATGAGGGTCTTTACCAAGCTTCTGCCCAGACTGGTCTCAAGCGGCAAGCCTCCCAATTATCTACTCGTGAGTAGCTAGGATTACAGGCATGAGCCACCAAGAGCTGACAACACCTCTCTCTCTCTCTTCAGTTCTGGGGTTTGAACTCAGGGCCCCACGCGAGACAGACAGAACTGGCCCTCACATTCTCTTAGTCTTTAGTTTTGGCAGGACTGGCCGTGGCCCTTCATCGACCTGCTAACGCGCATGTCATGGGATGACACCATGCCTGACCTGTGTGGTTGAGACGGGGGTCTCGCTTGGGTCCTCTTCCCTTGGCCTCACACTCTCGGCCCATTGACTAGGGGCTCACAGGCCTGTGGCCTCCCCCAGTGAAGGTAATTTCAAGTTTCTTAAGACAATTGCTGCTGTGGATGGGCAGATTCTGGGGGTTCCCAAAGCCCACACCCTCGGGAGGGGCAGGGCCCCGCCCCACCCACGCCACGCCTCTGCTGCACCCTGACCCCTCTTCCCTTTGCAGAGGAAATGTTTAAGGTGCAGGCAATGTGTGAATGCTGAAAGGGCTCCTCTGTTTGGCACCCCAACCTCCTTCACACCCTCTTCTCCTGAGACTGCCAAATCGTCTGGCAGAGGCGCCCCCGTAGGAAAAGCAGCCGTCGCCAGGGTGGTCTGATTTCTAGTGGACTGCCAAAACACAGAACGGTACAATGCTTCCCTTTAGCTCTCTCCCCGAGCCATCACCTGACAAGGCTCCTGAGAAACTTTCAGGAGCAGACAACTCTGGACTGGGTCCAAGGCAGAGAGGGCCCCAAGAAGCCAGGGCACAGGGCGCATGGGCTATAATTAGCAGAGGTGCTGGGGTGCTGGCGGAGGCTGGGAGACCATGCCTGGCCTGCAGATCCTGGCTTCCTCCTCCCTGTCTGTGCCTTCACTTTCCACTCACAGCTCGTCCTCTGCACGAAGTTTTCTAATAATCCCAGCTGCACAGAGCCTGGCTGCCCTGCAGGGTGGGGCTAAAGACACCTAAGAGATGTTACCGGGATCTCGCTGGCAGGCAGGCAGGCAGGCAGATCAGAGGCTGGGTTCCATGCTCGAGCTTGAAAGGTATAAGGTTACTGAGAGCTTTTAATAATAAACTGACAAGTCTTGGTGGGGGGGGGGCACATGATCCTTTAGTGTTTCACTCAAGGCTGGCCCTCTATCTCTTGAGCCACAGCTCTACTCTGGCTTTTTGCTGGCTAATTGGAGAGAAATGTCTCAGAGGTTTTTCTGCCAGGAACTGGCTTTGAACTGCGATCCTCTGAGTTCAAACACATTGACTACACCCAAAATAAACACAACAAGGGGCATGCTCAAATCTCAGGGTTCAATCCCCAGCACCAAAAAGGCAAATACAATGAATGTTATTCCACTCATGGGGGGGCGGCGGTGGTGGCAGGGGCAAGGGGAATGGGAGAATTAACAGCAGTAAGCTTGGCACCAGTGTCTCACGTCCCTCATCCCAACCACTCAGAAGGCGGAGACTGGGGATCACAGTTCGAAGCCAGCCTGGGCAGAAAAAGTTGTAAGACTCATCTCTAATAACCACCAAAATTCTGTGGCTCAAGTGGTAGAGCTCCAGCCTTGAGAAAGCTCAAAGACGGTGCCCAAGCCCCAGAACTGGAAAAAAAAAAAAGCCAGAAGTGGGTGTGTGGCTTGATAGGAAAATGCCAAGTAAGGAAAGAGGCCCTAACTTCAAGCCCCAGAACCTCCTGCCCACCCCCAGCTCTGAGACCCAGGCTTGGTCCCTTCTGTTAACGCTGACAAGCTGCTGGTGATTGGGGCCTTTCCTACCCAATGAAGATGTCAGAGTCAATTTCTAAGAAACTTTCAGTTCCTACTGGCAAACCACAGTCTCTGAATGCTAAGTTTATTTTTGCAATACAGCATTATATGGTGTGACCAAAAAAAAAAAAAAGCCACTGACTGTTCTGGAGTCTGACTAGGTGTGACAGTTTGTGTCTGCCACCTCGCCACCTGCTCCTTCCTGATCGCTGTGCCAACACCCTGAGTCAAGAAAGCTGGCCTCACACCCAGTCACATGAGGGCTGATATGGAGAAGAAGCTGGGGGGTTGGGGGGGGGGCTCTGAACCCACATCCAAAGCTGCTCCTCCTACCACTGCTGCAGGCCAAAAGGGAAAACTTAATTCAATCTGGGCTTGGGTGGCTCATGCTTGTAATCCTAGCTACCCAGAAGGCTGAGACTCGAGGACTGAAGTTTGAAGCCAGCCTGAGCTGGAAAGTCTCTGAGGACTCCTATCTCCCATTAACCAACAAAAAGCCAGAAATCAAGATGTGGCTCAAGAAGCAGAGCATTAGCCTTGAGTGAAAAAGCTAAGGGACAGCCCTGAGTTCACACACACACACACACGTTAGGTTAAGGCCAGGTGCCCAGAGTGGCTCATGCCTGGAATCCTAGCTACTCAGGAGGCTGAGGATCCCAGGTCAGTGCCAGACCAGGCATGAAAGTCTGTGACACTCTTATCACCAATGAGTTACCAGAAAACCCCAAGTGGCACTGTGGCTCAAAATGGTAAAGCGCTAGCCTTGACTGAAGAGCTCAGGGCCTGTGCCCAAGCCCAGAGTTTAATCCCCATGATGGACAAAAACAACAAAAAACTTCAGTTAAACAATAAACTTAACTTTTTACACAACAACAAAAGGGAAACTGAGACCAGCCCAAGATGAGGGGGTACAGCCAGCCAGCTGGCCGGCCGGCCTGCCAGCCCTGTCTCTGCTCACACAGGCTTCCTCCACCAGATGTAGTGGGTTTGTCGGCCAACAGCTGCTTCCTGTCCTGCCATATCCTGGAGCTGTCTGAGGACTGACTTGCCGCAAGGAAGAAGTTCCTTCTCTCTGTTTGCAAAATCATTTCTGGGACCACAGATGTGGTAAAGACATCAGGAACTATTAATACAAGCCAGAGCAATTCTGCCCACTGCCACCAGAGACAAAAGCTCTCTAGCAGTTTTAGACAGCTGACTGCTTTTGCAGTCAGCAGAAATTTTATTTGATTCTCAGGGGGAGGTAAAAAAAAAAAAAAAAAGGAAGCAGGCACGGGTGGCTCACGCCTATAATCCCAACAACTCACTAAGACTGAGATCTGAAGGTCCAGGGGGTTTTTTTGTTTGTTTTTTCTTTCTTAGTTTTTTTTTTTTTTTGGTCAGTCCTGGCTTGAACTCAGGGCCTGAGCACTGTCCTTGGACTTTCTCAAGCTCTACCACTTGAACCACAGCACCACTTCCAGCTTTTCCTATGTATGTGATACTGAGGAATTGAACCCGGGTCTTCGTACATGCTAGGCAAGCACTCTACTACTAGGCCAAACTCCCAGCCCCAGTCCTTGAGGTTTCTTTTTATTGCCTATGAATCATCAAAAAGCCAGAAGCTGTGGCTCAAGTGGCAGGGAGCTAGACTTAAGCCAAAAAGCTCAGGCACAGTGCCCAGGCTCTGAGATCAAGCCCCAGGATCACCACACACAACAGAAAAAGGTTCATCATCACATCCTAAAACTCAAACCCCAGGAACACAGAGCAGTTTCGTAATTATAGTGAGATACAGCTAGCAGAAGACAATAACGGTACAAATGCAAATGCAAATATTCTCTCTAACCCAGCTAATGGAGACTGACTGCTCATTTGTGTTATGTAAGAAGCAAGGTCCCTGCAATCCCTCTGTCAGGAAGCGTTAAGCGCAACAAGAATGCTCGGAATTGTCCAGTGTAGCAAGGAGCGAGCTACCACACTTTGCCTTCAGGGCTCCTAAGTCACCTTGAGATCAAGCAGCTTGAAATTTCCACTCTCATGACTGTGCAAATGTTTTTGTGTGTGTGCTGGTACCAGGGCTTGAACTCAGGGACTTCAACCCTGGCTCTTTTTCTGCTCAGAGCTGGTGCTCTACCACTTTGAGCCACACCTCCACTTCAGATTTTTTTTTTTTTTTGCCAGTCCTGGGCTTGAGCTCAGGGCCTGTCCTTGGACTTTCTCAAGGCTAGAGCTCTACCACTTGAGCCTCAGCACCACTTCCAGCTTTTTTCTATGTATGTGGTACCGAGGAAATCAAACCTGGGTCTTCGTGCATGCTAGGCAAGCACTCAACCACTAGGCCAAACTCCTGGCCCCCACTTCAGATTTTTTGCTGGTTAACTGGAGATGAGAGTCACCTAATCTTTTTTTTTTCTCCAGTCCTGGGGCTTGAGCTCAGGGTCTGAACACTGTCCTTAGGCTTTCTCAAGAGCTCCACCACTTGAGCCATAGCACCACTTCCGTCTTTTCTATGTATGTGGTTCTGAGGAATGGAACCTCAGTCTTTGTGCATGCTAGGCAAGCACTATACCAGTGGGCCAAAATCCCAGCCCACGTTGCTGGCTTCAAATCTCAATCCTCAGATCTCAGCCTGCTGAGCAACATGGATTACATGCAAGAGGCACTGGTGCCTGTCTAGCTGTGGAATTTTTTAGCTGAAATCTCCTTTCCTTTACTCTGACCATTGAAAAGATCCAAAGTGCAAGTCAGAGGAAGGGTTCTCCTAACATCTTCAGGAGGCTTGGAAGCTGCCAATGACCAAACTGAAGTACGAGTCAGAGGGGTTCACGTGCCTGCGGACATCCTGACTGAGCAGAGACATCAGGGCTCATCAAGCACAGGCACGCTCCTCTAGAACTGGTTCTGAGCAGTCGTGAAAGAGTCCCAGCCCTTTGCCTTAGAAAATGAACACCTCTGTGCTCTCTGCTCAAGGGGAAGAAGCTTTGGCATTAAGTCAGAAAATCATTTCTTACTGGATTGTTCCAAAGGTCAGGCCAGCTCAAAGGTCCCAGGATCTTCAACCACTGGTGGGGAGCTCCTGTGCTCCAAGATTCTTTCAGTACCCTTTCACTGCTCCTCCGTACCTAACGGGGGTTTTCTCCTATCAGTCCCCCCAAAACACTCCAAAGAATAACCCTGGCCAAGATGTTGAATTCAGTGTGTGTGTGTGTGTAAAGATGTTGAATTCAGTGTGAATG
This sequence comes from Megascapheus bottae, assembly GCF_031878675.1. Taxonomy (NCBI): domain Eukaryota; kingdom Metazoa; phylum Chordata; class Mammalia; order Rodentia; family Geomyidae; genus Megascapheus; species Megascapheus bottae. The sequence continues at coordinate 2,153,713 of NC_143538.1, read as the reverse complement.
TGAGTGTGTGTTTGCCAGTACCAGGGCTTGAACTCTGGGCCTGGATGCTGTCCCTGAGCTTTTATGCTCAAGGCCGGCGCTCTACTTTTGCCTCATCTCCACTTCCAGCTTGTTTGGTGGGCAATTGGGGGTAAAAGTGTCACACATAGGCTTTCTTGTCCCTGAGATCCTCAGCTCTCAGCTTCCTGAGTAGCTGGGATTCCAGGCGTGAGCCACCAGCACCGCATTGCATCTCTCAGCTTGGGCTCTCTTGCTGTATTCTCCCAGCCTTGAGGGGACTCTCCTATACTTTGACAGTTTCGCAGCAGCTACTGCGGCTGCTGGTGACGGTGGTGACAACGGTGGTGGCATGTCTCGGGCTTTCCACGCTTCTCCATCCCATGAGAGGACTTCTTCATTATGCTTCCTGTCACCCACCCCCCTCCCAAGGTGACTGGGAACAGGTGTGTTCCCACCACTTCAGGAAGGCCGACGGCCACACTTAGCTTTCTCCCCGTGCTTGGAGGAGCCCCAAGAGGGTCCGATCGCGCCGGCTCCAGGCCCTTCCCCGGCCGCCCCCTCCCCACCAGGGTCCCGAGTCCCTCCCGGTGCTAGAAATCCCCGCTTCTCCCAACACGGTGGCGCCCCGCCCCCTTCGCGGAGCCACCTGTTGCTAATCCCGCCCCCCGCACGCTCCAATAGGCCAGCTCTCCAGAGCCCGCTCTCCCATTGGGCAGAGGACCCGTCCCTCCAACGCCACGTCTCCTGGCTTTGGCGAAAGAGGCCCCGGGCGGCGGCCCTTACCCTAGAAGGAATTGTGAGTTGAGGGGAGTCCTACCTGAAAAGGGTTCACGTCCACTGGGTCCGCAAAAGGGTTGTTGTCGAAGGCCGACATGGCGGTCGGAAGCCACAGCGAGCCAACTTCGAGAGCACTGCCGCCTCCGGGCACCCAGACCCAGCGGCGATCGGTGTAGACTCTCTACTTCCGGGAGCCAGGCAGCCGTTCTGGCGCATGCGCAGAGCCCGCCCTGGGGGCGTGGTCTTATGCGTCACAGAGGTCCGCCCCGCCCCCCGGCCAGCCCTCTGCAGAGTGATGGCTGGACTTTCGGATTCTTGCCATTTCCTCGCCCCCCACTCCCACTCCGGGGGTCCCAGGGGCGCGGATCCGAGGCTGCCTCTCAGCAGCCTGATAACCTGCCAACTTGGTGTTCTCTAAAGTAAACTCCCTCGAAGTGGGACAGGGTGACAAGGCCCAAGCAGAGGGTCTTGCAAAAATACCCCACCCTGGCTGATCTTCCCCTCCTCTTCTTTGGGGTCTGGTGGACAAAGTTTCGTGTGCCCCGTGGTGTGCCATGCTTGAGGACCCCTTGATCCACGCAGGTGGGGATTGGAACCTGGACATCCACGTTTTTGGATGGAGCCATTTATTGATGGAGTCAATCGTGGGGAAGTGGCCTAGCTCCTCCCTACAAACTCTCCCTTCTAGGTCTTCCTGGCTTCATTTCTCTTGAATGATTATGATTATGACACAGGATCTCAGCATGTAGCTCAGGCTGTCATCAAACTCTTGATTCTCCTGCCCCAGCTGTCTCTATGTTGAGATTACAGGTGTGCCACTACCGTGTCCAATTCAGCATTTTTGTCATTTCTGCTGTGGAATTCAGCCACCATCATTTTTTTTTTACCCTGGACTAGACCAGAATTGTTATTGATAAATTATTCTTCATGTTGTAACCAGAGATCTGTTATTTCGTTATTGGTTTGTTTTTTTTGGGGGGGGAAGGGGGAACATTGTTTTGTTGTTGTTGTTGTTTCCCCCACCACCCCCAGTCCTGGAGCTTGAACTTAGGAACTCAGGGCCTGGGCACTGTCCTTGGACTTTTTTTTTTTTTTTTTTTGGTTTGTGGGTCTTGGACTCTGGGCCTGAGTGCCCTGAGCTCTTCAGCTCAAGGGCTACAGCCCTACCCCTGGGCCTGAGCGCTGTTCCTCAGCTCTTCAGCTCAAGACTCCTTCTACTTGAGCCACAGTGCCACTTCCAGTTTTCTAGTGGTTAAATTGAAGATAAGAGTCTGGTGGACTTTAGTGCCTGGGTTGGCTTTGAACCAAGATCCTCAGATCTCAGCCTCCTGCGTAGCTAAGATTACAGGTGTGAGCCACCATGCCTGACTCTTGGATACTTTTTGCTCAAGGCTAGCACTCTGCCACTTGAGCCACAGCACCATTTCCAGCTTTTTCTATGTATGTGGTACGGAGGAATCAATTCCGAGTCTTTGTGCACACTAGGCAAGCATTCATACCTCTAGGCCAAAGTCCTGGCCCCTGTTTTTGTTTTTTGAGATGATAGTCTTGCTGGTTTGAACTTGAATGACCCCCCTGCTTTTGCCTCCCAAGTAGCTGGGACTTTAAGCCTGTGTCACCATGCTTAGCTCCAGAGATCTATTAGGAGGGAAGAAAACTGTTATGAAACTTGCTATTCAACATCTGTTTGTTTGTGTTCTAGGGTTTAAACTCAAGGCCAGGAATCTGTCCCTGGACAGCCTGGAGCTTGAAAAGCTCAGAGACAACGCCAAAGCCCAGGGGTAGGGTGGTAGCCTTGAGCTGAAGAGCTCAGGGACAGCGCCCAGGTTGAGTTCAAGCCCCATGAACCCCCCCCACACACAAAATAATGTAACTGTACCCCTCTATAAATTATCCTGATAATAAAATAAAATTAAAAAAAAAGATTTCCTTACACCTCCCTGTTCCTTCCTGCCTCAGGACCCTTGTACATGCTTTCCCGTATCACCAGTATTTCCCTTTTCCTTATCTCCCATCTTCAGCTTACCCTGGAAATCCAAGTTTAGAAATGGCTTCCCTTTGCTGGTGTTCAACCCATGTTCCCATCATAAATTCTCATATCACCCCGTAATTTTCTTTGATAAAGCTTATTAACAGCGTGTAATTGCAGACCTGTATGGGTAGTTATTTGTTTATATCTGTCTCTTCTATTGGACAGGAAACTCCTCAAGGGTGTTTGCCTCACTCTGTGTGGGTGTGTCAGTATTGGGGCTTAAACTCAGGCCTGCATGCTGTTGCTGAGCTTTTGTACTCAAGGCTACTAGTCTACCACTTAAGCCAGTCTTTTGGTGGCTTATCTGAGGATCAGAGTTCAAAGCCTGCCTGGGTAGTGAAAGTCTATGAAACTCTTATCTCCAATGAACCCCCAGAAAACCAGAAGTGGAGCTGTGACTCAAATTTGTAGAGCAGTAGCCTTGAGTAAAAAAGCTCAGGGACAGGGCATGCCCCACCAGTGCCAGGAAAAAAAAAATTCCACTGTATTTTATTCTTTCCATACACTATCCTCAGGATGCTGGGGAGGGAGGGGCAGGAAGGGATTACATGAATATCAATCCCCCATTTCCTAGCCCCTAAGGTCATTCCTTCAAGAGCAGAGGTCTTGGTTGTCTGCATCCTGGGAGAAATCGCAGGCACACAAACCAGTCCATCTACCTCTCCCTGTGCTGTAGCAGGGCGGCCCTAGGCCGATAAAGAAGAAATGCCATTGTCATCAGTGTGGCTAACCTCCCACCAATCTCTGAACGTTCCTAGGAGGTGCTCATGCCCTGGGAGAGACATCACTTGTTACCATCCATTCATCCACTCATTCATTCATTCATTATGAAGGGTAGCTGCCAGCCCCACCTTCCACAGACTCAATGTTTATCTCTAGATTACAGAGGACTCAGGACTGGGATCTGGAGCTCATTGGTACAGCACTGACCTAACATGTACAAGAGCGTAGGTGTGATTCCTGGCACCAGAAGAAGAAATGGTAAGTTCAATGGGAAAGCTGAGATCCAGTAGCTCACCAAAGCCTAGGCCCAAATCACAAGCACCAGGACTGACACAAAAGAAAAGTGATAAGTCACCTGGCACCACGGACGCACAACTGCGACCCTCGCTGCTCAGGAGGCTGGGATCTGAGGATCCCTTGCACCATTGCAAAGTCAGCCCAGGCGGGAAAGCTAGTGAGAGTTTTATTTCCAGGTAACTACCAGAACACCAGAAGTGAGCTGTGACTCCAGGTGGCAAAAGAGCTCAGGGACAGCTCCCAGACCCCCAGTTCAAAGCCTGACAAAAGACAACAATTAAAACTTCGGAGTGGAGTCTGGTGTCGTGTTCTCCGCGTCCACGGGACTCGGGGGAAGGGAAGGAGCAAGGCTGAGACCCAGACTCTTGAGGGGAGCGGGGAGGAGGAACTACATTTCCCGTGGAGCTCGGGGCCCCGGAGACAGTCAGCCAGGAACTACATTTCCCATGAAGCCCCAGGCGCGGAGCCGTGGGGGCTGCCGGGAAGGCAGACGTGCCCGTCGCCCGGTCCACGGCTGCCGGGATGGCGACTCCGAGAGGTGATTCGTCGGTTGACCCGCGAGGGAGGATCACGGCCCGGGATCGAGCCCCACTGCCGGGGCTCGGGGGAAGATGGGTGGGCGGCGGGCACTGGGAGGGACCTGAGATGGGAGGGCGGGCGTCAGGGCCGGGCACTGCGGCGTCGGCCGGCGCGCGCTCCCCGCCCGCCCGTCCTGCAGGTGGGAGCGGGAAGAGAAGGCCTCCCCCCCACACCTGCACACCAACACCTGCACAGACCCCCCGAGGGGGGCCGTCCCTAGTCAGAACCCTCCCCCTGAGTCTGACCCCCCCCCCCCGCCTGGCTCCCACGCCCCCCCCCCGGCCTGACCCCCCCCCGCCTGGCTCCCACGCCCCTCCCCCCCGGCCTGACCCCCCCCCCTGGCCTGGCTCCCACGCCCCCCCCCCCCGGCCTGACCCCCCCCCCCGCCTGGCTCCCACGCCCCCCCCCCCCCGGGGGCCCGGGCCTGACCCCGCGCCTGTGCCGCAGTGTTCCCGCTCTCCTGCGTGGCGCAGCAGTACGCCTGGGGCAAGAAGGGCTCCACCAGCGAGGTGGCCCGCCTGCTGGCCAGCAATGACCCCCTGGTCCAGATCGCCGAGGACAAGCCCTACGCCGAGGTGAGACCAGAGACTGGACCGGCCCGGAAGACAGGCGGGCCGGAGAGGCCCTCTGGCTCCTGACACCAGGTGCCAGTGGCTCACACCTGTGGACTTAGCTATTCAAGAGGGTGAGATGTGAGAATCGTGGTTCAGAGCCAGCCCGCGCAGGAAAGTCTGTGAGACTCTTCAACGAACCACCAGAACCCCAGTAGTGGCACTGTGGCTCCAAGCGGTAGAACACTAGCCCTGAGCAAAAGAGCTCAGGGACAGCGTCCACACCGTGAGTTCGAGCTCCACAACTGACCAAAAAAAAAAAAAAAAGGGACAGGGAGCGTGGCTTAGTGGTAGGGTGCTTGCCTAGCATGCACAAAGTCCTGGGATGAATTCCTCACTACCACATACACAGCAAAAGCCTGAAGTGGTGCTGTGGCTCAAGTGGTAGAGTGCTAGCCTTGAGAAAGTCCAAGGACAGTGCACAGGCCCTGAGTTCAAGCCCCAGGACTGGGGAAAAAAAAGAAAAAGAAAAACCTGACACTGGAGAAGGGTAAAACTTGCTCAAGGCTCTTCAGCTGCTGCTGTTCTGGGTGGTAGGAGCTTCATGCCCAGGCCTGGAGCCTGTTTTAGGGGATCCCCTGCCCAGCACTAATACCCTGCAGACCCCATCTGGTATGCCAGGCTTTTCCTGTCTTCCTTCACGTTTCCTGTCTTTGTAGCTATGGATGGGGTCGCACCCCCGGGGTGATGCCAAGATCCTCGACAATCGCATCTCACAGAAAACACTGGGCCAGTGGATCGCTGAGAACCAGGACTCTCTGGGGTCCAAGGTCAAAGCTGCCTTTCACGGCAAGCTCCCCTTCCTCTTCAAAGTGCTCTCGGTGGAGACAGCGCTGTCCATCCAGGCTCACCCCAACAAGGTAAAGGACCAGAGTGGTGCAGGGGTCTCGACAGAGAAGGCCTCTCTCAGGTCCCTTCTGTGGCTTCCACCCCACATAGGCCGAGGTCCAGTCCAGAGCTAAATGCAGGCCTGATGGCTCCTGATTTAGCTGTGGATGGACAGAGCCGGTGACACATCTTAAGTCCTGAGTGAACAGCTGGCCAGCCTGTGCCAGGGGAGCTTCTCTGCCCCTCACCCACCCTGCCATGTTCCAGCTGGCTCTGTGGGACAGTGCAGCACCCAGATGGCATAGGTGCCCGGCCACTCTTCCTGTTCAAGGCCCACACCCCAGCCATCCACTCCTCCTGCATAGGCAAATGGAGAGGAGGAAGGATCCCTCCAGAGTCACACATGGTGACACTCAGAGTGTGGCTTGCTGTTTGGGATTCTTTTTTTCTCGATCATGGGACTTGAACTGTGGGCCTGGGTGCTTACTGTCCTCGAACCCTTCAGCTCAAGGCTACCGCCCTACCCCTTGAGCCACAGCACCACTTCCAGTTTTCTAGTGATTAATTTTAGATAAGAGTGCCTGGGCTGGCTTTGAACCTTGATCCTCAGATCTCAGCCTTCTGAGTAGCTGGGATGGTAGGCGTGAGTCGCCAGTGCCCACCTGTGGGCAGCGGGGAGTCTGTCCTTGCTGAGTGACCTCTGTGCCCCGCCCCCCCCCAGGACCTGGCAGAGAAGCTGCACCTCCAGGCTCCACAGCACTACCCTGACGCGAACCACAAGCCCGAGATGGCCATCGCCCTCACCCCCTTCCAGGGCCTGTGCGGCTTCCGGCCAGTGAAGGAGATCCTGACCTTTCTGAAGAGTAAGGTTGGGCTGAACACTGAGCTTGGGATATGTGGGGGGACCCCAGCCAGAGCCAGAACGGGGTTGGGGTGCAGGGCTGTCAGAGAACTGAAGGACTGCTTGGGCCAGATCACTGAGAGCAGGCATAGGGGGACTGTGGAGGGCTGGTACCGAGCAGCTGTTTTGTAGTGCAGTTTGCTCAGCGTTGCCTGGCTCTGTGGTTAGAGTGGAGGGGGAACCCTGAGGGCTCTACCTTAGCATCCCTGATAAGGGCCCTGCACGTGGCTTCCTGCAGAGGTGCCTGAGTTCCAGCTCCTGATAGGAGATGAAGCAGCCACGAAGCTGGGGCAGAGCGTGAGCCATGATACCCAGGCTGTGGCCTCGGCTCTACGCAGCTGCTTCTCAAACCTCATGAGGAGTGAGAAGAAGGTGGTGGTGGAGCAACTTAACCAGTTAGTGAAGAGGATTTCCCAGCAAGGTGAGGCTGGTGGCCTGGGGGAGTGCCCTGGTTATAGAGATACATGGCTGTGTGTGTGAGCGTACATGCTTGCAGGCCTTCATGCATGCACATGTAATGGTACTAGGGCCTCAAGCTCTTAGCTTTTTCACTCAAGGCTGGTGCCTTACCATCTGAGCTACAAGCACTACTTCTGGAATTTTGCTGGCTCGCTGGAGATCATCTCATGGACTTTCCTGCCCAGGCTGGCTTTGAACCTCGTTCCTCAGATCTCAGACTCTTGAATAGCATTGGTGCCCCAGGAGAACAGAGTTCTTAACCACTTTGCCCCGCTGGGAGCTACTGCTGTCCACCTCCATTTCTTCCCAGCTTGTGGAGTGCCACATCCTGGTCTTTCTGGGTGGTTGGGTGCAGGCTGGTGTGGAAGCTTCTGGTATCTTCCCACACATTCAGAGCTGCTTCCCTGCCCTGCAGTTGCTTCCTGTGGGTAGACAGACTAGTATACGGGGGCTGAGAACAGGAAGGGGCAGGAGACCTCCTCTGGGACCAAAGTCTAGTCTCAGATGGCTCCCCCGGGCCCAGTGGGCCTGGGGAGAGTTCAAGAACTGGCTGATGGGTGTGTCACCTGAAGGGTGTATCACCTCACCTTTGAACAAGCTGTGAACAGGAAGTGAACACTTGCCAGGCACCAGTGTTCACACCTGGAATCCTAGCTCCTCAGGAGGCCGAGATCTGGGGATTGAGGTTCAAGAGATAGTGCCCAGGCCCTACGTTCAAGTCCCAGCGTGGATACAAAAATAAAGAAGCCTGGGCCAGGACTGTGCTTGCCTGGTATGCACCAAGACCGGGTTCGATTCCTCAGTACCACATATACATAGAAAAAGCCAGAAGTGGTGCTGAGGCTCAAGTGGTACAGCCCTAGCCTTGAGAAAGCTCAAGGACAGTGCTCAGGCCCTGAGTTCAGGCCCCGGGACTGGCAAAAAAATAAAATAAAACGAAGCCAGGCAAGCAGATGGTTGAAGATGGCTCCTGTTTGCTTGGTGGTAGTTGCCCAGCGCGTGTCCGGGTGTGGGCAGGGACTTTTTTCTGAGTCTTCCCACCAGGGCGTGGCCACGGACACAGCGTTGGGTGCTTGTGCCCCTCAGTGTCCGCGGGGAATGGTGTGGAGGACATTTGCGGGGAGCTCCTGCTGCAGCTGCACCAGCAGTACCCAGGCGACATTGGGTGCTTTGCCATCTACTTCCTGAACCTCATCACCCTCCAGCCAGGGGAGGCCATGTTTCTGGAGGCCAACGTGCCCCACGCCTACTTAAAGGGAGGTGAGCACCTGGCAGTCAGTGTGGCTCTGGGGGTGGGGGTGGGGTGCAGTGTTTAGCTCTGACCTTGCTAGTCAGCCGAGGGGATGAGGTCAACTTCCCAGTAAGTTCTGCTTGTGATCTGCCTGCCTGTGGGGTGGACCAGGCTGCCTGCTGTCCTCTCAAGCCAGAGATTTTCACACTAAAGTGTTCCAGGTTGGGCAGTAGTGACTCTTACCTGCTCCTGGCTACTAAAGGGCTGAGATCTGAGGACTGCAGTTCAAAGCCAGCCTAGGCAGGAAAGTCCATGAGCCTCAAGAGGTAGAGGGCCAGCCTTGAGGGAAAGAGCTCAGGACAGTGCCCAGCCCTGAGTTCAGGCCCCTCCACACAGGCCGTTGGAGAGGCGTGGCGCCCCCTTGTGGCTGGTGTGGGCCCTGCGTGTGGCCTGGGCTCAGCCCGCTGGGCTGTGAGTTGCTGCCGCAGAGGGGAGGCCCAGGCCTGACGGCTGCCTGTCTCTAGACTGTGTGGAGTGCATGGCCTGCTCGGACAACACCGTGCGCGCCGGCCTCACACCCAAGTTCATCGACGTGCCAACCCTGTGTGAGATGCTCAACTACACCCCGAGCCCCAGCCAGGACCGGCTCTTCCCCCCGACACAGAGTCAGGGGGACCCCTACCTCTCCATCTACAACCCCCCCGTGCCAGATTTCACTGTCATGAAAATGGAGGTGAGTGGGGGGGCAGCCAGGTCCTGATGTGGGCTCGAGCCCCAGCCATGCTGACAGACCCCTCCCCCATCCTGATCCCGACCAGGTCCCTGGCTCCGTCTCCGAGTATAAGGTTTTGGCAGTGGACTCGGCCAGCATCCTCCTGGTGGTGCAAGGCAGGGTGACGGCCAGCACCCCCGAGACCCCGGCCCCCATCCCCCTGCAGCGGGGCTCCGTGCTGTTCATCGGGGCCAATGAGCACGTCTCCCTGAAGCTTACTGAGCCCCAAGACCTGCTGCTGTTCCGGGCCTGCTGTCTGCTGTAGAGGCCACAGCTGCTCACCTCCATGGCCAGCCTTCTCAGCCCTTCCCTGCTCTTGGGTGCAAGCCAGAGGAGCTGGGGAGCCAGGAGTCAGCCCAGACCAATCTGGCCCTGCCGTATTTAAGCACTCCATGACCAGGGCCACCGAGCCAGGCCCGATGGCTGTGGAGACTCCTGGGCTCTTGTCCTGCACTGTGGAGGCAGAGGGAATCTCAGATCATCTTGCTTGTGCAATTAAAGATGGCGTGTGGAGGCCGTGGGGCAGAGCGCTTAGCCTTTGGTATTCCTGTCCCCAAAGTGGGTGGACATTTCTCCCTGGAAGAGACTGTTTTTGCTCTATCTAGCATTCTGGGGGTGGGCAGGCTGCATTCCAGAAGCCTCTTTTCAGGAAGTGTGGGAGGGACAGAGGCCGCCTCTGCCTCCCTGCACCGCTTGCAGGCAGGCCTCCCACTCCTTTCCTGGAGGTTCTGAGATGAACTTGGGGTCATGCTTGCTAGGCAGGCTCTCCCAGTCACACCTCCAGCTAGCTTCTCAACTTTTTTTTTTTTTTGCTATTCCTGGGGCTTGAACTCTTGTGTATGTGGTACTGAGGAATCAAACCCAGGTCTTCGTGCACGCTAGGCAAGCACTCTACTACTAGGTCAAACTCCTGGCCTCAGTCCTTGAGACTCATCTCTGGTTAACCACCCGAAAATCAGAAGTGGAGCTTTGGCCCAATGTGGTAGAGAGCCCAGGCCCAGAGTTCAAACCCCACAACCAACAACAAAAAAAAGGCGGATTAGTGATGCGGCTCAAGTGTAAGACCCTCAGGTGAAATCCTGGTGGAGGGATGGGTGGGCATCGGGCTGTGTAGCCCTGGCTGGCCTGGAACTCGCCTCAGTTGGGCTTGCTTCCCAGCTGGCTTCAAAGGAGGGTCAGCAGCTAGACTTCCGGGCAAGTTCTGACACTGCTCATTTCTAGTGAGGCTGCCCGCCACCCCTTAGCCTGCAAAGCTGAAACTTTCTTGGCAGTGCTGGGATCAAACCCGGAATTTTGTACTTTCAAGGCACCTTGTGCTTTCAATGTGTGTACTCACACTGAGCTGCAACTGCAGCCCTAGCCCAGCCAGCTGCGAGCCAAAACCCAGCACCTCTCCCCAGCTGGCCAGGCACTACTGAGGAAGGCAGGCACCTGGGGTTCCCTCCATGCCTCGGCAGTGGTGGTGAGCTGTAGTCCTGGGGGTCTCCGACGTGTAGACAAAAATGCTGTCACCCCACACCAAGCAGAGTCAAGGCCACTAGCTGCTTCCACTGAATTAAGACTCAGAGTAAAGATGATTTCTGGGGATCGCATGGCCAGGCTGAGACAGGAGGAAACAAGTTCTATGGTTCCATGCCAGCCTGGACTACACACACCGGGTATCCAAAACAACAAAAAAAAAAAGACCATTGCTAGAAGGCTGGTCACATCAGAGCCCCTGTGCCGTTTCAGGAAACCACTTTCAAAATGCTTTGAAGCTGGCCTGGTGGCACACCACTGCAAACCCAGAGCCAGGAGGCTGAGGCAGGATTGCAAGTTCAACACCAGCCTGGGTTCAACAAGCATGATTCTGGCAGAACAACATTTTGTTTTGAGCTTGAAGCTTTCTACTATTAAAGAAAACTGATGCTAGGAGCATGGCCTAGTGGAAGAGTGCTTGCCTAGCATGGGCAAACCTCTGGGTTCCATTCCTTGGTACCCCATACACAGAAAAAGCTGGAAATGGCCCTGTGGGTCAAGTGGCAGAGCGCTAGCCTTGAGCAAAAGAAACCTAAGGACAATGTCCAGGCCCTGAGTTCAAGCCCCAGGACTGACAAAACACACACACACTTTTCACTTACAGCCTACACTGAAATGCCAAAACTGGTCCAGCCCAGCACCAATGGCTCACACCTGTAATCCCAGCTACTCAGGAGGCTGAAAGCAGAGGACAGTGGTTCAAAGCCAGCCTGGGCAGGAAAGTCCATGAAACTAATCTCCAATGAACCTTTGAAAAGCACAGCTAGAATGACTATTTATTTTCAGAAAGTACAGTGCAAGCTCTGGAAAGCCTGGAGCCCCAGGCAGGTTCTCCACTCTCTTCACAGCAGCCCCTTCTCAGGATTAAGGCGGGTTGGCTCGTGGCACCCTGGCACCTTTATGGGTTGTCCTTGGGTCTGTGGTAAACACCCACCCGTCTCCTCTCTGCTTCTCCACACATTTCCCTGCTCTGTCCCGTGGTGTCTCCTGTGGGTCACCGTCTCTGTACCCTCCAACCCTCCTCCTGGCGGCTATAATCCTCTGGGTTACAGCAATGGCCACAAAGAGGATGTGGTTTTGGGGTCCTGTCACTTTCTCCAGAAACTCAAGAACCTCACAGAAATGTGGCTCCCCACTGAGTCCCCACCCAAGCTGTCCTCTGCAAGCCTGGACTGAGCCAAGCAAATGCTCCTTCTTCAGAGGCACATGTCTAGCTTCTGAGACAAGGAGCTGGGCAGAGGAAAAGGGCCCAGGATGTCCCTTGCCCATGCCTCTGAGCTGGCAGACTGACCTTGGTCAGTTCTCAGGGCTTCCCTCCCTGGCTGGTAGCCAAAGCCACGCAGTCACACACCCAACCTCTCACCCACTGCTACTTATAGCAAGTTGGACAAGGCGAACTAGGAAGGCACTGACTGGCCTTGCAGCACCCCTGCTGGTAGCCAGAGGAATAGCAGCTTCTGGGGCCTCCCCAGTAACTTCAACCTAACCTCCCAAGCCCAGGAGCAGAAAAACAACTAAGGAAATACAAACAAGTAGGAAATGTTTCACCCTACCAGAGAAGGGCCGATGAGGTCACCAGCCCCACCAAGACGGCTAGACCAGTAGAGCATGCCCCAGGCCTCGGCCCAGCTGCATGACTCCCTGCCCTAGCACTGTGCAGCCCTACAGGTCAAGCTGCGAGTCCACCTGGGAGAGGGAAGGGAAGCTTCAGATTCCAGTGGCAAGCCATAAAGTGCTGCTTCCTGCCCTGATAGGGCACTGCCCCGAGCAGGCTGGGCACACCTCTTCCCTTTCTCTTGAATGCCCTGCCAGCCCATAGTCAAGATGTCCGCAGGGCTTCTCTGAGCAACCATCACAGTGCTCTTCTCTGTCTCCAACAAGACACAACTGCATGATTCCACCTGAGTCGGGAAACATGGGAGACAGCAGCAGGATGCAGGTCCCTGACTGGACCAGAGGGTGGCGCCTCCAGCAGTTCTGGGCTGACAGCAGGGCCCATCCCGGGGGGGCTGTGCCTACTGAAGGGTACAGGAGGAGTCCCCAAGACAGCAAGAGCAGGAACACGAGGATGCCATGGGCTTGGGGGGGATGAGGTCCAGGGCCTCGTCGTCTGGGATCTCATCCAGGTGGTAGCCATCTTCTAACAGCTGCCGGCTCACATCCTGGTTCACCTGCTAAGAGGTGGAGACGCAGAACTATGAGCAAGGATGGGAAGAGGAAAGTGCGGTCCAAGAAGCAGGCACACTTCCATACCAGTGCTTCTTGGAGACGTCTGGCCCCCAAGACCCTATCCCTGCACTACAGGGGCAGGTGGCATGTGTGTCACAGGAATGGTACAGGAATATGGGTCTGGGTGGAAGGGGTTAGCATTGTCTGCACTTATCAGGTCCTGGGAAGTGAGGCAGTCAGCAGACAAAACATAGGAAGCTGGGAAAAGTTTTCCTGGCTAAGTTTCCTTTTTTCCCTAGGTTTTGTGTGTGCTTAAACTCAGGACTCATGTAATGATCCTTAGATTTTTCACTCACGGTTGGTGCTTTACCACTTGAACCACAGCTCTATTTCCGGCTTTCTGGTGGGCTAATTGGAGCTAAGTGTCTCTTAGATTTGTCTGCTCTGGCTGGGTTCCAACCAAAATCCCCAGATCTCAGCCTCTTGAGAAGCTATGATTGAGATACCAGTGCCCACAATGCTGTTTATGCTTCTTGTTTGGTTGGAATGGCAGGAGTGAACCACGACACCCAGCCTTTCCTATTGAGAAGGGGTCTTCTGAACTGTTTTGCCCAGGCTGACCTAGAACCACAATCCTCCTGATTTCAGCCCTGTGAACAGCTAGGATTACAGGGGTGTGCCGCCAGCACCTCTCTAGATAATACTTGAGATGATGGAGGTCATTTACAGCCTGGGATTTTCCTAAGACACCTCTACCTCTGCTACAGGAAGAGGGCAAAATAGAAAGCTGGAGAGCAGACCAGAAGTCCAGTCAAGTGCCCTGGCACACAACAGACACCAAACACCCCAGGCAGTGGTGATGGTGCAGCCTGCTGCCTGGCTCTGCGCAGGTGCTCTGGACTTGCCTCTGCAGAGGAGTAGCCGGAGGATCTGGATCCCAGCTCCTCGTCACTGGAAGAGGATACACAGTCAGTTGCAGGAAGCCTGCTGGGCACAGTGGCCGATAGAGAGCAGGAGAGCATGCGATAAGGTCTGCAGGACTTGTGAAGCAAAGACCACACACCACAGGATGCAAGCCCAGCACCTGCCGGGAGTACAGTCTGGCTCCAACAGGACTAAGGCCACTACGCTAACATCCCGGATGGATCAAGAGGTCAAGATCATTCCCCAGTCGCCTAGGAATCTTCTAACCCTGCCATGCCAGGGAGAGGGCACAGAGAACAGCCCTGAAATGCATAAGGAGGGCTTGCAGGAGACAAGAAACCAGCAGAGGCACCAAGCGTTGCAGCATGTCCCAGCAGCCCAGGAGGGGTGCTTACAGGAGCACTCACCTGTCAGAGTCGAGGGACACCAGGTTTTCATCTGGACTCTGGCTAAGAGGAGTGTAGCCCTTGTTAAACTTCACTGACCTGAGGGGAGAGGGCGATGAGAGACACCAGGAGTTCAGACAAACGCAGAGGCCTCCTGTGGAGAGAGAACTGCCATCCTCTGGACTTGCCTTCTACTTGGCCAGCTATCTGTACTCTAGGCACCTCCACGCAGCTCCCAACGAAAGCAACCACCCTGCTCCCTTATTTAACTGGAGGATTAAAAGGAAAAATCCTTGAATAAATCCATCTCCACTATAGAAGCACTGCCTAAGGTCCGAGTCAACTGTGACAGTGGTACTAACGATAAAAAATCAAAACAAGAAGACAGGGCAGCGCCCGGGGTGGGTGGTTCATTGCCTGTAATCCCAGCTACACAGAAGGCTGGGATCAGAGGATCTGCCGGCCTGGGCAGAAAAGCCGGTGAGACTCGACTCGTGTCAAGTCAATCAGCAAAAAAAAACAAACCCGAAGTGGGGTGTGGCTCAAGTGGTAGACTGCCAGCCTTGAATGAAAACGCCAAGGAACGATGGCACGCGCGCGCACGCGCACAATCAAAACCAGGAACCCCGCAGCGTGGCCGTCCCCACGGACCCACCCATCCCAGCTCCGGGACCCGAGATGATCCGATTCTCTGAGGCAAACCCCTATCCTGCGCCCCTTTCTCCACACCGTAACCGCCTTAAAGGGAGGCAGGCGGTCGCTGCTCCCCCGTGGAGACCTTTTCCCTGAAGAGTCGGGGCGGCTCGGCAAGGGCCCCAGCATGCCTTTCCTCCGCAGAACGGCCTTGGCCAGGTCCCGGTGCTTCTCTGCAAGCCAAAGGGCCCGGGTCAGCGGTGGTCAGCCGGCCGGCCGCGCCCCCAGCGCCCCCCGGAGCCCGCCTCGGCCTCGGCCCTCCCGGCCCCCCGCGCCCGGCCCCGGTCCTCTCCCGCTGCACTCACGCAGCTTGGCCTGAAGGGAAGGCGCGCGCGTCACCATGTAGGGCCCCCGCTTCTCCAGGGTCCCGGGGGTGCGCTCCGCCGGCCGCGGCCCCGGGGTGGAACCCCGCACAGCGTGCCCGCAGAGCTCCGCGCTCGCCATGGCCAGGGCCCGCCGCGCCGCCGCCGCCGCCGGCGTTTCCTCAGCACGGTAGCGGCGCGCAGGCGCGGGCGCAGGCGCAGTTGGGGGGCCGCCGGCGCCTTCCGGCTCGCGGGCGGCGTGGTCCGCACAATGGCCCCGCCCCGCCCCGCCCCGCCCCGCCCCGCCCGCCGCCAGCCGGTGTAGCGGCACCTAGGGAAACGCGGCGGGGTGTAGGCTCGCGGCAGCCTCCCGCCGCGGCGCTGGGGGGTGGGGGCCGCGGGGCAGGGGCCGCGTCCAGGCTCTTGACTTCCGCAGCCCCTCCAGGGAGGTTTCCGCCGCAGTGCCTGGCTGGAAATAGGCTCCAGATGGTCGCTCAAGTGCCGAATCTCTCTCCGGGGACTAGTTCCGTGGCTAACAGATGGGCCTCGGCAGGGTCGAGCACCACTGCAGCCTGCGGCCCCCGGCCAGCCAAGCAGCAGGCTGGATTAAAGTCAGTCCTAGGCAGATGGCAGAGGGAAGACACAGCGGATCAGCGCTGCGCGCTTTGAACCTTCAGAAGCATCAAATTTATCATTGTTTGATCTGAATAACCTCTGAAATGTGACCCAAAACTTGGTCAGGGCCGGGGGCGTGGCCTAGTGGTAGAGTGCGTGCCCAGCAGGCTCGACGACCGGGGTTCAACTCCTCAATACCACATACACAGGGGGGAGAAAAACCGGGAAGTGGTGCTGTGATTCAAGTGCTAGAGCACTAGCCTCAAGAAAGCCCAGGGTCAGTGCTCAGGCCCTGAGTTCAAGCCCCAGGGCTGGCCAAAAAACAAACCTTGGTTAGCTCAGCGCAGTGGCTCACACATGTAATCATAGCTACTCAGGAGGCTGAGATCTGAGGATCACGGTTCAAGGTCAGCCTGGGCACTAAAGTAGGAGACTCTTATCTCCAATTAACCACCAGGAAACCGGAAGTGATGCTGTGGCTCAAGGGGTAGGGCTGTAGCCTTGAGCTCAGGGACAGTACCCAGACCCAGACCCCCCCCCCCCCCACAACCTGATCAAAATCAAATTCATCAGTTAACTTGAAATTTATACTCACGTCCCTGAAGACTTTGTAATGTCTAAATTGGTAAAAACAAATCATACACCAGTAATCCTAGCTACTCAGGAAGCTGAGATCTGAGGATCCTGGAAGACAGATTCCCAGCCCTACAATTTGTTAATGTAATCAAACTATTCTTTAAGCCCTTCCATCCTCAGCTATGATTCTAACTTAACTAAAAATGAAGTGATATTTATTCAAATATTACTATAACTTTATGCTTAAAGTATATACCAGCTGGGAATGTGCTCAACTACTGGAGGCATTTTTCAGTGATTACTTTGAAACTTACTTTGCCTGCTTTGAAAATTAATCTATTCTTAACCCAGGTGCCTGATAGCCCTGCCACTTAAAGCAACCAGAAAGCTAAAGTGACATTTTAGCCTTCAGCTCGTTTAGCAGGCAGAACACTACACTGGGGCAGCAGCCTTCACATCTCACGTGCTCCAGCATCATAGCAGCTCTCACAGCAGCAAGCATGCTGCAGGAAAACAAAGGAACAGGAAGCAATGCCCCCAGAGTACCACATCTTCTGCTTTTCAAGGCAGACAAATGAAAGCTTGTTTCAGTTCAAACTCATTTCCCCTTTATTAAAGTCCAAGTTGCCATTACATGGTTTGATACTCAATAAAGGAAAATGTGTTCAAATAAGGTAATATGTTATCATCAGCATTTCCAGGTGACTGTTGACAATCAAGTAGCAGTTCCAATAAGTTTATGAGAAGACCATCTGTAAAACAAAACACAAAAGAAAGGATTAATAATAGGTAGCAGGGGCTGGGAAGGTAGCTTAGTGGCTGAGTGCTTGCCTAGCATGCATGGAGCCCTGGGTTCCATTCCTTAGGATCAGATACACAGAAACAGCCAGAAGAGGATCTGTGGCTCAAGTGGTAGAGTGCCAACTTTGAGCAAAAGAAGCTCAGGGACAGTACCCAGGCCCTGAGTGGAAGCCCCAACACAAGAAAAAATGAATAAAAGCAGCAACAGCTGCAGCAGCAGTGGTAATGGGTAGCAATCCTACTTAAAATGACAATTAAATCAGGCACCAGTGGCTCACTCTTGTAATCCTAGCTACTCAGGAGGTTGAGATCTGAGTATAACCATTCAAAGCCAGTCCCAGCAGGGAAGTCCATGAGACTCTTAGCTCCAATTACCCAGCAGAAAGCCAGAACTAGAGCTGTGGCTCATGTAACAGACCACCATCCTTGAGGGGGGGGGCTAAGAGAATCTCATGGACTTTCCTGCTGGGGCTAGTTTGAACCATGATACTCAGATATCAACCTCCTGAGAAGCTAGGATTACAATTAACCTCTAGAAAATGGGAAGTGGGGCTTAAGGGTAGGGCGGTAGCCTTGAGCTAAAGAACTCAGGGACAGTGCCTAGGCCCTGAGTTCAAGCCCGAAAACTGGCAAAAAAAAAAAAAAAAAAAAATAGGATTACAGTGCTAAGCCACCAGCGCTTGCCCCTGGGTTTTTCTTACTCAAGAGGCTGTGATTTGGGCCGGGAGTTTGGCCTAGTGGTTAAAGTGCTTGCCTAGCATGCACGAAGACCCGGGTTCGATTCCTCGGTACCACATACATAGAAAAAAGCCGGAAGTGGTGCTGAGGTTCAAGTGGTAGAGCTCTAGCCTTGAGAAAGTCCAAGGACAGTGCTCAGGCCCTGAGCTCAAGCCCAGGACTGGCAAAAAAAAAAAAAAAAGAGGCTGTGATTTGAGGATCATGGTTCAAACCCAGCCTGGGCAGGAGAGTCATTGAGGCTCTTATCTCCAATTAATCACAGAAAAAGCTAGAAGTGGCACTGTTGATCAAGTTGTAGAGCACTAGCATTAAGCAAAAAGGAACTCAGAAACAGAGGCCAAGTCCAGAGTTCAAGCACTGGTCAAAAAAAAAAAAAGAATGGTTTGTATGGACCTGTCTATATAGTTCTAATAGACACGAACTCTGCCTCTAAGGGCACACAGAGGGTTCTAAAGTAACTATGCTAGAGTACTGTTTGCTTGGGGAGGGGGGGGGAACCCAACCAATTTACAAATGAGATATGGCAGAATGATCTCATCTGAAAATGCAGGTGCATGAATGCACTTGTGATGTCATCTGTGCTACTTTATGCTTGAGTTCACATGGACACATTTAAGTCATCATGGTGCCTTACATCAGGGAAAAAGGAATGAATGATATCAGCCTGAAACCACAAACAATGTCAGTTCCTACAACTTGTCACTGTGCTGCTCTAAATGTCTATGCTCACGACCACCATCTCTGGTCACATCAGTGCTCTATAGGTGCCAAATGCAGTGTCAATCCCCAATCTGCTCTTGCAGGAATGACGAGCTCCTTACCTGTGCCGGTTTACACCTTGTCAAGGCCTAGTTCCTCGGGCGTGGAGATTCCCAGTTCATCTAAAGTTGGTCTAAGTTCCTGGATGACATAGGGGTAGATATCCTTATGAGGTCCTGCTTTGTCCTGTTGGCAAAGAGAACAGTCACAGTTAACTTTCTTGAAAAGCTGTTTCTGGTAACAAAGGGAATTTTTAAATCATACATAGAGGATAGTAGCAAGCTAAACACAGGTTCTATGCTAGGTATGTTTAAAGATAATATGAGCTGGGGAAAGAAGACCCTATTTCAAAAATTAATGCAAACAAAAGAATTGTGGGCAATGGCCCAAGTATGAGAGTGTTTCTCTAACATGCTTGTGGCCTTCAGTTCAATCTCCAATATCATAAAAAATAAAAGCAAAAATAAATAAATAAAAGTAGCAAAGACAAGTCTGGAAGGAGTGGAACAAAAGGTGGTGATGACAGAATTTTGTAAATGTAATTAAATGTGCCTAGCAGGCAACAAGAAAAATTAAATTAACACAGGGAAAATTGTTTAATTTGCTTCCAATTTAAGACCCTAACTGAATCAACTACCAGTGCTGAATGGACTGATCGCCTACAGACCCCTTAATTACCTTACCTTTTATAGAGAAAGACTGGGAGGACATGACTATCCAGGGACAAATACTCCATCCAACACTCAGTTCCACAGTACTGAGTTGGATAGAAAAACCCCGTTCTGAAACCACTAACATTCATGTCATACCACAAGCAGCCAAAGAGAAATAAATACCCTTTGCAGTTAAGCTTTCCCATGTCTGTATCTCCTTCAGATAAATTCTCAAATAGAAATGCTAGGCAATTGAATTTATTATTATTTTTAATGTTAATATACCGGTGCCTGAACACCCAAGTTTCTACCATTTGAGCTCTGCCTCTCCTTCCAGCTTCTTGTCAGTTAATGGGAGCTAAGAGTCATGAGGAGTTGCCTGGGCAGGCTCTGAAATAGGCTCCTGAGATCACACCTGAGGAGTAGTTTGGACTACACACTCAAGCATACCACTTTTGTGTATATGCTGGTTCTTGGACCTGTTCATGACCTTTTTTTTTTTTTTTTTGCTCAAGGATAGCACCTTACCACTTGAGCCACAGCTTCCAGCTTTTTGGTGGTTAACTGAAGATAAAGAGTCCCGTGGACTTTCCTGCCTAGGCTGGTTTTGAACCATGATCCTCAGATCTCAGCCTCCTGAATAGTTTGTACAACTAATGTTCATTATTTAAAAATCCAAATTTTGGGTTAAACAAATTCAATTATACAATACACTGATACCTTATCGACAGAGTACCCAGTTCTAGAACCGCCTTACCATTGTCATTTCACTGACCTTAACCATCTCTAGGATGCGAACGGCACTAGCAAAATCATTTAACCGTCTGCACGCCCGCAAAGCAGCATCGATGATTTTGGGTTCTGGAACCAGATCATAGCCAACAAGCGTGTTCATCCCTGTCAATTAAATAGAAGGGCCAAGTCAACTTAGAATAGCCTACCTTGAGGGCAGGGAGTTTGGCCTAGTGGTTAAAGTGCTTGCCTAGCATGCATGAAGACCCGGGTTCGATTCCTTGGTACCACATACATAGAAAAAAGCCGGAAGTGGTGCTGAGGCTCAAGTGGTAGAGCTCTAGCCTTGAGAAAGTCCAAGGACAGTGCTCAGGCCCTGAGCTCAAGCCCAGGACTGGCAAAAAAAAAAAAAAAAAAGAAAAAAAAGAATAGCCTACCTTGAAGCATTCTATTGTGTTATGGGCATGTAACTGTATCTGGGCCTCTATTCTCTATGAAATCTATAAAATGAGAAACTAATGTTAACACATTCTAGATGGTAAGAGCATTAAGGGATCTTCCACAGTATATTACTAGAATCATATAATAAATAACTCACAGGCGAAAGGAAAAACTCTCCATCAATGAAAGCTCTGTTTTCATAATAATGAGTGAATTTCTTCTCAAACATGAGAGTAACTTGAAACTCTTAACATGAAGTACTATTTTGAATGCTTTAAAACAGATTCTATGGGAAAGCAATTGAAAAGCAGACAGAAATGCTTAAGGAAAGAGAGCTAATGAAGCTCAAATGAGCATATTAAAGAGACATTACAGAGAAATGCAAGCATATAGACTTATAAACATTCAACCGGAAAATGATAGGCATCATTATTTTCGTGTCTGCACAAAGCAACACATCCACTAGACTCTCTTAATGGGAATTCAGAACTGCTACTAATTTATTACTTCTTCTAAAGATTATTCAGTAACAAATTCCCTGGCTACTGCACAATAAAATCATTACATTCCTGCAGAGAAGCCTCAAAGTAGTTATGTTTATTGCTTTCCTTGTTGTCTGACATTTAAACAAAGGACACAAGTGAACATAGTCTCGTATAAAGCCACAGAACCAGACATGAAATTCTTAAGTCTGAGAGAACAATGCCACCCACTTGTTCTTGTTAAAGAAACATGCAAGTACAGGGCAAAGCATGATGAAGAATAAAAATAAACTGGGCAGCGGTGGCTCATGCCTGTAATCCAAGCTACTCAGGAGGCTGAGATCTGAGGATTGTGGTTCAAAGTCAGCCCAGGCACTAAAGTCTGTGAGAGTCTTATCTCCAATTAACCACTAGAAAACCAGAAATGGCACTGTAGCTCAAGGGGTATAGAGTGGTAGCCTTGAGCTGAAGAGCTCAGAGATAGCACCCAGGCCCAGATTACAAGCCCCATGACCAACAAAAATAAATAAATAAATAGATGGATGGATAGATCCTACTTTAGGGGCTGGGAGAGTGGCCTAGTGGTGGAGTATTCACCTAACATGAACAAAGCCTGGGGTTCAATTCTTTGGTAACACATACAAAAAAAAAGCCAGAAGTGGCGCTGTGGCTCAAGTAGCAGAGCACTAGCCCTGAGCAAAAAGTGTCCAAAGACAGGGCTAAGGCCTGAGTTCAAGGCCCAGGAATGGCAAAATAATTCTTTCTTTAGTGAAACACTACAGAAGCTGTTTACATTATACATGCTTTGAAAGTAGATGCTTTCAACAAAGGAGTGAAAACGGTTCATATTATCAAAACAGACAAGGATGCCCATGTCCCACTCACCTTTACGCAGCTCCCATGCATCTATGTCTGGCTTGTTGAAGTATGTCACCCAGCGAGCATCGAACTCCTCATCCGTCTCATGTGACCCATGGGAATAGCAGCGAGCTGACTGGATAGCTACAGGGAAAGCAAGTAATGACTTCAGTGCATGAAACAGTCTTGAGGACTGGTGGAATGGCTCAAGTAGTAGACACATACTAAAGAAGCCCAAGGCTGGATTCAAATCTCAGTAATGAGAAGAAAAATAAAAAAATAAAGCTAGTCCTTGCCATATATTGTCTAATGTTTTTAGCTTTTTTTTCTTTTTTTTTGGTCAATTGTGGGACTTGAACTCTGAGCTCTTCAGCTCAAGGCTTGGACCACAGTGCCACTTCCCATTTTCTGGTGGTTAATTGGATATAAGAGTCTCATGGACTTCAGTGCCCAGGTTGGCTTTGAATTATGATCCTCAGATCTCAGCCTCCTGAGTAGCTAGGATTATAAGCGTGAGCCACTGTGCCCTGCTTTAGCTATTTTTTGATACAGGGCTTCATTGTGTAGCCCAAGCTGGCCCCAAATGTATAGTCCTCCTGTCATAACCAGAGAGTACTGAGTACAGTAACTCTATTTTTCTTTTTGGTCTGTTTTGGGGCTTGAATGAAGAGCCTGGGCACTGTATCTGAGCTCTTTTGCTCAAGGCTAGCTCTCTGCCACCTTGAGCCACAGCTCCACTTTCAGTTGTTGAATGGTTAACTGAAGATAAAAGTCCCACGAGGGTTTTTCTGCCCAGGTTGGCTTCCAACTGTGATCCTCAGATCTCAGCCTCCTGAGTAGCTAGGATCACAGATGTGAGCCATCAGTGCGTCACTAGCAGCTCTAATGTTTTGCCAGTCCTGGGGCTTCCTCAGGACCTGGGCACTGCCCTTGAACTTTCTCAAGGTTAGCACTCTTCTTCCACTTGAGCCACAGCACCACTTTGGCTTTTTCTGTGTATGTTGGTACCAAGGAATCTAAGCCAGGGCTTTGAGCATGCCAGGCGAGCACTCCCGGCTGCTTGCAGCTCTATTTTTTTAAGGATTGTCTCCTCCCCCCACCCTTTAGAAATAGACAGATAGATATAGATATAGCTGTATCTGTATCTCTGTGTGTGTGTGTGTGTGTGTGTGTGTGTGTGCCCGCCCTACCAGAAAACTCTCAAAATACTATAGTTCTTTTTTTTTTTTTTTTTTTTTTTTTGCCAGTCCTGGGCTTGAACTCAGGGCCTGAGCACTGTCCTTGAACTTTCTCAAGGCTAGAGCTCTACCACTGGAGCCTCAGTACCACTTCCAGCTTGTTCTATGTATCTGGAACCGAGGAATTAAACCCGGGTCTTCGTGCATGCTAGGCAAGCACTCTACCACTAGGCCAAACTCCTGGCCGCCTCAAATACTACAATTCTAGGGACACTCAAATGTAAATACTAGGAGGATCTTCTTTATCTCTAATGTAACAGTGGGCAGGAAGAAGAATGGAGGAGAAGCAGAGAAGAGGAGCCAGTTCAGGAAATGGATTGTCACTATTAGAGCAAATGAAAGGATTCTCACCTAAATTGGTGATTAAACTTATAGCCACATATCTGCCCCAGAGACATAGCCCATCTCCATGATGGAGGCCCAGAATAAAGTAAAATGTGTGCATAAATATGTTGAAGTGACAGGGGGCTGGTGGCTCATTCCTATAATCCTAGCGCTTGGGAAGCTGAGATCTGACGGATGGGGTTCAAAACCAGCCTGGGCAGGAAACTCCATGAGACTCTTACTTCCAATAAACCACTCACAAAAAGATTGGGGGCTGGGAGTATGGCCTAGTGGTAGAGTGCTCGCCTAGCATGCACAAAGTTCTGGGTTTGATTCCTTAGTACCACATAGACAGAAAAAGCTCAAAATAGTGATGTGGCTCAAGTGATAGAGTGCTAGCCTTGAGCAAAGTGTCAAGGACAGTGCCCAGACCCTGAGTTGAAACCCTAGGACTGGCATAAACAAACAAACAAACAAATAAATAAATAAATGGGGAAGGGGTAAGAACAGTGAAATGGATATGCTTCCACTTCAATATAATCAAGTAATTAAAACTATGTCGATATTTAATGAGCTTACAAGACTAATACACTGATATATCAAGAACATAGGATGCCATAACCATCTACTCCACTAATGTCAAGAATCTGTCATCTTTTCATAAACTATCAGGTAAAATTATACAACTGGCCAGGAGTTTGGCCTAGTGGTAGAGTGCTTGCCTAGCATGCACAAAGACCCGGGTTTGATTCCTCAGTACCACATACAAAGAAAAAAGCCAGAAATGGTGCTGGGGCCCAAGTGGTAGAGCTCTAACTTTGAGAAAGTCCAAGGACAGTGCTCAGGCCCTGAGATCAAGCCCAAGACTGGAAAAATAAATAAACAAATAAATGATTATTCAGCTACTCTGGAAGACAGTAAACAGCTTGTTATCAAGTTAAACACATAACTACCACAACCCCATAATTCCACTGACTATTACTATCCTGACTATTTACTTAAGAAAAATACAAGGATACTTCCTTCCTTCTCAAAGTCCTTTCTCCAGGGCCTTAAGGATGCTAGTCAAGTGCTCTACCTCCAAGCTTTACCCTTTCTTCTACCCAGTTTGCTCACTGTCTGGCATGGAAGCCCATGCACTGGGAATATACACACAACCTCTTCCATGAATGAAATGATACTCCTAAACTGGACAACAGTAACTCACACATGTAATCCTAGGTACTCAGGAGGCTGAGTTCTCTGAGAATCTGCCTGGCAAAAAGTCGGCCTGGGCAAAAAGGTCCATGAGACTTGTCTCCACTAAATTACCAAAAAAGCCAAAAGTGAAATTGTTGCTCAAGTGGTGGGCACTAGCCTTGAGCAAAAGGGGTTCAGGGACAATGTCTAGGCCCTGAGTTAAAACCCCAGACTGGCACCAAAAAAACAAAAAAAAAACCTAACTCCAGCAATTGCTACAGTAGGATATATTCTCTTAGCTCCTTTCTCCCATATACATGTGTTTTTTTTTTTTTTTGCCAGTCCTGGGCTTGAGCTCAGGGCCTGAGCACTGTCCTTGGACTTTCTCAAGGCTAGAGCTCTACCACTTGAGCCTCAGCACCATTTCTGGCTTTTTTCTATGTATGTGGTACCGAGGAATCGAACCCGGGTCTTCATGCATGCTAGGCAAGCACTTTAACCACTAGGCCAAACTCCCAGCCCCCATATACATGTTTTTATTAGTATACATCAATACTACAGGGAGTAGATAATTCCATATGTGTACTATGTACTTTTATACAAATCCATGCCCTCAACATTTTGTTTAGAGGAAGTGATACAGGTATCCCCACCATCTCTCTGTCTTTTTTAATTGTATTTTATTGTCAGGGTAATGTATAGTTAGGTTCGTCAGGTGGTGGGTGCATTACTTCTCGAATCCTGATATCCCTTCCAACATCCCCCTCCCCCCCAGTCCTGGCTTGAACTCAGGGGCTGAGCACTGCCCTTGGGCTTTCTCAAGGATAGAGCTCTACCACTTGAACCCCAACACCACTTCCAGCTTTTTCTATGTATGTGTTACCGAGAAATTGAACCGGATAGAGTGCTAGGCAAGCAGTCTACCTCTAAGTCAAATTCTTGGCCCCCTACCATCTCAAGTATAACTTTCTCACCTAATTGCCACACTCAAAAGGCAAATTAAAGCCAGATGTGGTGGCTCAAGCCTGTAATCCTAGCTACTCAGGAGGCTGAGATCTGAGGATCACCATTCAAAGCCAGCCTGGCACCAAAGAATGTGACTCTTATCTCCAATTAACCACTTGAAAATTGGAAGTGGTGCTGTGGCTCAAGGGGTTGTAGCCTTGAGCTGAAGAGCTCATAGACAATGCCCAGGCCCAGAGTTCAAGCTCCAAGACCAACAGCAAACAACAAATTAAGAAGAATTACTTTGCTTTGATACAACCTTAAGATATTGGGGGGGAAAGGGGAGGTTTGAGAAGCTGGCTATGTTGTATAAAGGGAGAAAAGTTCCTCCTATCATCCCAGGTAAGGCTATAGGCTTTACAGGTTGACTGAAGAACTTAATGATTAGTTTGAAACATTGTATCTATTCAGCACTTAACTGGGAAATCAATATGTCATTATGTTCCAAGCTGGAGACTTAACCTTTTCCTGGATTTGTTACTTCAGACTCCCCCCACAGTAATCCCACTAAATCCTCTACATTCATTTGACCACAGTCTCATTCAAGAAATGAACTTTGCATGGCTGGTGTTTGGCCTAGTGGTAGAGTGCTTACTTAGCATGCACAAAGACCTAGGTGCGATTCCTCTGTACCACATACATAGAAAAAAGCCAGAAGTGGTGCTGAGGCTCAAGTGGTAGAGCTCTAGCCTTGATAAAGTCCAACCAGGGGAGGGGAGGGGAGAGGAGAGGAGAGGAGAGGAGAGAGGAGAGGGAAAGGAAAGAAATGAATTTTGCAGTCTGACATGTGAGGGTCTAAGTTTGAAGTCAGCCTGTGCAGAAAAGTCCCTCTGAGACTCTTATCTCCAAGTAACCACTCAAAAACCAAAAGTGGTGTTGTGGCTCAAGTTCCAGGTCCTGTTTAAGCTGTACCACTTGAGCCACAGCACCACTTCCGGCCTTTTCTGTGTATGTGGCAAGCAAGGAGTTAAAACTACTGGCTTTGAAGGAAGATCTTGTCTCAGCTTCCCTAGTGCTAAGATGATAGATGCTTACCACGCCTAGCTTTCCTTTTTTCTGTTTTTTCCAATCCTCCGGCATGAACTCAGGGCCTGGCCACTGTCCTTGGGCTTCTACCACTTGAGCCACACCATCACTTCCCGCCTTTTCTGTATATGTGGTACTGAGGAATTGAATGTAGGGCTTTGTGCATGGTATGCAAGCACTCTACCATTAGGTCATACTCTCAGCCCATGCCTAACTTTTCCTTTCTTTCTTTCTTTTTCTTTCTTTCTTTCTTTCTTTGTCTGCCTGCCTGCCTGCCTTCCATCCTTCCTTTCTTTTTGTCAGTCCTGGGGCTTGAACTCAAGGCCTGAGCACTGTCCTTGGGCTTTTTCTTCAAGACTAGAGATCTGCCACTTGAGCCACAGCTCAAGTTTGTGGTACCCAGGAATCGAACCTGGGTGTTTGTGCGTGCTAGGCAAGCACTCTGCCACTAAGCCAAACTCCTGGCCCATGCCAGGAAATGAACCCAGGGCCTCCAACAAAACACTATACTTGAGGCATACTCAGTCTTTTTTGTTCTCTACTTTGCATATTTGTTTTTGAGATAGGGTTTGGCTAATTTGCCTACCTAGGCTACCTCCCACCTTGTCTTGCAATAGCTGGTACTACAGATGTGTAGCTCCATACTGGCTCTTTACTCTGACTTTCAATTGAGTAAACCTAGTCTCATACTGGTCCTTATCATGTGGCACAAATCTCTACTAGTGATATCTAAAAATGAATGGGCTAGGGATGTGGTTCAATGGTACAGTGCTTGCCTAGAGTACACAGGGCCCTGGGTTCCATCCATAGCAGCGGAAAATTCAAAACTGACATGTACAGTAATAAATAAAACAAATATATGTAGTTTAGACACTCAGCAGCACTTCAGCCAACTATGCTGCACAGAGGATGAAATACACTATGTATCCTTAAAGCTATGTGTAAATACTTTATGATGTTATGGTCAATGTCCCCTAACCCTTAGGAGGCACCTAACAGATTCAATTTCATCCTTTAACAAAGCAGAGGTGTATTAAGCAGTTCTGCAGGCAAAACTGTAGGAGTTACATCACCACATTTAGCTTCACAACTACCCCCAATTATTCTGACTTTACACAAGCGGCAGCTGAGACGTGAAGTAACATGCCAAGAACCACACGTATACCAAGCAGCCAGCACTACTGCCGCCTAGTGGCAAACACAAAAGACAAACACCTAAAATAAAGCCATTGGTTTAAGAATTACACTCAGGAGGGTGAACAGAATACCAAGGAGATAATCCAACAAGGAACTAATGTACTTAGTGCATGGTTTGCCAAAAACCTCTACCATTTCCAAAACCTGAATTTAAAATGTAGAGGGAAGTGGCACTGTGGCTCAAAAGTGGCAGAGCACTAGCCTTGAACACAAACGCTCAGGAACAGCTATCCAGACTTTGTGGTTCAAGCCTCACAACCAGTCAAATAATAAATAGTAAAAAAGAAGTGTGCGTGTGTGTGTGTGTAGGAAATTTATAAGAGGCAAAAACAAAATCCCAAAATGTCATCTTAAAAAAAAAACAAACAGGCCGGGAGGTTGGCCTAGTGGTTAAAGTGCTTGCCTAGCATGCAAGAAGACCCGGGTTCGATTCCTCGGTACCACATACATAGAAAAAAGCTGGAAGTGGTGCTGAGGCTCAAGTGGTAGAGCTCTAGCCTTGAGAAAGTCCAAGGACAGTGCTCAGGCCCTGAGCCAAAGCCCAGGACTGGCAAAAAACAAACAAACAAACAAACATTTTGGCTGGGAGTTTGGCCTAATGGTAGAGTGCTTGCCTAGCATGCACAAAGGCCCGGGTTCGATTCCTCAGTACCACATACATAGAAAAAAGCCGGAGTGGTGCTGAGGCTCAAGTGGTAGAGCTCTAGCCTTAAGAAAATCCAAACACAGTGCTCAGGCCCTGAGCTCAAGCCCAGGACTGGCCAAAAAGAAAAAAAGAAAAAAACAACATGTTAAGGAGCATGCCCTAATGGAAGAGTGCTTGCCTAGCATGAACGAAGCCCTGGATTAGATTCCTCAGTAACACACAGAAAAAGCCAGAAGTGGTGCTGTGGCTCAAGTGATAGAGGGCTAATTGACCTCAAGGTCAGTTCAAGCTCCAGTACTGGCAAAAATATATGACAAAATCTGAAAAACAGCAGAGTGAGCCAAGGATACCAACTATAGCTAAGAAACAGAAAACATTTTCATCACTAATTAAAAAGTTAGTCTCAAGGCGGGCTTCAATTTCTTCTAAAACAAGAATTCCTATGCTCTCTAAGCCTATTCCAACCCTATTGTTCTAGAACACCTAGGTCCAAACTGAATTAAAAGTATCCTTTAGGTTCAAAAAGTGAAAAAACACCGTTTTTTGGTGTATTTAATGAATTAAAATGTTTCAGTGGGTCTCAACGTAGGCCATAAGACCTACATTCATATTTTACACCATAATCATGGACTAGCATTCAAGGGCAACTACTGTAATTGAAAGTACAGTTCTAGCTGGGCGCAGTTGCTCAAGACTATAATCCTAGCTACACAGGAAGCTGGGACCTGAAATCTCAATTCAAAGCCAGCACGGGCATGAAAGATCCAGACTCTAATCTCCAGTTAACCTCAGAAAAGTCGGAAGTGGAGGTGCGGTTCAAGTGGCAAAGCGCTAGCCTCGAGGGGAAGAAAAACAAAGGGACAGTGCCCAGGCCAAGTCTAGTACCAAGAAAAAAAACAAAAAAAAAGGGAGGCTGGGTGGGTGGAGGGGACCTGCAAGCTCTAGAGCATCAGCCTGGTGGGGAGGGGGGGGGGGGAGTGGAGAGAGAGGGCTGGATGTACCAGAACCCAGAAGCTGAGTTCAAGCTCAAAAGAAAAAAGAAGAGAAAAACTAGAGAAAGTACAGCACTAGGGGGTCGGAGTGTAGCTCAGTGGTTAAAGATGTTACCTGGTATGCACGAGACCCTAGGCTAGACCCTTTCCTCCAGCATCAAACAAATAAAACAGGGCTGAGATGTGGTTCATTCAATGGCAAAGCGCTTGCCTTGCAATAGCAAGTGCAACGTCCTGGGTTCGATCCCTAGTACCAAAATAAGATAAAAAAAAGAAAAAAGAAAAAGAAAAAGACCGATAAAATATATTGTCTGGGACCCGAAATCTCCCAGCACACACACAAAGACAGAAAGGCAAAACTGCCAGATTTCATACACCGGCAACCAAATCACTTCTTCCAAGATGGTGATGAAAAAAAAAATAATAAAGGACCTTCCAAGCGAAGGAGCCCCCCCGGACTCCGGGTGGGTGCCGCTCAGTGCCGCAGCCCCTGGCCGCCGTCGGTTCTGAGCGCGGGAGGGGGGGCTCGGAACGCGGCTCAACTGTTCCCTGCGCCGGGATCCGGCCGCTCACCGGACACGGGTGTCCTCGGGGCGGGAAGGGCGCCGCGCCCCAGGGTCAATGTCACCTTCGCCGGGGGCCGAGCGCCGGGGCCCGGGCCGCTCCGGGTCAGCGGGCGGCGGGGTCGGCCCGGGTCACCGCCAGGCCCCAGGAACCCCGGGGGTTCGCCGCACCCCGCTCTCTGCGCCCCCGACGGGGACCCGCTGCGAGGCCGGCGAGGGCCCGGGCCGACCCCGGGAAGCAGTCGGGGCGGCGGCGGCGGCGGCCGGGCTCGGCCGCTGGCGCGCGGGGCCCGGCCTAGGCCGCGGGGGGAGCCTGCCCTCGAGTGGCGGCGGGGGCCCAGGTCACCGCAAGGACACGCGGACGCGGGCGGCCGCAGCCGTGGGGCTTACCGGCGGCGGGGCTGAGGGTCGGGGCCGATTGCTGCAGGCCTCGGGGACCCGCCCGGACGGCGGCGGCGAAGGCGCAACGGCGGAGAGCGGCGCCCAGCATCGCGGCGATGGCGGCGCGCTGGCGGAGGCTGAGGGGAAGCCGGTGAGAGCTCGCGGGCCGCTCCGGATTCGGCGCGCGGGGGCCGGACTCACGCACGGACGTCGGGGGCGGAGCCTCCGGAAGGACGTACCACGCGCTCGGGGGCGGAGCCTGGGAACCGACGCGGCCAGCGCCAGGGGGCGGAGCCTCCGGGAGGACGCCCCTTGAAAACCCGGGCGGACGAAGGCGGCGCGAGGAGGACAAACTTAGTCGATTCCGCGTCTCGCGTTTCCCTTAGTTCCCCGATTTGGACGGTGTCTGGGAGTTGAGGGCAGAATAAAGTGAGCGCTGGACAGTAGAGAGGATCAGGGTTCGAGTCCCGCAGTGGAGGAAACCTTTTCACCTCGTTATGGAAAGGATAGCTCACGCCTGTCATCGCAGCTGCTCAGGAGGTTGGCATCTTGGAATCCCAAGAATAAACTCCATGAAACATATTTTTTTTCTTTCTCTTATTATTTCTTTCTCTTATTTATTATTTTTTTCTTTCTCTTATTTATTTTTTATTTTCTTATTTTTTTTCTTTTTTCTTTTTCTTTTTCTTTTTTTTTTTTTTTTTTGCTAGTTCTGGGCCTTAAATTCAAGGCCTCTGGCACTGTTCCTGAGCTTGCACTCTACCACTTGAACCACGGAACCCCACTTCTGGCTTTTTGCTGGTTCATTGGAGATAAAAAGTATCACGGATTTACCTGCCAGGGCTGGCTTTAAACCCTGATCCTTAAATCTCAGCCTCTTCAGTAGCTGGGATTGCAGGAGTGAGTTACCAGCACCATCCATGGATACATTTATTTTTGGACAGTGTCTCCCCCTGACTCTTTCGAAGTTTTCCCCTCCTGTCCCCACCCACAAGTTGTATAGTTCCTTTTCAACATGGTATCTAGCGAATACTACTGCTGCATTTGATCATGTTTTGTTCTTCCATTTCTGCATGACTCTAAAGTATACTATATTTAAAAGTAAAAATGAGACCGGGAGTTTGGCCTAGTGGTTAAAGTGCTTGCCTAACATGCACGAAGACCCGGGTTCGATTCCTCGGTACCACATACATAGAAAAAAGCCAGAAAATGGTGCTGAGGCTCCAGTGGTAGAGCTCTACCCTTGAGAAAGCTCAAGGACAGTGCTCAGGCCCAGAGCTCAAGCCCAGGACTGGCAAAAAAAAAAAAAAAGTAAAAATGATTGAGAGGGGATGAGGGAAGGAAAGTGGGAGAAAATCATAAGAGGGGTATCAATGTTCAAAGTGTAATGTACCCACTACCTGACAAAAGTAACTGTAACCCCTCTAAAGTTTAACCCGGACAAAAAAAGAAAGAATGAAAGGAGGAGGAGGGAGAGAGAAAGAGAGAAAAAGAAAAAGAGGAATACAGGCACTGATGGCTCTAGTCCACAATCCTAGCTAGTCATCTGAGATCTGAAGATCATGGTTCCATCCAGTCCAGGCAGAAAACAAAACAAAAACCTGTAAGCCTCTAATCTCCAATTAACTGGCAAAAGGCTCCCATGGCTCAAGTGGTAGAGCATCAGATTTGAACAACAACAACAACAACAAAAAAAAAAGCCTAGGGAGGCTGGGTAAGGTAGCTCACACCTATAATCCTACTCGGGAGGCTGAGATCTGAGGATCAAGGTTCAAAGCCAGCCCAGGCACAAAAGAACCTGAGACTCTTACCTCCAATTAAACACTGGTAAATGGGAAATGAGGCTTGGCTCAAGGGTAGGATGGTAGCCTTGAACAAGAGCTCAGGGACAACACCCAGGCCCAGGGTTAGGGTGGTAGCCTTGAGGTGAAGAGCTCAGGGATGGCACCCAGACTGAGTTCAAGCCCCATGACCCACAAAAAAAAAAAAAGCCGAGAGAGAGAGTACAAGTTCCTTAGTTTGAGCCTGAAACCAGCTCAAAGAAAAAAAGAAAAGAAAAAGCTGGGGCCAGGAGTTTGGCCTAGTGGTAGAGCCTATAGCATACACAAAGCCCTGGGTTCAATTCCTCAGTACCACATACACAGAAAAAGCCAGAAGTAGTGCTATGGCTCAAGAGGTAGAACGCTAGCCTTGACAAAGCCCAAGGATAATGCCTGGGCCCTGAGTTCAAGCCCTAGAATTAAAAAGAATGAAAGAAAAGGAGAAAGAACAGTGGGATCCTCTGGCTGGGTATAAAACATAATCACCATGGTAACCCTAGCATCTTCACAGGTGGGGAGACTCAATAGTGTAAATGAATGAGGAGGTAGTGGAAAGGACACATAGCTTGGGCCATTGTCTCTGGAACTGGGCAGTTGCAGACTTTAATGTGACATCAGAAGTTATTTTCTGTCTTTCTTTTTTTCATTCTTTTTTTAGGTTGTGGGGCTTGAACTCTGAGCCTGGGCACAGTCCCTGAGCTCTGGAACTCAAAGCTATCACTCTACCACTGAAGCCACAGCACCACTTCGTTTTCTGGTAGTTCATCGGAGAGAAGAGTCTCAAGGAGTTTCCTGCCCAGGCTGGCTTTGAACTACAATCCTCAGATCTCAGCCTCCCGAGTAGCTAGAATTTCAGGAATGAGCCTCTGATACCTGGCTTTCTTTCTTTCCATTTTATTTATTTATTTATTTGTTTATTGTTTGCCTGATAGGGGGACTTGAACTCAGTACCTGACACTTTTACTCACTGGCTAGTGCTCTACCAATTGAGTGACACCTCCAACCCCATCAACATCATTATAATTAAGAGACGTGTCTTCATAACTCTGTTCATTCAGAAACTCTCCAATGGCTTCTCATATGCCAGGACCTGGGCAGTGAGCTGGGCAGGCTGGAAAAGATTCATTCATTCACTTATGAACTTAAGCTTCAGCACGTGACCATTAGTCTTGCCAAAGGATTACACTAATGAGGGTACAATTTCACACGCGTATCTGTGAGAATCCTGTAGGTAAAATTTCCTTTCTTGAGGCTGGGAGTTTGGCCTAGTGGTTAAAGGGCTTGCCTAGCATGCATGAAGACCCGGGTTCGATTCCTCGGTACCACATATATAAAAAAAGCCAGAAGGGGTGCTGAGGCTCAAGTGGTAGAGCTCTAGCCTTGAGAAAGTCCAAGGACAGTGCTCAGGCCCTGAGCTCAAGCCCAGGACTGGCCAAAAAAAAAAAAAAAAAATTCCTTTCTTCTCTACCCTCTGTCAGCCATCTTAGAGGCTTCATCATCTATCTATGTGCTCTTACTGGACAGGATAATGATACAAACTACACAACCCACCTAAGCTGGGCTCTGACGGCTCATTCTTGTCATTCAGCTACTCAAGCTTCTGGCTTTTTCTGTGTATGTGGTACTGAGGAATCAAACCCCGGGGGGCTTCGTGCATGCTAGGCAAGCACTCTACTACTAAGCTACCTTCCCAGTCTCCTTTTCCATGCTTCTTGAGCCATCTATGAAAGGGTCAGCCAAGAACATCTAAACCCATGGACTCTCTTTAGGGACTCAACAAGAACTGAAAATGAAGCTGGAGATGGCAAATGGCAGTAATCCCAGCACCCTGAGGCTGAGGCAAGAGGATCTAGAGTTCAAGGGAAGAGTGAGCTGCACTAACTCCCGTCTCAAACAAAAAGACACTCAGGAGGCAGTGACCCAGGCCTATAATCTTAGCTACTCAGGAGGTTGAAATCGGAGGATCGCAGTTGGAAGCCGTCTAGGCAGAAAGTCTATGAGATTCTTATCTCCGGTGAACCACCAAAAAGCCAGAAGTAGAGCTTGTGGCTCAAGTGGTAGAGCACTAGCTCCGAACACAAAAGCTCAGAGACAGCATCCAGGCCCCGAGTTCAAGCTCCAGAGCTGGCCCAAGGTTAAAAAACAAAAAAAATCCAGAAACCAGAAGGGGCAACCAGTGGGTCTGGACAAGGCTCGAAGGATAAGCAGAAATTGGGGGGGAGGGTCTACCTCCCTAGAGCACCCCCTCCCCAATTACCAATACCTACCTCTTATTTCCAGTCATCAGCAGAGGATTTCTTTTAGGGGTCTGCCAATAAAATGACTCACATATGCTTTATTTCCTATCTCCCCCTTTCCAGGGGTTCTGCTCATTTGCAGGGGAGTGGGGTTTGCCTCTGAGGTCATGGGGCTACAGACTCCCTCCCCATCCCCCAGACTCCCTCCCCATCTGCCCCTCAGCTGACTTACTTAAGAGTTGGGCTGGGGAGACAGGCAGGCCTCCAAGGCTGTTATCTCTCAGCACAGCTGTTCTGGAGCTGGAAGCAGCAGCTTATCAGGGAGCCTGCAGTGATTCAGAGCCCAAGTCCCAGCTTCTGTGCTGAATAGTAATTTCCAGCCGTGGATTTGTGCTCAGTCTCCTCCCCCCTCTCCCAAGGGTGTGCTGTCCTTTTTGCAGAGAAAGGGCAGTGAAGGGGAGAGCCTGCTCCGGGCACTGGGAGGCTTTGTGCCAGCTTCCTGGGCAAGGCTGTGTATTGGGAGGAAGACTGCAAGCTTGGTGCCCTTCACAGTGACCCTCAGGAGAGCACCACCATGCTCTTCTCCCCTCCTCACCCCTCCCCTCCCCAGAGCAGGAGCTGCTCCTCTCCCCCTTTGTGGGGACATATAAGGGGTGGAGGATACCCTGATCCCCCTTCCAGGCACAAGTCGCTGATTCCCAGAGCCAGCCAAGCAGGGCAAGAGAGCCATTGTAGCTCTGCCCTGACCCTGAAGATGCCAAGGCTAAGATGGAGACAGAATGGGGAGAGGGGAGGACAGGGAGTAGGGAGGTGGGTAGGGGGAAAATAAAACCTGGGGACAGAGCTATTATATTAGTTTTATTGCAAACAAGACTCCATCTATAGGGCTCGAGAGGGAAAGCTTGGGCAATTCTGTCCAGGCTTCTCCTTCTGGGCCAGTCGAAGGGTTATGGGGAGCGGGGGAAGAGACGACAATGACACAGAATAGGGTTCTCCCACATCTCAGACTCCCCTGGAGGGTCCTTGTACCCTCCAGTCAATAGTGGGGGTGATTTCCAAGGGCCCTTCCCAGCTACCAGAGTCCCCGCCCCCTTTCATCAATACTGGAGAGGGGGGTGTCTGTGACCCCCAAACAGCGCCCGCTCCCACCGCCCACCTGCCTTCCTGGAGCATGTTCCCGTTACGACTCAGAAAAAGTGAAGTTTTGGCCTCCTCGGTCAACACATCCCTCGACGAGAGCTTCTCTGGGTTCTCCTGCCCCTCCTGGGCCCCCTCTCTTGTGGCCTTCGGGGGAGGAGGGGTCCATGCCACCAGTCTGAGAAGTTGGTGTCCAGGCTGTGGGCCTCTGGGGGGAAAAGATCCAGTGGGTCTAAGTGGCCCAGGACAGGGAGCTGTCATCTCAAGCAGTCCGGCCCGCGCGCCCCTCCCCGGGTGCTGGATGAGACCGCTTCGCGGCGCCCTCTCCAGCCGCGGGGTCCCCCCGGCTCCTTTTAGATGTGGGCGCGATGGGCGCCGCGGAAGGACCGGGATCGGGGTTCGGGGGCTGGTAGCCGGGTTGTCGCGGGTCCAGCGCGTCCTTGGAAAGTAGGATGGCGAGGCTGGGCACGTTCTTGAGCACGCTGAGGCTGGCGGCGGGCTCTCCGGGAGCGGGGGCCGGGGCCGGGGCCGGGGAGGGCGCGGGACCCGGCGGGAGGCTCTGCCACACCTCGCGCACGCTCCGGTAGCGCAGCCGCGTGACCTGGTGTAAGCCGGCCTGGCGGCGCTTGAGGATCTCGGCGCACGTGACGGTCTTGGTGGTCGCCCGGCCGCAGCCGCTGAAGACGATGGCGCGCGTGGCCGGCTGCGCCATGCTGGCGGTGGCGAAGGCCAGCAGGTTGCGGATCTTGCTCCCTTCCTTGACCCGCATGTGCACGGCGCCCGGCGCCAGGTCCGCAAAGGGCCCCGGGGCTGCGCCGCCCCCCTCGGCCCCACTCCCCGCCGGCGCCTCCTCCGAGCGCACCTTACGGAAGTTCTCCATGCGCCCTGGTCGTCGCGACCGCTGGCAGGGCCATGTGGGGGGACGCCTCAACCCCACCGGGGCTGCATGGCCACGGCGCCCGGTGAGGGGAGCAAGGATGCGGGAAAGGCGTGGACGCCGGCGGGACCCCGCGATCGGCGGCCTCCCACTCCCCTCACTCGGCTGGGCGCAGCTCTAACCTCGGCGCGCTCGGAACCTTGTGCTCCGCGCCTTCGGCCGAAGCCACGCCCCGGAGCAGGGACACGCCCCTCTCATAGGCCCCGCCCCCAGCCGGCCCCTGGAGCCTGGGAGGACACGCCCTCGCCCTCCAGGCCCCGCCCCTCCCCGGCCAGCGAATCGCCCGCAAAAGCCACGCCCCTTGTTCTCAGGCCACGCCCCCTCCCGCCTCGGATCAAGTCCGCGTCCTTGGTTCCCGGGAGGCTCCGTCCGCCAAGGCGCCGTAGCAGCATCCGGGGGTGACTTGGGAGACCCGGTACCCCCGAAATCGCCACCAAATCCCTTCCTCATCCGCCTCGATCTCCCTAAAGGAACGACCGGAATTTAAAACGGTGTTCGGTCGGCCAGGTCCCGAGCCCGGTCCCCCTCCCAGCCCCCCCACCCCGCTCCCTGACTTTTCTAAGGCTGGCGGGGTGTCTCGACCCCGGACCCTCGGGAGATCCTTCCCTCCCGCCTTCTCGACACAAGGACCGCATCACGACTTTGTGAGCGTGTGGTGCCCGGGACGGGGGTGGACAGAGACGGAAGTTCCCAGCTCGCCGGGTCAGGCAGGCCCTGCTTGCATCCCGCCCATCCCGGGGGCGGGGAGGTGGTGCTCTGAGCCCGGCTGTTTCCTGGGGGGAGCAGAGCCAAGGACGACCCCTCCTCCCGACGTGCTGGGCGCCCGCACGCCTCCCCTCCCCTCCGGGCATCGGGGTACGGCCGGGGCGCGCTAGTCCTCCCCGAGGTGCGATCCCTGCTCCGCCTGGGCCCCGGAATCCTTTTCCTAAAATAATAATTAATAATAATAATATATGCATATATATTACTTTCTGTTATTTTGGTCGTTCATGGGGATTGAGCTCTGGGCCTGCGCACTGCCCCTCCTGGACTATGGCGAGCGCTCTGCCACTTTGAACCGCGGCGGCTCCACTTCTGGCTTTCTGGTGATTCACTGGCGATCGGAGCCTCATGGACTGCCCGGGCTGCCTTTGAACCACGATCGTCAGATCTCAGCCTCCTGAGTGCTAGGCGTGAGCCTCCAGCGCCAGGACCTCATCTCCAACCAGCTACTACTGGGGCCCCAAGTGGTACCGCGCCAGCCTTGAGTGCAAGGGCTCCAAGCCCCACTCCCTCCCGGAAAACAAAACAGAGCTGGAAGTGGAGGTGTGGCCCGAGCGAGTGCGGAGGCCCGGAGTTCAAACCCCAGGAGCAGCCTGACCACCGGAACGTGGGGAGGGACCGAGGGAAGGGGATCGGGAGAGGAGCCGGGCGCCCCGGGAAGCTCCACGCTCCCAGGGAGGGGCTGGGGACGAAGGACAATGAGGGGGGCCTTCCTCCTCCCTCTGCTCACACCCAGCCACAGCGGAGGGGAGCAGCGCAGACTCCAGGCACGACCAGCCACACGGAAGGGGGGGGCGCACCCAGGATGGGGGCGCGAATGGAGAGGTGACCCCGAAAGATGCGGGGGCACTAAGTGCCTGGGGTTGCGCCCCTGCCTCTCCACCGCCCATTAAAGCGGTGACAGCTGTCCGCCCCCGTGGTCGAGGCTTGCCCTCTGCCCACCCACAAAGAGGGTGCTGGGACCCGGGACCTTGCCCCCCACATGCTCTCCGGTCTCCTGCGCATGCACCGAGTCCCGGGGTCCTCGGGGTCCAGGTCCAGGGGCACCCGGGAGCCGCAGCCCGGGAGGAGAACGCGCGCCCTGGGGCCTTAGGAAAAGATGGTGCAGTGCTCGCCTGCGAAACCAGGGCGGCGGCGAAGCTTAAAAAGACGGTTGTCACTGTGATCACAAAATAGGAAATAATAATTACGGAATCAACCATGCATAACACAATCATGTCGGAAATAAACTCCAGGAAATGGGGAGAAGAGGTTGGTTTGTTTTTTTTTTCCCTTCCTTCGTGGGCTGTTTTTTTTTGTTGTTGTTGTTTTATTTTCTTTTTGTCTTGTTCATGTATCTGTCTTTGGGAGGGGAAGAGAGACACAGAAATGGGGCGTCAGAGGGGGCACCAATGCAGCTGTGGAAAATAAACGCTACCACTTGAGGGTGGGGATGGAGGGAGAAACCGGGAGAGAGGGAGAGAAGGGGTGACATTGTCCAAAAAGAAAAGTCCTCATTCCCTGACTGCCACCCCGCGCGTCCACCATCTCTCCAATCGCAACACTAAAATAAAGGGCTGGGCCTGAGGCTTGGCGGTACAGTGCTCGCCCAGCGTGCCCGGAGCCTGGGGTTCGATTCCCGAGAAGGCGCCCACTGGCTCTAGCTTTGAGCCAAGGGAGCTCGGGGACAGCGCCCAGGCCTTTATTTCAAGCCCCCCATTGGCAAGAAGAAAAGAAGAGGCGGCAGCCGGGCACCGGCGGACGCGCCCGCGGTCCTCGGCCGGCCGGCTGGAGGCCGGTCCCGGGGGATAAACCTCGTCCTCCCCGGGCGCCCCCCGCGCGCCCTCCCCCACGCGCGCTTGAAAGGGAAATGCGCGCGGGATTAGCCGTGGCGAGGTCGCTAATCACCGCGGAGCCATTCATGACGCCGTCAGCGCGGGGCGAGGGGAGGGGGCCGGGGCGCGCGGGGAACGGGGGAGGGAGAGGCTCCCCCGGCTGGGAGGGAGGGTGGAGCGGGAGCCGGTGGGGGGGAATCCGGTGGAGGGGGATCCGGTGGGTGAAAGGGGGCCTGGTGTGGGGGGGCCCGGTGGGTGGGTGGAGGGGATCCCGGTGGGTGGAGGGGGCTCGGGTGGGTGTGGGGGCCCGGGTGGGTGGAGGGGGCTCGAGTGCGTGTGGGGGATCCGGTGGGTGGAGGGGGAGCCGGTGGGTGGAGGGG
Organism: Megascapheus bottae; assembly: GCF_031878675.1. Classification (NCBI taxonomy): domain Eukaryota; kingdom Metazoa; phylum Chordata; class Mammalia; order Rodentia; family Geomyidae; genus Megascapheus; species Megascapheus bottae. Next base: position 2,114,218 of record NC_143538.1, on the reverse strand, counting down.
GCTCGGGTGGGTGGAGGGGGCTCGGGTGGGTGTGGGGGGCCCGGTGGGTGGAGGGGGCTCGGGTGGGTGGAGGGGATCCGGTGGGTGGAGGGGGCTCGGGTGGGTGGAGGGGGCTCGGGTGGGTGGGGGGGGCCCGGTGGGTGGAGGGGGCTCGGGTGGGTGTGGGGGCTCGGGTGGGTGGAGGGGGCTCGGGTGCGTGTGGGGGCTCGGGTGGGTGTGGGGGCTCGGGTGGGTGGAGGGGGCTCGGGTGGGTGGAGGGGGCTCGGGTGGGTGTGGGGGCTCGGGTGGGTGGAGGGGGCTCGGGTGGGTGGAGGGGGCCCGGGTGGGTGTGGGGGCCCGGGTGGGTGGAGGGGGCTCGGGTGCGTGTGGGGGCTCGGGTGGGTGTGGGGGGCCCGGTGGGTGGAGGGCCCCGCGCCTTGGCTCTCTCCCGCAGTCCCAGCGGCCCGGGAGGCTGAGGTCCCAGAAGCGGAGCGGGGGAGGGGCCGGCCTTGGGGACAGCCAAGGCTCGATCCCGGGGCCCGGAGCCGCCCCTGAACTTTGCTCTAGCACTTGAGCCACAGCTCCATTCCAGCTTTTTTCTTTTCCCTTTTTGGTGATTAATTGGAGGTAAGTGTCACAGATGTGCCGGCCTCCACTGGCTTTAAGCCGTGATCCTTGGCTGTCAGCCCGCGGAGGGGCTGGGAGGACAGGGGGAGCCTGGCAGGTAAACCACCCTTCCCGACGCCAGAAATGCGTGAAGGCAAAGGGAAGTCTTTCCCTGCGCGGGGAGGGCCAAGGCCTGCCTCCATCCTTGCCCTGCAGGTCTTTCTGAGGCACACTCATCTTGGTGGCCAAGCCTCTCAGCCCGGACAGGAGGGGCATCCCCATGCAGCCTTCAGCTGCTCCTCCCCCCCCCCACTTGCTGGAAGGTAAGAAGGGGGACTGTCACCAGCCCCCATGTGCTGTCGGGGTCTGGTTGGGTTTATTCACACTGTTGTTCAGCGGTTTCCAGCAGTTCTGCCAAGGCTCACCCCCCACACACACACAGAACTGCTGGCTCCCCACAAGTGAGCAATGACAGAGAGAGCGTGCAGGCAAGCCAGGCCCTCAGTGCCTTTGGCAGCCCAGCCCCCTCTGATTTTGCCCACGCTCATTTCCACATCATTTCTGCTTCATGTTTTTCACCGTTGGAAGAGAGCCCAGCTCACATCAAAATAGAGAAATTAGCTTCCAGTTCCTCTCCTCCTCCTCCTCCTGCTGCTCTTGCTGCTCTTCCTCCTCTTCTCTTCCTTTTTATTTCTTTTGTCAGTTGTGGGATTTGAACTCTGGGCCTGGATGCTGTTCCTGAGCTCTATTGCTGTACCTCTTGAACCACAGCCACTTCCAGTTTTTCTAGAGGTTCAATGGAGGTAAGAGTCTCATGGACTGGGGCTGGGAGTTTGGCCTAGTAGTAGAGTGCTTGCATGCATGAAGACCTGAGTTCAATTCTTTGGTAGCACATACATAGAAAAAACCCGGAAATGGTGCTGAGGCTCAGGTGGTAGAGCTCTAGCCTTGAGAAAACCCAAAGACAGTGTTCATGCCCTGAGGACTGGCAAAACAAAACAAAAGCCAGCCTCAGCAGAAAAGTCTATGAGATTCTCATCTTCAGTTAACCAGAAAAAAAGAGAGGTGAAGCCATGTTTCCAGAGATAGAATGCTAGCCAAAATAAAGGGTAACACTCAGACCCTGAGTTCAAACCCTAAGTACTGGCACCAAAGTAAAATAAAATACAATAAAATGGAAATGATGACAACAGGACTTACTTTCTGGACTTGAGACATATTGCCTCCCCCAGCACCTTCAGGACATAGTCACCCCACTTTTCAAAGATAGACTGGACCCCTGACCCACTTAGAGCACAGAACAGTCAAGCTTAGAAGCCAGCCTGGAGGGAGAGGCAGAGGGGTTGTCAGCTTCCAGCTTCCAGGGCAGCAGAGGCTGCCTGCCTGGCCCCAGCTGCTTGCATTGACAGGGAAGAATTCAGGCCCAGTGGTTTTATTGTGATTGTGTGTGATTTGAACATTTTCTGCTTCATTTCAGTAGAAGAGTGGCTGAATCAGCTTGGCTGAATGTTCTATAGATAGAGCCTGCAGCCTGCAGAGTCAGCTTGTTGAGAAACACTCATTTCATTGCTTTCCCTGGCACCTGGGGTCTGAAGTACTAGAAATACCACTGAAGATGGGTCCCTCTTTCCTGGGTCACCTCTCTTCCTATTATTTTTCTTTTCCCCCTCTCTCCAAAATGATCAGAACAAGCCAGGCACTGGTAGCTTATACCTGTCATCCTAGCAAACCAGGAGGCTGAGATTTGAGAATGAGATGTGTGAAACCAGCCAGGGGACATGGGGGGGGGGAGTCTATGTGAATCTTATCACCAATTAACCAGCAAAAAGCTGGAAGTGGAGCTGTGGCTCAAGTAATTGAATGCTAGCTTTAGTGTAAAATTTCAGGGATAGCAGCCAGCTCCTGAGTTCAAATCCCACAATAAAAAAAAAGAAGAAAAAGAAAAGAACTGTTTTTATTCTTACCATTGTGTTTATGCACACACACTTGCAAGCTATTACTGGGTCTCGAATTCAAGACCTGAGTGCTGTCCCTGAGTTGTCAGGGCTCGAATTCTTAGCACTCTAGCCACAGTGTCACTTCTAGATTTCTGGTGGTTAATGGAGATAAGAGTCTCAAGAAGGGCTTGGAAGTTTTGCCTAGTGGTAAAGTGCTTGCCTAGCATGCACGACGCTCTGGGTTCGATTCCTCAGTACTACATACACTGAAAAAAGCTGGAAGGGGTGCTGTGGCTCAAGTGGTAGAGTGCTGGCCTTGAGGAAAGTCCAAGGGTGGTGCTCAGTCCCTGAGTTCAAGCCCCAGAATTGGCAAAAAAAGAAAAAAGAAAAAAGAAAGAAAGAAATAGGCTATTGGAAAGTGCTGATTTTTAAACATTCATTTGTTAATTTATTATAATATAGGTTGAGTATTTGTTTTATCTATTTTATTTATTTATTTTTGCCAGTCCTGGGGCTTGAATTCAGGGCCTGAGCCCTGTCCCTGAGCTTTTTCACTTAAGGCTAGCATTCTACTCCTTGAGACACAGCTCCACTTCTGGCATTTTGCTGGTTAATTAGAGGTAAGGATTTCATGGACTATCTTGCACAGGCTGGCTTCAACCTGCAGTCTTCAGATCTCAGTCTGAGTTGCTAGGATTTGCAGGCGTGAGACCACTCACACCGGGTTACTGTTCTTGTTGTAAATGAACAAATGAGCAGTGCAGACTTCTTTGTTCCATGTTCAGAGCTGCTGTAGAGGCTGGCAGAGGTGACCATGAGGCTGGGTTGTGCCTAGGTTTGTGTTCTACTCAGCACCCAGCACGTAGAGCTTTGGGAAGAACTGGCCAGAGTGCAGAATTGGCTGTGCAAGAGTTGGTTCATGCAGGCAAGGGTGCCCCCACGTGGCCTTGTGTAGTCACTGCTGGTAAAAAGGTCAGACGTTGTTCTTGTCCTGGAGATTCAGGTGAAGGACCATTATTTTTATGGTAACACAGGGAAATGTGATTCATGTATCATAAGATATAGATATAGAGGGCCGGGAGTTTGGCCTAGTGGTTAAAGTGCTTGCCTAGCATGCATGAAGACCCGGGGTTCGATTCCTTGGTACCACATACATAGAAAAAAGCTGGAAGTGGTGCTGAGGCTCAAGTGGTAGAGCTCTAGCCTTGAGAAAGTCCAAGGACAGTGCTCAGGCCCTGAGCTCAAGCCCAGGACTGGCAAAAAAAAAAAAAAGAAAAAAAAGATATAGATATAGATATTTGTATCAATCCTGGGGCTTGAAGTCAGGGCCTGGGTGCTGTCCCTGAGCTCTTTTGCTCAAGGCTAATGCTCTACCGTTTAGGCCACAGCTCCCTTCTTTTCTGGTGATTTAACTGAAGCTGAGTCTCCTGGACTTTCCTAGCTAACTTTGAACTTTGATCCTCATATCTCAGTCATCTAAGTAGCTAGGATTCCAGGTAAGAGCCACCAGCCCCTGGCTTAGCTACTAATGCTGACATTGCAAGGATATTCTTGGTCTTTTATTTCTCTTTGAGTAGAATTTCGGGGCCCAGTGGTAACTATATTTACAGTTTTGAGCTGGGTGAGAAGATGGCTCGGAATCATGAAGTATGTGCTTTTATATGTGCCAGCACTAGTCTTGAGCTGGAAAAACGTAGGGACAGCACCCAGGCCCAGAGTTCAAGCCCCATGACCAAAAACAAGAACAAAAAAATAAATTAAAAAAAAAGGGCCAGGACTGTAACCCACTGATAGAGTGCTTGCCCAGCATGCACAAAGCTCTGGGTTCGATTCCCCGGTACCACATACTCAGAAAAAGCCGAAAATGGTGGTGTGGCTCAAGCGACAGAGCACTAGCCTTGAACAAAAGGTGTCCAAGGACAGTGTTCAGGTCCTGAGTTCAAGTCCCAGGACTGGCAAAAAAAAAATCTCATGGCCTTTCTTGCCCCTGTTGGCTTTGAACTGGGAACCTCAGATTTCAGCCTCCTGAGTAGCTTGGGGTTACAGGTGTGAGCCACCAGTGCCTGGCTGTAAACTGCTTCTGCAAGTGGCTGTTTACAGTTTGCATTCCCCCAGGGGTAGCGTGTGTGTGGCCTTAGTTCCCCCGTCTGCTTGATTATAACCATCCCAGAGGCTGTGAAGTGGTTTCTCACTGTGGTTTCGATTTGCATTTCCCTGATGACTACTTATGTTAAGCCTGTATTCTTGTGTTTATTGGCTGTTTGTGAGTCTTCTTTGAATACTTTATTTTCCCTTCTTTCCAGTACTTGGGCTTGAATTTGGGGCCTTTCACACACTCTCGCACTTGGTTTGTTTCACTCAAGGATACTGTATTCTGCCACTTGTGTCACGGCTCCATTTCAGTTTCATCTCCTCCCCTACCCTGCCCCACCCTGTCATTGGGCTTGAACTTAGAGCCTGGGTGCTGTCCCTGAGCGTCTCTGCTCAAGGCTAGTGTTCTACCACGTTGAGCCACCTCACCACGGGTTTTCTGGTGGTTCATTGGAGGGCTGAGACTGTGGCCTAGTGGTAATGAGCTTGCCTAGCATGCATGAAATCCTTGATTTGATTCTTTGGTACCACATCCACAGAAAAAGCCGCAAGTGGGGCTGTGGCTCCAATGATAGTGCTCTAGCCTTGAAAAGATTCAAGGACAGTGCTCAGGTCCTGAGTTCAAGACTCAGGAGTGGCAAAAGAAAAAAAAAAGAGTCTCACAGACTCTCCTGCCTAGGAAACTGTTTTTTGTTTTTTTGTCGGTCATAGGGCTCAGACTCGGGGCCTGGGCGATGTCCCTGAGCTCTTCAGCTCAAGGCTACCACCCTACCTCTTGAGACACAGTGCCACTCCAGTGGTTAATTGGAGATAAGAGTCTCATGGACTTCAGTGTCCCAGCTGGCTTTGAACTGAGATCCTCAGATCTCAGCTTTCTGAGAATTCTAAGCATGAGCCACCTGTACCCAGTTTATGTTCCATTGGTCCACATTCTTTTTTTTTTTCTTGTCAGTCCTGGAGCTTGAATTCAGGGCTTGGATGCTATCTCTGAACTCTTTTGCTCAAGGATACCACTCTATCACTTTGAGCCACAGCTCCACTTCTAGTTTTCTGGTGGCACCTTGGAGATAAAAGACTTTCCTGCCTGGACCGACTTTGAACCTCCACCCTCAGATTTCAACCTCCTGAGTAGCTAGGATGATAGGTGTGAGACACTGGCACCTGGCTTAAGAGTACATTTGCTTTATTTTTATTTTTGTACATTATCTCCCTTTCCTCCTTCCCTTGCCATCTCCCATGGTCCATATTCCTAATAACTGTCCTATACTGTTTCTCATTGTAGTATTCAACACATACCTGTGAAATAAAAGTTGTTTAAATGGTTGTTACAACCTTACTCCTATTAATATTATGAATGTTATTATTGTTATTATTTTGGAGATATTAGGATTTGAACTCAGGGCTTCATACTTGCTAGAAAGGTGCTCTTTGGTTTCAGCCGCATGCCTTCCATAAACAACAATATGGAATAGGCTACACCTTGGGCAGAAGTAGATTTCTTTTTTTTTTTTTGCCAGTCTTGGGCTTGAGCTCAGGGCCTGAGCACTGTCCTTGGACTTTCTCAAGGCTAGAGCTCTACCACTTGAGCCTCAGCACCACTTCCGGCTTTTTTCTATGCATGTGGTACCGAGGAATCGAACCCGGGTCTTCATGCATGCTAGGCAAACACTTTAACCACTAGGCCAAACTCCCAGTCCCAGAAGTAGATTTCTGATTTCGTACTTGGCCATTCTTTTGTTAATCCCCTTCTTTCCCAGCTCCCCTCTCTGCCAGTACCACGGTTTGAACTCAGAGCCTTGTGCTCACTCTGTTTGCTTGCTCACAGTTGGTACTCTACCATTCCAGCTCAGCTTTGAGGTGAGAGATGGTGTCTTCCGGACTTTCCTGCGTAGGCTAGCTTCAAACTTCGATCCTCCAAGTTTCTGACGAGCTAAAGTACCTCCATTTTGAGGCGGTAGCCATCTTGTTGTTTATATTAAACTATCAGTGACCCAGAGCGCACATAAATTCCAGGAACTGACCTGTCCGTGTTGAAATTAACCAGAGCTTGCATAAATTCCAGGGACAGAACTGTTTACTAAGTCACAAACTACCCCCACTTCGCAGATAGCTCATCAGGACCCAACTGGCTTGAGAACTTCCAGTTAGTTCTAATCTCCCTGGAATGTCCCTTATCTTATCTTGCTCAAACACCTGGTTGCTGTAATTCTGTGGTCTCTGCCTTTATAAGCCCTGTAAAATTTCCACTCGGGTCCCTCCTCCTAAGCTCCACTGTGTCGGTGTGTAGGACAAGGCCCAAGCTGCAGCCCGCCTGAATAAAGCCTTGCTTTTGCATTTTGGAACATCTGGCTCTCAGTGGTTTTTTGGTGGGGTCCTGTGGCATAGGCATTACAGTTGGGGGCTCATCTGGGATACTCCCAGTGGCCCCTGAAACCCCAGACCCCAAAGGTAAGAAAACAGCGTTGTTGATTTGTCTTGTCCTGTCATTTGTCTGTTTGTCTGTTTCATTTTGAGGATGGCCGCCCGACTCTTGAAGGGGTTGTCGAAGCGGATGCGCTTGCACGACAATCCTGGAGGCTCTGGGAGACGTCCCAGATCTTCCACCCTTGAAGGGGGACCCCTGGAACCTCACCTTGCTACTCCTAGGGCACAAGTCAGTTCGGTTTTTGGCCAGAACTGACTGGGAGGGCCTCCTAATCGAGTCTCAACCCACTCACCTTGATCTTGGGTCTGTTCTTTCTGTTTCTTCACAGGAGTCAGCAGATCAACTTGGGAGAGCTCCATCCTGTAAGTCTTTTAAATAGCAGGCCTGTGTGTGTTGTATTGTTGGAATTGTCTTACCCTTGTTATTTTGTGGACTGAACGACTGATGAGACTGATAGCCACGGGCAAGGTCTCATCCAGCCCCCTAGACCTGACCCTAGCTCACTGGAGAGAGGTTAAGGAGCTAGCTCAGAACCAGAGTGTGGCCCTTAAGAAGGAAAAGTGGATCACCTGTGCAAGTCAGAATGGCCCACCTCTGAGGAAGCTAATTGGCCACCTGAGGGGAGCTTTGACATAGGTAAGATCAGCATTTTACAACGCCTAATCTACACCCCTCTGTGGGCCATCCAGACCAGTTCCCTACATAGTCATCTGGAGGGAACTCGTAGACAGGGACGCCCCAGCTTGGGCTAGGCCTTTTTTTTTAACCACCATCTCCCTCCCCTGCTCCTTCTCCTACCCCCAATATTCGAGGAGTTATACCTCCTCCTAATTCTGTTTCCCTTCCCCTTTGCCCTTTAGGTCCTGAGGATGCAGATGGTCGACAACAGTTCCAATACTGACCATTTGCTACTAGCGATCTTTACAACTGGCATACTCAAAACGCCCCCTTTTCTGAGAAACCCTAGGATTTAATTCGCTTGCTTGAAACTATTCACACGCCAGCCCACTTGGGATGATGGTAGCCAGCTTTTGCAGGTCCTTTTCACCACTGAGGAGAGAGACCATATCCAGGAAGCAGCCCAGAGACTTGGCCCCACCGGAGCACCCATCACGGATCCTGCCCTGACCCAGGAGTCTGCTCAGATGATTATGTTTGCCTACATAAATCAGGCTGCGCTGGACATAAAGGGAAAGTAGCAGGCTTTAGACAGACTTGGTGAAAAAAATCTGTTAGGGAATCTAGTGGCAATGGCAGAGAAGGTTTACAATAGAGAGACAGAAAAACCGGCCTTTGTCTCAAAAGTAAGCCAGGGAATGGCCGCTGCACTGGAGACAGATTGGAAATTGTATTGTGCTTATAGACCCCAGAGATCAGGACAGGTAGAAAGAATGAATCGGACTCTAAAAGAGACCTTAATTAAATTGGCCTTGGAGACTGGCACAGACTGGATGTCACGCCTTCCTTTTGCTCTGTTTAGACTAAGAAATTCTCCCTACCAGCTTGGCTTTACTCCTTTAGAAATAATGTACGGGCACCCCCCCCCCCCGTCCATTATCCTTGGCCTTGTCTGAATTGCTTGCTGATTTGGATGATACTGAATTTTTGTGTAAACTTGACTATTTGCAGCTTGTGCATAAAAATGTGTGGCCCCAACTTAAAGCATTATGTGATTCTGCTTCTGTCCCTACCCCCCATTTGTTCAGACCAGGGGACTGGGTGTTCGTCTGAAGGCATAACCCCAAATCCTTGGAACCACGGGACCCTATGTGGTGCTACTGATGAGTCCCACTGCCCTCAAGGTAGATGGCATTGCCACCTGGGTCCATTACTCCACGCCAGACCAGCTGAGCTGACCCCTTTGCCCTGGACGAAGACTACCGAGGTGAAACATGGGAGATCTCCAAGCATCCAACCCAGCCGCTTCATATGTGTCTAGCAAAGAGAAAGTTGGACTGAATGTTATAATTGCTATGATTATTTTCTTTTTACCTCTTTCTCCTGCTACCCAGACTAATGTCAGTACCAACCCCGAAGCCCCTTTTAACTGGACATGGGTAATCGATAATCCAGTAACTGGGGGGTGACAGGTTCTCCAGTCTCGTACTGGACCTCAGCTCCCTTGGTTCCCTGACCTCAGTTTTGATTTATGCCAGCTAGGAAAGGGCACCAAACCCGCATTTACTTCCGGGCTTGGCAGCGGTAACCCCCCTCCCCCTAGATGTGCATATTGTGCATTCTATGTTTGCCCCAAGCCGAGTGGCTATTCAGTCTGTGGGGGGCCCCAGGAATATTACTGTGCCCGTTGGGGATGCGAGACTTTTGCCACAGACTGGAAAGCAAAAGGGGGAGACCTAATAGATATAACTAGGACTGGACCAAAGATCAAGCTTAAGTTTACAGACCAAGGAAAAAAGGACCAGACTTGGGAATTGGGTAAAACATGGGGTCTCCGGCTTTATAAATGCTATTTGGGAAGAAATGGATATATCCCAACAGGAAACACGGGCATTCTATTTACTCTCAAGCTTATTGCTAAACCTGTAATGAGCATGACTATGGGTCCCAACTCAGCATTAGGTGGTCCTCCAAAATAGAAGAGGCTTAGATTGACTGTTTCTACAGCAAGGGGGACTCTGCGCTACGTTGGGAGAAGAATATTGTTTTTATGTTGACCATTCAGGAATAGTAAAAGATAACATGGCTAAGGTCAGAGAGGGACTAGAGAAGAGACAGAGTATGAGTCAAGACAAGGCTGGTTTGAAACATGGTTCAATTATTCTCCATGGCTTACTACCCTACTATCTACTCTATTGGGACCTTGGTGATTATTATTCTGTTACTAACATTTCACCTTGCATTCTAAATAGATTGGTACAATTCATGAAAGACAGATTGAACGCTATACAGCTAATGGTACAGCGAAGCAGGTACACACCTCTTCCGAACAGAGAGCTGTTGGAATTTAGTTTGGGGTCTGAACCACAGGATTGTGCTTCACATCCATAAGTCAAAGGGGGAGATGAAGAGCTAAAGTACCTCCATTTTGAAGCAGTAGCCATCTTGTTGTTTATATTAAACTATAAGTGACCCAGAGTGCACATAAATTCCAGGAACTGACCTGTCTGTGTTGAAATTAACCAGAACTGGCATAAATTCCAGGGACAGAACCATTTACTAAGCCACAAACTATGCCCACTTCCCAGATAGCTAATCAGGACCCATGGGACTTGGAAACTTTCAGTTAGCTCTAGTCTCCCTGGAATGTCCCTAACCCCCACCTTATCTTTTTTTTTGGCCAGTCCTGGGCTTGAGCCCAGGGCCTGAGCACTGTCCTTGGACTTTCTCAAGGGTAGAGCTCTACCACTTGAGCCTCAGCACCACTTCCGGCTTTTTTCTATGTATGTGGTACTGAGGAATCAAACCTGGGTCGTTGTGCATGCTAGGCAAGCACTCAACCACTAGGCCAAACTCCTGCCCTGACCCCCCCCCCCACCTTATTTTGCTCAAACACCTGGTTGCTGTAATTCTGTGGTCTTTGCCTTTATAAGCCCTGTACAATTTCAGCTCGGGGCCTTCCTCCTAAGCTCCACTGTGTCAGTGTATAGGCCCGCCTGAATAAAGCCTTGCTTTTGCATTTTGGAATGTCTGGCTCTCGGTGGTCTTTTGGTGGTGGTCCAGCGGCGAAGGCATTACATCTCCACCTCCTGTGTAGCTGGGATTCTAGATTTGAGCCACTGGGCTTGGATCCTCAGATCTCAGCCCCCGAGTAGGATTAGAGGCATGATGTGGGATTCTTTCCTTTAGGGTAAGCCAGTTGGTAGCGGTTCCTGCTTAGTTCCTCCCAGCTCTGGACTCCTTTCTTTCCTGCTCTTTCTCCAGATCCCTTCTTTCCTGTGTTCTTGCCAGCCGGTTCTTAGTTTCAGCCCTTTCCTCCCCAGCTGTGGGAGAGAGACCCTATTCCTGGTAGGCTGGAGTTAGACAATGGGCCCTTATTCTGCCAATGAATCTCCTCAGTGTCTCTCCATTGAGGCGCTCTTCCAGGCCTGGGATGGTGGGGGAGGGCAGAACTCGGTAGGGCACTGTGGGGGAAAGGAGAGAGAATGGTCCTGGCTATGTGTGGAGATCCCACAGGCGGCACAGTGTGTAAACAGCACTCACAATCAAAGCTTGTTTTCCACCCCCAGTCCAGTGCTCCCTTCTCCCAACTCTCTACAGTGAGTAGCTGGAAAGGATTCATATCCTGGTAATTCTTCTCCCTGTATTCCTTGAGATAGCTTTCCGTCCCTTTTCCTCATCGTTTTCCCTCTGGCATTTGCTCTTTTCCCTGTCTCTACTTTTCGTGCTGTGGTCCAGATTGGTCTTGAACTCACCCCGTCTCTCAGGAGGAGGAATGACAGGAGTGCATGGGCACAGCCTCGATCCGATGATGATGATGATGATGATGATGATGACGATGACGATGATGACGACGACGACGATGATTTCGCCAGTCCTGGGGCCTGAGCTCAGGACCTGAGCCCTGTCCTTTTCTCTACCGCTTGAGCCACAGCGCCACTTCTGGCTCCCCCCCCTCACCCCATGGTCTTGGTGCCATGGAATGGAGCTGCGGTCGAGCCAGGCCACACTCCTGTCCCCGTGCGTGGCTCCTTCCTAGCTCGGCAGTGTCGGTTTCTCTGGGTTTCCGCGTCCTCAGAGCCGGGGCGCTGTCCCTCGGATCAGAGGCTCGCGGCCTTTCCTGCGCGGGGCTGGCCTCGAACCCGGGTCCTCGGGCTCCGGGCGCCGGCCCTCCCCTCCGGCTCGGCCGACACTCTGGAAGGTTCCCTCGGCCCCGCGTGGGCTCCCTCGCCGCGCTCTGGCCCCCCCCCCGGGCGCCCTCTGACCCCTAGGTGCCCTCTCCCCCGGTGCCCCGCGAACTAGCACCGCGGACAGCTCCCGCCAGGTGAGGGGCGGTGGGAGCGGTCCGAGGCGTGGCGCGGAAGTCTCGCGAGAGCCGGCGCAGTAAGCGGCGGCAGCTGGCGGCGGCGGCGGCGGCTCGGGGGCGCGGGTGCGGGTACGTGCGTGCGTGCACGCGCCCGGCCTGCCGCTGGGTCCCCGGCGCGCGCGCTCCCGCTCGCCGTGCCCGGCGCACACACACGCGCGCGCGCGCGCTCCCGCTCCCAGCCCCCGGGGCGGCTCGCGGCGGGCTCCGCGCCGCAGCGCTCGGTGCGTCTCGGTGCAGCATCGCCGCGCCGCGCTCCCCCCCCGCGCCGCACCCGCGCGCGGCCCTTCCGCAGCCCAGCGGCCCGGACCGGTGAGTCCAGGGGTCCCGAGGGCGGGCGAGGGCTCGGGGCACGGGCGGGGGCCGGTCACCTCTGCATTCCCCTCCCCCGAGGCGGCTGAGGAGGGACGGGGACGGGGAGAGGGGGGGAGGAAGGGGGGAGGATGACCTTCCCGGGCCCCCGCCCGCCCCGCATTCCCGCACTGCGAGCCCGAGATTCGGTGACGTCAGCCCGGGGCCGCCACCCCCATCCCCGCGGGGCTCACCGGGCCTGGCCGGGGCGCCGCCCGCGCCGGGGAGGCCGCCGGGGCCCGGGGCGGACCGGGCCGTCCGCCGCCCCCCCCCCCCCCCGGGCCCCTTCCCCGCCTCCCCGCCCCCTCCCTCCCCTCCCCCGCCCCGCCCCTCCCCCGGGCTCCCTCCCCGGCCTCTCCCCCGCCTCGCCCCTCCCCCTTCCCGGGGCGATCGACCTTTGCCCCGCGGGTCGGAGCCGCCCCAGGGTTCCCCAGAGGGCGGGGTGCACGCGGGCTGTTGGCCCGGGCTCCTCCAGGGTTTTTGGGGGTGCCGGGGGACGCTCGTTCCAGCGCCCCGGCCGCAGTCACGAGGAACCCCCCCTCCTCCTCCCAGCGTTGGGGCCGGGGAGGTCGGCGAGGCCCGGCGGGCGGGCGGCCCGGGGCCTGCGGCGGCGCGGGGTCCTGGGCGCCCCGAGGCCGGGGCTCCCTAGCCGAGCCGGCTCCATGATCTCGGGGCCGCGGACAGCGGGCTCTGGCCGGCGAGGCTCGGGAGGGAGCTTCCCGGCGTCGTCTTTCCGGTGCCAGGGCCTGGATGGAGATAAGAGTCTTCTCCGCCCTGACTCTTCCTGCCCCAGGCTGGCTTTGAACCTCCATCCTCAGAGCTCCGCCTCCGGAGGCGCTCCAAGTCCGGCTCTGTGGCTGGTATTTGTTTATTGCCAGTCCTGGGCTTGAGCTCAGGGCCTGAGCACTGTCCTTGGACTTTCTCAAGGCTAGAGCTCTACCACCTGAGCCTCAGCACCACTTCTGGCTTTTTTTCTATGTATGTGGTACCGAGGAATCGAACCCCGGTCTTCGTGCATGCTAGGCAAGCACTTTAACCACTAGGCCCAACTCCCGGCCTTGTGGCTGTTATTTTTGTTGTGTTTGTTTGTTGTAGTCTGTGCAAATTGTTTTCCCCCTCTTGGCATCTTTTCTCCTAGACCAGCAGCTTTCTCTGTGGATGCAATAATAGGATTCCGAACCCCCCCTTCTCCTTTTCAGCTTCCTTCTGGGTTCTCCCTCTTCCTGGCCATGTCCCCCTCCTCCCCCTTTCCTCTTCAGGCTTCACTTCCTGTCTTCATGCCAGCTTGGAGTTTTTGAAGGTTTTCTGGAGAAAGTGTGGATAGCAAAGTTGATAGAGACTACCGTTGTGTGTGCATGCCAGTACTGGGCTTTGAACTCAGGGCCTAGGCACTGTTGAAAGACCCGCGGAGACCCACACCCAAGGACGCACACAGGGACCACTGGATGCAATAGGCAAGAGGATTTTATTCGGGCATATGCTCGGGCTTCTCAGGTACACGTGACCTCAAGATCCGTGAGGTTCCGGTCAGTGGCTGAGAGCCCCGATCTGTCTAGGGAGTGACTTTTTATACAGTCCGTTACAACAGAGTCCGCGCTTTTACAGGCAATAAGTTTAAAGTATTACAACCAGGCCTGCACGCAGGCAGCCAATCCTTGTGAAACAAATTATACATTTTGACCAATTATCATTTAGATAGATACAATTATCATTTAGATAGTACAATAGAGTGTATGTGCTGAGTTACACATCTCCGGCCCCTGGTATGGGAAAACAACCCTAATTTAGTTAACACATGTTGTTTATTCTTTTCAAGGCAGCCCAGGATGCTAGTTAGCTGCAGGATTTAGATAACAGGCCAGGGGCAGTTGCCCTTTGCCCTAATCCCAGGCCTCGAGGAGGAAGGAGGGGTCTTCCAAGCAACCTCCCAGGGAAAGTGTTACATGGTGGGGTTTAAACAATTTGTACAGAGGCCAGAAACAGCTTGGTCAGGCACAGAAGTCTGCTCCTTAACAATATGGACTAGCAGGGTCTTCGTGCTGAATAACACATTCCAATGGGCCCGAGGTCTTGGGGAAAATGACCCTGTTTTGTTATAGAATTAGCTCCTTTCAAGGCCTGGATGGTGCTAGTTGTTGATTACAGATAGCAGAGCGAACGGGAAGTTATAGATAACAGAACAAGCAGGACGTGGGCTAAGCTTGTAAAAACTACTACCATGGGGAAGGGGCAGGGTCGGGTTTTACACAAGTTCCTGTCCAGTTATGAGAGATACAGGTATTAGTAAGGCGTGCTTACAAACTATTAAAAAGCGCCCTCATTCTGAAGCAGCAGCCGTCTTGTTGTCCATGTAAGCTGCCCAGGGTATAGAGATGAAAAATAACTACCCCCAGACCCAAAACCATTCCCCATCAGTAAGCAGATTAAAAATCTCCAAGGACCCAGAGGCTGCACAAACAGGAACTTCTGAGCCCTAGTCAACCATCGTTTACACAGGTGTCCATAAGCTCCAGGAACTAGCCTATTTGGTGTCAAAATTAGACTGCACGTATAGCATTGGATAACATCTGTTTCCAAACCATAAAACTACTCTCTGACAGTTGAATGGGACCCGGAGTCATGAGGACTTCCCGTCAGTTTCCACCAGCCTGGGAAGCTCCCCATCCCCATCTTACCTTGTCCAACCACCTGATGGGTGTAAATCTGTGACATTTGCCTTTGAGGAGACTATGTAAACCCTGACTGTCAGCCTCTCCCCTGCACCTCACAGCATCACTGCTTTGAGGTATGAGTGAACAAGTTGCTTGCCGGCTCCCTTAATCTATGGCCAACTTGCCACCGTTCCTTAGTTAGCAAAAGCATGAGTTAAACTTTAAGATGACAGCACTATGGTTCTGACCTGGGATCTTTCACTGTTCCTGAGCTTTTTCAAGGATAGAGCTCCATCACTTGAGTCACAACTCCATTTCTGGCTTTTTGGTGGTTAATCAGAGATAGTCTTACAGATTTTCCTGTACAGATTGACTTTAATCCATGATCCTCTGATTTCAGCCTCCTGAGTAGCTAAGATTACAGATGTGAGCCCAGCTGTGGTCTTAGGTTTGTAGGTTGTTTTTCTTTGGGGGGGGGGAAGGGGCTGGTATCTGACTTTCTACCCCATTAGGGTGATGTGCAAGTGGTAAGCAAGTACTGGATAGGAAGCACTCTCCCACTAAGCCACATTCCAGCGTCCTCTTTTTCTCTTACAGGTCACATGGATGTTAATAGTCATGATTTTATCAGCACCTTTTCAAGATTACATCAGAACTAAGCCCTAGGAAAGCATTGCAAGGAAATGATATGCCATTACATTTTTGGAAAATTTAAATTTTACTGTTGTTACAAAAAACCAGTACTCAATCTAGAGCTATATTCTTATATGGGGCATTATTTACTGTAGTGAATGATCAAGTTCATTGCAACAGTATTGATTTCAAGTATGCAGTGTTTTGTTTTGTATCTGATAATCCCATGTGACTGCTTCATGTTGAATTCCTCAGTGGCAGTGATAGTGAAACGAATTGAACCAGGGCTTCATGAATGTTAGGCAAGCACCTTCCTAAGCTACCTTCCCAGCATTACAGTCAGGTCTTAAGTCACACGCTCATATATTCTCTTCATTGAACATTTTGTTGATGCCATCACAAAGTTTTTGTGAGAGAGGTTTACATTTTCCAAAGGGCTTATACAAGGCAGCACCCCCCAAAAAAAATCACAATTGAAAAATGATCAAACACAGTACTAGCTGAAAACTGGAAGTGGTGCTGTGGTTCAAGTGGTAGAGTGCTAGCCTTGAGCTTGAAGAGCTCAGGGACAGCACCCAGGCCCTGAGTTCATGTCCCCCCTCCCCCCAAAAAAAATGGCCAGGCTGATGACTGTCTTGATGAAGTTCTTGGTGACTCTGCCACCCTCTTGTTTTGGGTGCATTCCTTGGTTGCTCTGAAGAGCTTTGTCCAACCCTTCACACTTTTGTCATCCATCCAGGCGGTAGTAATAGATTTAGGTAGTATTTTCCCAGGATCTTATTCTGTGTGGCCGAACAGCCAGGTTTCTGGAATTAAATACATCTGTGGCCATTTGCAGGGGCTGTGGTGTTGCCACACAGGGGTCTAAGCTGAGGTGTCTGGCAGTGTGGGCTCCCTTCATGGCCACTGAGTTCTTTTCCATAGCACCACTTTCGGTTTTCTGGTGATTCATTGGCGATTAGAGTATCATGGATGTTTTTTCTGCCCAGGCAGACTTCAAACTGCCATCTTCAGATCTCAGCTCCTGAGTAGCTAGGATGACAGGTGTGTGAGCCACTGGCATCTGGCTAGTGGTACTGCCATTTGAAATCTACGATAACTTAATTACAAATAGAATATATGACAGTGTAAGAGTTTTAGAAAATAAAAACGTTTGTGCCTCAAAGGCTAGCGCTTTACCACTTGGAGCCACAGCTCTACTTCTGGTTTTCTGATTGTTAAGTTAGAGATAAGAGTCTCAGGGACTTTCCTGCCCCAGTTGGCTTTGAACTTGGATCCTCACATCCCAGCCTTCAGAGGAGCGGGGATGACAGTGGGAGTTACCCCATGGGCTCAGAGATGGAGTTTTATTTTGACTGCTAGGGAGAGGTCTTTGAACAACATCAACACACAGTAGGCCCTCAGTTCCCAGGCTATCTCTTTTTTTTTTTTTTTTTTGCCAGTCCTGGGCATGAACTCAGGGCCTGAGCACTGTCCCTGGATTTTCTCAAGGCTAGGGCTCTACCACTTGAGCCACAGCACCACTTCTGGCTTTTTGCTATATATGTGGTACCAAGGAATCGAACCCGGGTCTTCATGCATGCTAGGCAAGCACTCTACCACTATGTGAAACTCCTGACCCCTTCAGTGCATTTCTGATTGTGTGTCGGGGTTCAAGTTTTAGTGAAGCTTTTGGAAAGCCAGGACCAGTGGTGTTTTCCCTGGCCTATTTCTCCTCGTCTAGTACTTTCCTGAAGCCCTTCGGCTCTCCTGACCAGGTCTGCTCAAGCCACACTCGCTGGCAGTGGCCGTTGTTGACCCAGCTGAGCAGTCATTGAACAGATTGAGATAGATCTGTATTCATTGACAGAAAAGTTTCCATAAGATCTGGCATGATGGGTTAGAGGTATGAGTATGACTCAAGCGGCCGAGCTCCTGCCTGGCAAGCCCTGAGTTGAAGGAAGAGGGTCAAAAGTCAACAATGGCTCACATTTGTCATCCTAGGTACTCAGACTGAGATCTAAGGATCATGGTTCAAAGCCAGCCCACACAGGAAAATGTCTAAGACTGATCTCCAATGCACCAGCAGAAAGCTGGTGGTGTGGTTGAAGTGGTAGAGCACCAACCTTGAGAGAAAGATGTAAGGGACAGGTTTCAAACCCTCAGTTTTAAGGCCCAGCCTTAATACCGGCAGGTGCATGCACACACAGACACACACACAGAAACACTTTAATGTCTGGATCTTGACATTTCTAGTAACAAATTGGCAGTGATTTTTTTTTCTTTTAATAAATAGAATAAAATCAATGGTGTCTTAAGTTGTTTTCTCCCTTATTCTACATTCATTTCAGTTCTTGTCCCCTGGGAAGCAATAGTTACTCTGTCTTTCTCTGTCTCCGTCTCTTTGTCTCCCCCTCCTCACACACGCTCACACACACAGGCCTCATACTTGCCTAGCATTTAACCTGTGCCCTTTTTGTTTTAGTGTCTTTTCCCAGACAGGGTCTCATACTTTCTGCTTCAGCTGGCCTTACACTGTTACTTTCCTACCTATACCTCCTGGGTAGCTGGGAGGAGGAGGGAAGAGAAGGAAAAGAAAATCTGAAAGCCATAACCACTTCTATGTACAAAGCATCTCAAATAGTGGGCCCTCAACTTGCCTGTATATGTATGTATATGTATATGTGTGTGCGCATGAGATGCCCAGCAGAACTGGGGCTTGAACTCAGGGCCTGGGCTCTGTTTCTTAGTTTCTTTTTGCTCACAGCTGGTATTCTACCACTTGAGCTGCTCCTCCACTTCCGGCTTTTTGCTGATTAACTGGACATAAGACTCATTACTTTGTCTTGGCTGGCTTTGAACTGGGATCCTCATCTCAGTTTCCATAGTAGCTAGGATTATGGGATGGACCATGAAGAGCCTGTCCTAAGGGCACAGCAGGGGCCTATAGGGGGGAACCAGTTAGCTGCTGCTGTGATCCTCACCTTGTTTTTTGCCAGCTCTGAGGCTTGAACTGAGGGACTGAATGCTGTACTTAAGCTTGTTTTGCTCAAAGCTAATGCATTTTATCATCCCTTGAGCTACAGTGCCATTTCCAGCTTTTTCTAAGTAATTTATTGGAGATGAGAGTTTCACCCACTTTGCTCAGGCTGCCTTTGAACCATGATCTCTTCAGATCTCAGCCTCCTGAATAGCTAGGATGACAGGCTGAGCCTCCAATGCCATGCCACTGCTCATCTTCACTGGCTTTTCTCCCCTCCCAGTTCAAGGCAAGCAGGCCTGGGCCGCCCATAGGCCATTGGAACCATCATGGCAGGTAAGAAGGGCCGCTAGGTGCTCTGGTGCTTTTTGCTTTCTTTGGTGGTGGTGGTGGTGGTTGTTGTAGGGCTTGAACTCAGCCTGAGGGCTTTCCCTGAGCTTGTTTGCTCAAGGCTAGTGCTCTACCACTTCGAGCCACAGCTTTCAATTCCATTTTTCTTGTGGTTGGTTGGAGAGGAGAGTCTCACAGACTTTCCTGCCCTGGCTAGCTTTAAACCTCCGTCCTCAGATTTCAGACTCCCGAGTCATTAGGATTACAGGCAGGGGCCAAACAGCCTTGTCACACAGTCTTGCATTTGTGACAGCGATCCTCCTATTTATGCTTCCTGTGTAGCTAGGATGACAGGTGCATACCAACCACAAGGCCAGCTTTTTATCAGGTGAAATGACAGTGGGTGGAATCTCATGAACTTTTTGCCCAGGCTGTCTTCGAACCAGGATCTTCCTGATCTCAGCCTCCTGAGTAGCCAGGAGTACAGGTGTGAGCCACCGTGCCTGGCTTTTTGTTCTATTGAGGGACACGGCCTTGGGTTTTCTGTTACTTGGGGATCATTATCTTTGTGGATGTGGAGGAGGAGGAAGAGGAAGTAGTGGGGGGGGGGAGTGGCCTGGTGGAGGATCAGCGAGGCAGGGAGGGGTATGTTGGATCATGGGGAAGAGGAAAATTCTAGCTGATGCTAAGTCCGGTGCTTTGCTCCCAGAGAAAGCGAACAACTTCCCACCCCTGCCCAAGTTCATTCCACTGAAGCCATGTTTCTACCAAGACTTCGAGGCGGACATTCCTCCACAGCATCTCAACATGACCAAACGCCTCTACTACCTCTGGATGCGTGAGTGCTGGGGGGTGGGGCGGGGTGGGGCGGCTGCTGGGGGCTCTGGCATCAGTCTTTCTTTTGTCTTTCATGGGTAAGCTTCTCAGCTAGGCCTCAGTTTCCCCATCTGAGCCTCTTCTCCTCCTGTACAGTTTCTTCCAGTTCTCAGAGTTTTCCTTTTTTTTTTTTTCTTCTTCCCTGTGCCAGTGTGGAGGTTTGAACTTAGAGCTTCACACTTGCTCCCTCCAGCCCCGCTCAGGACTGGCTCTTTACTAGTTGAGCCACAGCTCCACTTCCAACTTGGTGCTGGTTCATTGGAGATGAGAGTCTTACTGACTTCCCTTACCCGGGCTGGCTTTGAACCACCATCCTTCTGTCTCCGCCTCCTGACTAGCTTGGATGACAGGTGTGAACCACGGAGCCTCATCAGGAAATGATTCTGTAGGCCTTGCTCACGTCCTGTGGAGGTTGTGGTCATGAGTTGACAGTTTGGCTGGCCTTCCTTCTGGTCCGTCTTTGCTTAGGGACATTTGGCTTAGGTAGGGAGGGCATTGTGCACATTGGAGGCGAATTAACTGGAAGACAAGGAGCAAGAAGATGAGTGTCAAAGTAAGTGTGAACTCTAGAGGGGACGAGGGAGATGGCTGAGGTCACCACCCTTACCAGTGAAGCATTAGAATGGCTGTGCAGAGGCAGTGCATGGAGGTGGGACGGCAGGGACGAGAGATGTTACGCACTATGATAATGAGTTAGTGTCTTGTATGTAAAGAGCAAATAAAAATCAACAGCACTAGGGCTCTAAGCAATTTTGGAACGAACAGGGATAGAGAAACAGCTGAAACACAGGAAGGAGTGTCTTATGATGAGCTGCCCCCCCCCCAAATGGCCACACCTATATAGGTGCCAGAGCTGCCTGACCTCTCCCCCCCAGGGAGATTGCATCTAGAAGCTGGATTTAAAGTCTATAAATATTTCCCTAAGCCCTGCCAAGTGCTTTGGTCTCTAGGAAGTAGAGCAAAGCCTGGAGATTCAAGGCAGAGGACTGAAGATGGCTGGACCACCCAGCTTAAGGTGGAGTCTGCCTGCCTCTGATTGTTCAGAAGCTCTTTGTGGACTGAGCCCATCAGGGAGGGGATTCCCTGATGTCTGATGACCTAGTGGGGTTGCTGTCAGCATCGGTGTTTTGATTTTTGTTGTTATTTTTCTCATCCTGGGGCTTGAACCCAGGGCCTGGGTGCTATCCTTGAGCATAATTTTATGCTCAGGGTTGATGCTCTACCATTTGAACCACAGCATCACTTCTGGCTTTTTCTGTGTATGGGGTACTGAGGAATCGAACCTAGGGTGAGCTAGGTGAGCACTCTCCCACTAAGCCAGATTCCCAGCCCCAAGAGCCTTGCTCTTTTGTTTAGTTGTTTTTGTGGCTGGTCATGGGGCTTGAACTCGAGGCCTGGGTGTTATCCCTGTGCTTTGTGCTCAAGCCTGGTGTTCTAGCATTTGAGCCACAGTGCCACTTTTTTCGGTTTTCTGGTGGTTAATTGGAGATAAGAGTCTCATGCAGTTTTTTCCCCCCAGGCTGGAACTGTGATCTGCCAGTCTCAGCCTCCTGAATAGCTAAGATTTACAGGTGTGAGCCCAGCTTCTTTTGCTTAGTTTTTTGCTCAAGGCTGGTACTCTACTACTCGAGCTGCTTCACCATTTCTGGCCTTTTGCTAGTTAATTGCTTCGAGCTGTGATCTTCAGATTTCAGCCTCCTGAGTAGCTAGGATGACAGGAGTGAGTCACCAGCACCCGGCCCAGCATTAGCATTTGTTTGTTTTTTTTGGCCAGTCCCAGGGCTTGAACTCAGGCCCTGGGCATTGTCCTTGGGCTTTCTCAAGGCTAGCACTCTACCACTTGAGCCACAGCACCACTTCCAGCTTTTTTCTGTGTATGTAGTGTGGAGGAATTGAACCCAGGACTTCCTGCATGCAAGGCAAGCACTCTACCACTAGGCCATGCTTCCAGCTCCTGCAGGTCTTTCGTATAAGGTGAATAACATTTTTCCTATTCTGAGGCCTTTTTTCTTTTCTGTGCCACCAGTATTGGGACTTGAATTCAGAGCCTTGTCCTTGTGCTCTTTGCTTTTTTTTTTTTTTAAGCTAGTGCTCTACCACCTAAGGTAGAACACCTCCACTTGCACCTTCCTTTTTTTTTTTTCTGGTTCATTGGCGATAAGAGTCTCAAAAACTTTCCTGCTCAGGTTGGCCTTGTTACTCTGTCCTCAGACCTCAGCCTCCTGAGTAGCTGGGGTGACAGGCGTGAGCCACCAGGTGTCTGGCTGTTGGGGACCCATGAGAAGAGCTTGCTGGGTTCCACTGTGGAAGCTTCCAGCTTTCCCAGAGCCCCAGGAGCGGGATGGGGGGTTGGTCTGAGCTGCCAGCCTGCTTTCTTACAATGTGTACTCCTTCTCTGTGTGTTTGTGTGTCTGTGCATATAAACCTGGTTTGCATTCGTATTCATGTCTGTGTCTGTATCTCTGCTTGTGTGTGCAATTGGATTGTGGGTGGTATGTCTGTCTGTCTGTCTGTCTGGGTGCTGGCACATTGCTGTCTGTCTCTCTGTGTACATGTGCTCCTGGGCCTGCAGTGAACAGCGTCACGCTGGCCGTGAACCTGGTGGGCTGTCTCGCGTGGCTGATTGGAGGCGGGGGAGCCACGAACTTTGGCCTCGCCTTCCTCTGGCTCATTCTCTTCACGCCTTGTTCCTACGTCTGCTGGTTTCGGCCCATTTACAAGGCCTTCAAGTAAGTGGTGGCCTGGAGCCAAGCTCCTAGTCCTCTCTTTTCTCTCCTCTCTTCCTTTCCCTCTCTCCCTCCCCCCCTCCTGCCCTCTAAATAGTCATACTGGGCTTGAACTTAGTCTGGGTGCTATCATGAGCTGTTTTGTTCAAGCTGGTGCTCTACTACTTGAGCCACAGCCCCACTTCTGGCTTTTTGCTGGTTGGTTGGTGATAAGAGCCTTATAGAGGTTCCTGTCCACCCAGCCAGCCGTCTGTCCAGCCAGCCATCTGCCAGGGGGTCGTCCATGCAGGAAGAAAGCCCCTCCTCTAGCATCTCACACAGACCCACCCCACGGAGACCTTGAAGACCAGTGGCTTTTCCATTAAGGCCTTAACATATCTTCTGTCCATTACATCCTCACTTGAACTTGGGTGTGCTTGGGGTCCTTGACGGCAGGGACGGTTCAGTCCTTCAGGGGTGACTTGCGGATGACCGCCATCTTCTCTGCTGCAGGACTGACAGCTCCTTCAGCTTCATGGCATTCTTCTTCACTTTCATGGCCCAGCTGGTCATAAGCATCATCCAGGCCGTGGGCATCCCAGGCTGGGGTGTTTGGTAAGAGACAGGGAGGGGCTGGGGGTGTGCCCTTTGTGTGCCCGTTAGTGAGGCCATCCCGTGCCTGGTAGTGGAAAGGCTGGGTTCTGCCTTTAGCAGCGGAGGGGGGGGGGTGTGGGGCAGTGTTTTCTGGAAGGCTCTGGAGTGTCAAGTTTGGCAGGCAATCCAAGGGCAAGGACTTGTGTCTAGAGACGTTCCCATTCCTGAGCTCTGAGGAGGAGGGCTTGCTTTTTGTCAGTCCCAGGGCTTGAACTCAGGGCCTGGGCCCTGTCGCTGAGCTCTTCAGCTCAAGGCTACTGCTCTCCTACTTTGAGCCCCAGCTCCACTTCCAGTTTTCTGGTAGTTCATGGGAGATCAGGCTGGCTTCCAATCACGCTCCTCAGATCTCAGCCTCCTCAGTCTGGATGATGGGTGCGTGAGCCTGTCTGGATTTTTTGCGAGTGAAACTCAGTCCTCATCTCTCGCTTGGCTGTTGAGGCACACCTGCACTTCCAGCTTTTTGCTGGTTCGTTGGAGATCAGAGTGTGTGGATTTGTGTGCCCGGGCTGGCTTTGAACTTTGACCCTCAGATCTCAGCCTCCTGCCTGGCCGGGATGATGGGCTGAGCCCCTGTGCCTGGCGGGGGGTGCGGTGGTGTCTTCCTGGCACCGCTGACACGGGCGTTTGTGTCCCTCTGAGTCTCTTCACCGGTTCCTCTCGGTGAGGTGGGGCGGGCGGGGTGCCTGGTACGCAGCTCCAGCCTGGCCTGTTTCCACAGCGGCTGGATCGCCACCATCTCCTTCTTCGGGACGAACGTGGGCTCAGCGGTGGTGATGCTCATTCCCACGGTCATGTTCACGGTCGTAGCCGTGTTCTCCTTCATCGCGCTCAGCATGGTACGGCCCGGGCCCGCATCACAGGGGTTTGGGGGGAGGTTTGGGGGCACTGTCCTTGGGCTCTCTCACGCTTAGCACTCTACCCCTTGAGCCACAGCACTACTTCTGGCTTTTCCTGTGTCTGTGGTACTGAGGGATCGAACCCGAGGCTTCATGCATGCTAGGCGAAGCACTCTACCACTAGGCCATGCTCCCAGCCCTCTTTTGCTCCTCTTCCTCCAGGTCCATAAATTCTACCGGGGGAGCGGAGGGAGTTTCAGCAAAGCCCAGGAGGAGTGGACCACGGGGGCGTGGAAGAACCCGCACGTGCAGCAGGCCGCCCAGGACGCCGCCAGGGGCGCGGCCCAGGGTGCCATGAGCCAGCCACAGACTCAGTATTCCGCCACCCCCAATTACACCTACTCCAACGAGATGTGAACCAGCCCAGCCCGCCAGGGGGCGGGGGCGGGGGTGGGGAGAGGTGGCCAGCAGGAGCAGGGGACGCGTGCCACGTCGTCCCTCGTGGTCACCATGAGGGGGTCCCCCTTTCCCCTTCTTCTTCTCTCCCACTTTGTACAAAGAATGAGAGCTCTATCGACCTATCATCTATCTATCTGTGTGTGTATATATGTACGTGTTTAGCCCCCACTTCTCCTGCCCTACCTTTTGGGTCTCACCCCGTAGCACCCCAAGGGCGGCTGCACATGGCATTGTCCTGTGTCTGTGTCCTCTTGTGAAGTTGTGTACAGTGGAAGTCTCTCGTCCTGGTGCTAAATGTATGTTTGGAACTCAACCAACCTCCCTGGTGCCCTCCCTCCCCCCCCCACCAGTCTGCCCCCTTTTAATTCTGCTTACGGGTTATGGGGGGAAGGGGCACAGCAGAGGGCCTGGTGCTCTCTGCAGTGTTACTGAAGCTAGCTCTGCCTTTGGACCCCTAGGAGGGGGGCAGAGGTGATGGTCTTTAGCTCCTGGTGATGTATGGTGGTAGGATAATCAGGGGGACTTCCGTCACAAAGCCAGCTCCCCTCCCCCCCATATCAGCTGCCCTGAGCTCTCTTCCCTTGGCCAGAATGGCTTTCTTTTCCCCTATGTAGCTTTTCTTGGCCTTCCCCAGAGCTTCCCAAATCTGATCTGCTTCCCAATTCAAGGAAGCCAACAGAGACCAGAGCCAGCCACCACCACCACCACCCCCTGCCAAAAATACCCCCCAACTCCTAGAGAGTGGAAAGGCAGGGCTGGTCTCCTTGGCTCTAAAGATTTGGACTAATGAAATAGGTTTTCTTTTCTGGGGTATGTGTGTGTATATATGCCTGCATGGGTGCGTGTTGGTCCTGGGACTTGAACTCAAGGCCTGGACACTTGTCCCTGAACTTTTATGCTTAAGGCTAACGCTCTGGCATTCTGAGCCAAGCCCCACTTCTGGCTTTTTGCTGGTTAACTGCAACTAAGAGTCTCACAGACGTTTCCCTGCCTGGGCCGGCTTTCCAACTTTGATCCTCACATCTCAGCCTCTCGAGTAGCTAGGATGACAGGTAGAGCCCCCTATAACCCCGCAAGACAAGATTCTCTTTTCTTTTCCCCTTCTCCCCAAACCCTTCTAGCTCTTTTTACCCCCTAGCTGTGCTTCACCCTCCTGGCCTCATCCCCCTGCCTTCCCTGGCCAGCTGGGTGGTGCTAGGCAGCAGCTGAGGGCAGGGAAATATTGATTCACCTCCCAGGGTTTGGCCAGCCCCAGTCCACTGGTGCTTCGGGGCATCCGTGAGTGCCACTCTGCAGCAGGTATTCTGTGTGAGTCTGGCAGAAGGGATGAGACTGGAAGGACCAGGCCTGGAGAGAGGATCAGATTGGCCAAACTGTATACTTAGGGGCCCGGGGGTGGGGGAGCTTCACCTCAGTAGCCCTGTTGCTCTTGGCCACAGTAGAGCATTTCTGGAGAGAAGCACCCTGGCCTTATCTGAGCTTTGAGCACAAAGGCTTGAAAGGGATTCCTGGTTAGACAGGAAGGGAAGGACCCTGCCTTTAGTTTTCAGTGATTTTTGTTGGTGATGATGATCCGATTCAGATACCTTCTTCCTATCTGACTCTAGACTTCATTCTTACCCTATTGGTTGAGGAAACTGACAGCTCCTTTTTCAGGAAAATGGTCTTAGGTCTGGCAGGGAGCTCTTCAGTTCTAAACAGTGAGTTAAAATCACTGACTGGTAGGGCCGGACACGCAGTGCCTCATGCCTGTCCTAACTACTCGGGTGGACCGGAGGATCATGGTTCAAAGCCAGCCCCAGCAGAAAAGCCCATGAGACTTTTCATGGCCAGTTAATCAGTAAAAAGCTAGAAGTGAGAACTGGAAGTAGAACTGTGCCTCAGGTGGTAAAGCACTAGTCTTGATCAAAAAAAGGAAGGGACAACACCCCAGTCCTGAGTTCGAGCCCCAGTACTAGCACAAAAAAAAATATTCTAGTAGGGGGCCCAGCTGTGGACTGGGGCCTGGAGAAGGGTGGGTCAGCCTGTTTTCTACCCTCCTTGTTCCCACAGAACCTGCTTAGGTGGGCCATTAAAATTCAGTTGGCTGCTCTGGGCTCTCAAAACCTTAGGAAATTAACCATGAGGGTTTTCAGGCCATCTCGGGCAATGACCACCTCTCCCCCCAACCCAAACCTCTGCTTTCCTTTCCCATAATCCCTCCGATAGTTCCTAGGGGGCCGTGGGCCAGCTGCCGACTTCGCTTCTGTGACTTGTGACCACCTGGAATCCACTTCCTGTCCAGCCTGCCTTTTCTCCTCCTTGACTCCCACCCTGTGTGGCTATGCCTGGCCCTGCCCCGGGGGGGAAAACCATTTATCTATGTCTAGCCCAGCTTGTCCAGACCCTGAGATGCTTTATCTCTGGGAAACTATGCATTGACCTGGGAAGGGAACCAGGGTGGGTGGCTGGGGGAGAGGGTGAGGGAGCGGAACACAGATTCATCTCCACTGGGTGTTTTGGCTTGGGATTGGGAGAGAAGAAGACCCATTGCGTTTAGGGGATCTTGAGGGGGGACTATGGCCGGCCAGTAACCTGCTTTTGCATTTTCCTGGTGCCCACTGCCCTTCTTTGTTTCTGGGAGATACGCCATCCCCCTAGCTGGCAGTTGACCTGCCTGAGCCAATGTGTCTGTGGTAATAAAGTGAACTGTAATAAAGGGGGAAATTTCACCCTGTCCCGTGTCCCGTGTCTCCGTGGAGCCTCTCCGAGGGCTGTTGGGCAGAGGTGGTGGGCCTGTGGCTGGCATCAATGACCACACACTCCTTGCGGGGCTCTGGTGGCTCCTACATATCCAGGGTAGCTACTCAGGAGGCTGAGCTCTGAGGATTGAGGTGTGAAGCCAACCTGGATAGGAAAATCTGTGAGACTGCTGCCTTCAGTGGACCACCAAAAAAGCCAAAAGTGGAGCTGTGGTTCGAGAGGTAGAGTGCCAGCCTTGAGTGAAAAGGCTATGGCTCGGCGCCCAGGCCCTGAGTTCAAACCCCAGCCTTGACTGAGATTCACCTGGAATGATTCCTTCGGTGAGAGGGGTTTCCTGCCTTGAATGGCCTGAAGCCCCTCAGCTTGCTCATGGAGGCCTACCTCTGATTTAGCTCCATCCTGGGCACCTGAAAGGGAAGAGTGGTGGTGAATTCTTGGCATGAAGTGCAATTCTGATCATTTGGAGGTGGAAGGAGGTCAGATGTGCTTAGGCCCTGGTGAGAGACTCAACGCTCCGCCCTCCCCCACCCCAGGACTACAACTCCCAGAGGAGAGATGTGGACTACAACTCCCAGAAGGCTGCGCGACCACGCACGTGAAAAACATGTAGACTGGGGTGGGGGGGGGGGGGAGAGGCAAGCGGAGATATCGCGATACTTGAGAGCTGTCCCGAGATGGGCCTGGCGCGGGTGAGCGGCGGCGGAGCCTGGCCTGGGAAACCGGGCTCTGGCTGTCAAGTGGAAGTGGCGGGAACGGGAGGGCGGCGCGCGCGCGCGCGCCCGCTGGCCGGTCCTCAGTTTCCCTGTCTGCAGCCGGCGGCGGGTCGAGCCGGGAGGAATCGGTCCTCGGAGCTCGGCCTCCCGCCTAGCTGGGAGGGCAGCCTGGGAGGTCAGCCACGTCTGAGCGGATACGCTCCAGGGGCAGTCACAGTACTTGGCCACCGTTACTCGAACCTGTTGTGGGGTGGCGGAGCAGGAAGGGGACCCCACCAGATAGCCTAGCATCACCTGGCCTCCCACCCTCACCCTGGGATGCATATCTGAATTATGGGGTGCCTCTTGTTCTGCTTTAGATCCCCAATCCTGATGAAGCCTAATGGATCCCACATTTTGCAAACACCCAGAACCTGAAGCTGCCAAAACCCAACTGCAACCACAGGCCTTCTGTCTCACTGCCACACCCGGGACCGAGAGAAAATTCCATGTTCTCGTCGGTGTCACCGGGAGCGTGGCTGCCCTGAAGTTGCCTCTTCTGGTCTCAAAGCTTTTGGATGTCCCTGGGGTGAGTGTCCTCGCCTGACACAAGCACATGTGCTGTGGTCTCTAAGCAGAGATGCCGCCCCTTCTGCCAGCCCATTTCTGTAGTACTGGGGAGTCTTCATCTGTGTGTGTTCATATTGGAACAGGAAGGAGACAGGCCAGTATACAGTGTAAGCAGAAACTAGATTATAAGGGGGAAAGGAAAGCCAGGTGCTATAGCTCACAGCTGCCCAGGACTGGCAAAAAAAAAAAAAAAATTGTTGAGGTCCAGGCTCTGCCTAAATCTGTCCTGGCATGGCCAGCAGGGGTCAGTGTTCCCTCACAGAGAACCCACCAGGAACCCTCACAGAGGCAGGAAAGGTTTATTTAATTTTTCACTTTCTACCAACTTCACGTTGGGAAAAGCAATAATGGCGCCAGTCAGGGACACCAGCCAGGCCAGAGGGGGAAGGGAAGAGGGTCCCGTGGCTACTCTGAGACTTTATTTTTGGTGAAGTGCCTAACCGCATGGGCTCAGAACCATTGGTCACAGCTGGCCAGCTGGAGTCTGATGTCTAGGGGGAGGGGCCCAGTTAGGGTGTAGCTTTGAGGGCCTCTGCCCCCCCCCCACCATGCACTTCCTTTTCCCATAGACCCAGTGTCCGGATGGGTGGATGGGGGGGCAGGGGAGTCCCCTCTCAGGAAACAGATGGACAGCCTCAGAGCTCAGGAAAACGGTGACTCTGCCATTTCCTCCCAACCCACGCAGCCTGTGTGTGTGCAAGCACGTGTGTGCATGCGTGTGCATGCGTGTGAGAGTCAAGCTATTTGGACTGGGATTCACCATGTCCCCTCTCCCAGACTTTTGGGCCCAGGTCCCTGGGAAGATGTCTGTGTGTCTGGAACAGGACAAGGCCCTCTCCTGATCCCCCTCCCCCTCCCTCCCTTCCTCATCCCTTTCCTCTTCCCCTCTCCCCTTCCTCCTCCTCTCTCCCCCCTCGTTTTCCCTCCCCCCTTTTCCTCCACTTTCTTCCTCATCTCTTTCCCCCTTCTCTCCCCCTTCCCCTCCTCCCTCCTTCCTTTCCCGATTTTGTCTGCTTTTCTCATTTTTTATTATTATTATTATTAATATTATTAATATTTGTCCATGCTGGGCCTTGAACTCAGGGCTTGGATACTATCCCTGAGCCTCTTTGTGCTCAAGGCTAGCACTCTACCACTTGGACCACAGTGCTACTTCCAGCTTTTTCTGAGTAGTTTATTGGAGATGAGGCTCTCAAGGACTTTTCTGCCTGGGCTGACTTTGAACCTGGATTGTCAGATCTCAGCCTCCCGAGGAGCTAGGATTTCAGGTGTGAGCCACCGCACCCAGCTTTGCTTTTTTTTTTTTTTTTTTTCTAATCTGTTTAGTAAAGGGAAGCAAGCACTCAAATGATCCATCCCAGGACCTCTTCTCACATTGGTGTTAGAAGATTCTAGATCCCAAAGGTAGCCTAAGAGAAGGTGCTAGGCCCCAGGCCCTGCAAGATCTTCGGGTTGCATGACTATCAGGTACTTGGGCAGTGGTAGCTTGCAGGTTGGCTTAATTTGTGTCTTTTGGCTGGCAGCCTGGCCACACCTGCAGATGAGAAAGAAGACTGACACAGTGACCTTTTGGGTTTATGTCAGCATGGCCCAGAGCCAGGAGGGGATTTCAAAATGCGAGGAAATCTCCCACTATGGAAGTTGATGGCTTTGAGCTTAGAGAAGGATAAATTTCTAGAATATTCCTCCAAGACCGCCCAGGGTGAGGAAGGGCCTCAGGCATACTCAGTGTGTGTAGTAAATGTTATTTTTCTGAGGGCCATTGATTTATGTAGTGCCAGTCTGGGGATTGAACTCAGGGCCTTGGCCCTGTCCTTTCGCCTTTTCAGTCAAGGTTCGTGTGTTCCACTGCTTGAGCCACAGCTCTACTGCTAGCTTTTTTGCTGATGTTAATTGGAGATAAGAGTCTCAGGGAGTTTTCTGCCTCAGTTGGCTTTGAACTATGATCCTCAGATCTTAGCCTCCCTTATAGCTAGGCTTTTAAGTGTCAGCCAGTACACCTGGCCTCCCTTTGATTGCTGTGTAGAGAAATTAGGAATGTCCATAGCTCTTCTTTGACCCATAGAACTCAACCCCGTGGTTACAGGATGTTACCACATATACAAGGCTGCTCCTTATCACATGGTTGATCAAAACCATGAGAGCCAGTTGCCAGTGTTATCCTGGCCACATCACTCAAGAGGTTGAGATTTGAGGATCATGGTTCCAACACAGCCTGGATAGAAAAGTCTGGGAGCCTCTTATCTCCACTGAACCACCAAAAAGCTGGATGTGGACATATGGCTCAAGTGGTAGAACTTGCACAAAAAAAGCTAAAGGACAACACCAAGGCCGTGAATTCAAGCCCCAGTACCAACACACATGCACGCATGCACGCACGCACGCATTTACCTCTGCCACCCCCACCGTTGGCTTAGTGTCAGCTTCCTGGCTGGCCTTTGGGCTCCATTCACAGATCCGGCATAGAGTCACATCACTGACACGCATGGCAGGGCCTGACATCAGAGCTGGGGCGCCTGCGTCACTGGGGCATGTCCACGGCAGGCGCTTCCGCTCCAGCGCCTTTCCTGGCCTGTCAAGACCTAATCACACCTGCTCTGAGCAGCACAGGTGTCCTGTGGCCAGCCAGCTCGGGTCCTCATCAGGGAACTTTTTGACTGGTACCTGCTAGGGCTCTGTGCCCATGAGGGGTCTTCACCACAGTCCAATATAAGGTTGCTTGGTTTTTTTCTTGTGTCAGTCCTGGGGCTTGAACTCAGAGCCTAGAACTTTTCCCTGAACTTTTTTTTTTTTCATTTTTTTCAGGCTGGCACTCTGCCACTTAAACCACACCCCCACGTCTAGCTTTTATTTTTTTTAGTGGTGGTTCATTGGAGATAAGCGTCTCAAGGACTTTTCCTGCATGGGCCAACTCCAAACTGATCACAGGCATGAGCCACCTGGCCACATCCTACAGAGAGGACAAAGCCACAGATCCAATGACTCACACCTAGTGATGTCCCTGAACACTAGAAGGAATGAGGCTGGGCCTGCCTGCTGCCTTGCACTGGGGTCCTGGTCTGTGGGGGAGGAGGGGATGGAGAGGAGGCGGGACCAGCCATCC
Source organism: Megascapheus bottae (assembly GCF_031878675.1). Taxonomy (NCBI): domain Eukaryota; kingdom Metazoa; phylum Chordata; class Mammalia; order Rodentia; family Geomyidae; genus Megascapheus; species Megascapheus bottae. The sequence continues at coordinate 2,082,578 of NC_143538.1, read as the reverse complement.
CTTTAACCATAGGTGAGCCATGTAATTACCGGACATCCTGGAGGTTAGCCACAGGCTGGACCTGCTGCAAAGCTGGACACAAGAGGAAAGCACTGGAGCAGAGCTAACACCTTCCACCAAGTTTGGGAGGCCTGGCAGAGCCTGGTGAGGGGGTGACCCTGGTGGGGGGTGGGGGGTACAAGAAAAACAGGATAGTACTGAGAACAGCAGACAACCCCACCTCTGTTGTGTAAAGGCAATACCAGTCTGCCAATATTTCTGAGCTGGCAGACAGTTTTGGAGATGAAGATGGGAGAAGAGGAGGGGGAAGGTTGCTTAGTGGTAGAATACTTGGCTAGCATGCATGGAGTGTGAAGCCCTGGGTTCGATTCCTCAGTACTACATAAACAGAAAAAGTGGTGCTGTGGCTCAAGTGGTAGAAGGCTAGCCTTGAACAAAAGCAGCTCAGGGACAGTGCCCAGGCCCTAAGTTCAAGCCCTCGGACTGGCAAAAATAAACAAGTTCAAAGCCAGCCCAGGCAAGAAAAATTCATGAATCTCACCTTTCAGTTAGCCAGTAAAAAGCCAAAAACGGGGCTGTGGCACAAATGGTAGAACACCAGCCTTGAGTAACAACAGCAACAACAAAATGCTAGGAGACGATGCGTAGGTCTTGAGTTCAAGCCCTAGTACTGACACAGGAAAAAGACTAGGAGGAAGGATGTGACCTGACCCCAGGCTGGGGTGCTTGAGGTCACAGAGATGTGGTTGATGAGAAACCTCTGAGGGCCAGGGTCTGGGTGCCTGCTGTCTGTTCATCAAAGAGGTAAAGGAGGTCACTGCCATACATTTTCTACAGACCAGGCTTTTGGGTGCTTAGAAAAAGATTTAGGCAAGAACCATTGTCATCCAGGCAGAAACAAGACCTGTCAAAGGTTATGTTCTGGATCTGAAACAGAACTTTTTGTTGTTGGTGGTGGTAGTGGTGGTCTTGGGGCTTGAACTCAAGACCTGGGCTCACTCGCTGTCCCTGAGCTCTTCGGCTTAAGGCTAGTGCTGTACCACTTTGAGCCAAAGTGCCTCTTCCGGTTTTCTGGTGGTTCATTGGAGGTAAGAGTCTAACAGACTTTTGTGCCCAGCCTGTCTTTGAACCACAATCCTCAGATCTCAGCCTCGTTGAGCTTTCGGGTTTTTTTGTTTTTGTTTTTTGCCAGTCCTGGGCTTGAGGTCAGGGCCTGAGCACTGTCCTTGGACTTTCTCTACCACTTGAGCCTCAGCACCACTTCCAGCTTTTTTCTATGTATGTGGTTCCAAGGAATCGAACCTGGGTCTTTGTGCATGCTAGGCAAGCACTTTAACCACTAGGCCAAACTCCTGGCCGAGCTTTTGTTTGTTTTTTTAAAACTAGCATCTTCCATTTTGGCCTATGGCACTACTTGTAAGTTTTTGGTGGCTAATTGGAGATAAGAATAAGACTTTCCTGCCTTGACTGGCTTTGAACCTCAGTCCTCAGATCTTAGCCTCCTGAGTGGCTGGGCTGAGAGAGGAGAGCCACAGCCACTGGGCTCTTTTTGTTCTTTCTTTCTTTCTTTTTAAAGATAGCATAAGCATTTGGTTATTTTCCTTGGAGTTCTCTGTCACCTCCAAGTATCTATTTGTTTGTTTAATCTTGTTCTCGTGCTTGCAAATGTCTGCTACCACTGGCTATTTGGGTGTGAATGCTTCTTAGAATCACTTATCGCCCTTGCTGGGAATAAGATGTTTTGTTGAGAGCCCTGGGAATTTGAGATTTCCTTCCCTATCTCATTGTACTCCCAAGGACATTTGGATTTCCCAGAAAAGACTTCATCTTTCTCTGACTAGACCCAGCATGGTTAGTGCAGAGGAAAGGGTAGAGAACTTGGGAGACTCTGCTCCCCTCTACTCGGAGCATCTGTTCTAGAACTCTCCTGGCTCTTATTTGCTATGTTCTGCTAACTTGCTCTTTCAACTCAGCCATCTGTGGAGTGGTAGATGCAGGTACCACCTCTAGCTGATAGGCTGGGGGCTTCCGGTGTGGAGCAGAGCCCTCGGCCGCCTTCTTCTCTGCTTCTACCTGCCTTCCTAGGATTTCCCCCCCCCCATTATCAGACACAGACCCCAGGACCGTCCTGCCTCCTTGACCCTCATAGGTTCCTTTCTTAGTCTGTAATCAGTTAATATACCCTCATCTCCTCTCGCAAGCTCATTCATTCACTTTATACCAGTCCGATGGCTTGAACTCTGGGCTCAGGTGCTGTCCCTGAGCTCTTTTACTCAAGGCTAGTGCCCTAGTACATAAAGCCACAGCTCCACTTCCAGTTTTCTGGTGGTTCCTTGGAGATGAGTGTTAGAGAGCCGGAGCCAGGCGTGGTGGTTCACGTCTGTAATCCTAGCTCTTAGGAGGCTGAGGTCTAAGGATCTGGGTTCAAAACCAGCCCAGGCACTAAAAAATAGGAGATAAGTATCTCTATCCACCAAAAAACCGGAAGCGGCTCTGTGGTTCAAGAGGTAGGGTAGTAGCCTTGAGCTAAAGAGTTCAGGGACAGCGCCAACGCCCAGAGTTCAAGTCCCACAACTGACCAAAAAAAAAAACAAAATGGAGTCTCACAGAGCCGGGCACTGGTGGTCCATGTCTGTGATTCTAGCTACTGAAGATACTGAGATTTGAAGATCAGCCGAGGCAAGAAATGCTGTGAAACTTTTTTTTTTTTTTGCCAGTTCTGGGCTTGAGCACTGTCCTTGGACTTTCTCAAGGCTAGAGCTCTACCACTTGAACCTCAGCACCACTTCTGGCCTTTTTCTATGTACGTGGTACCGGGGAATCGAACCCCGGTCTTTGTGCATGCTAGGCAAGCACTTTAACCACTAGGCCAAACTCCCCGTCCCTCTGTGAAACTCTTATCTCCAATTAACCACCTGGAAAACAAAAACAAAAACAAAAAAAAAACTGGAGTGGCACTGTGACTCAGAGCATTAGAGTGCTAAATTTGGGCTGTAGAGCTCAGGGACAGCACCCAGGCCCAGAGTTCAAGCTGCATGACTGACCGGAAAAAAAAAAAAAAGTCTCTACTGCCCAAGCTGGCTTCAAAACATGATCCTCAGATCTCAGCCTTCTGAGTAGCGGAGGTAGCAGGTGTGAGCCACCAGTGCCTGGGTACAGTTCTTCGTTAACAGCACATCTCTGCTCTCCCCTGTTTTTTTTTTTTTGGTGGATCATGGGGTTTGAACTCAGCCTGGCCGCTGTCCCTGAGCTCTTCAGCTCAAAGCTACCCCCCTACCCTTGAGCCAAGCCCCATTTCCCATTTTCTAGAGGTTAATTGGAGATAAGAGTCTCAGGTCCTTTAGTGCCCAGGCTGGCTTTGAACCTTGATCCTCAGATCTCAGCCTCCTGAGTAGCTATATCCCTCTTCTTTTGCTGTTTTTTTTCTTCTTGGTGACAGCTGGAAGTCACTGTGGTCACAACAGAGAGGGCCAAACATTTCTACAGCCCCCAGGATGTTCCTGTCACTCTCTTCAGTGATTCCGATGAATGGGAGGTCAGTACTGGCCACCCCCTCCCCCAGGGGCCCCAGTCCTATCGCACTCCCCCATCCTCCCTTCCCTTCCCTACCCCAATAGCACACAATGTCTTCCCTGCAGCTCAGGGGCCTGGTGGCCAGAGCAAGCCGACAAACTGGGCTGGAGTTCAGTGGTCTGGGGCCATCTGGGCAAAGGGGATGAGGAAAACATCTGTCTCACTTCTGGCCTGAGGGAGCCCTCCCCTCCTTTCCCCTCCTTCCCCCTTGCTCCCTCCCTCCACACCCACAGGCACAGCTCAGCCTTGGCCCTCTGCCTTGAGGATCAGTGTCCTTGGATTTATCTAGGCTGACCACAGACCAGTGGCATTCCCACCGGCCAGGCCCTTGTGGGACCAGAGGATCTCCCTTCCCACGGGCCTGGGGTCTCTGCCAGGCCCATGGTGTGGGCCTTACAGGCTGTCCTGCCAGACATAAAAAAAAAAAAAAAAATTCTCAACCTTGGACTCTGCTGGCCTGGCCTCTTCTCCCCACCCCCTCCATTTCTCACTGTCCCAGTGTCGGTCCCCCCCCCCCCCCCCCCCCCGGCGACACTAGCATCCGCCCCAAGCAGACAGGCCAGGAACTCCTTGCCAGATGGCAGTTCTCAAGAAAGAAAGCAAAAAACCAACCCAAAGGGAATGCCTGGGAGAGGCGCTTGTTTCCCTCCAGCCTGGCTTATGTCAGGCTCTTGGCTCCAGCTGCCATGGCACATCAGCGTAGCCACAAGAGGGGGTGATCGTGGGCATGGCGGGTGGGGAGGGGCTCCCCCAGATCCCCCTCCACACCGTGGTTTCCTTTCTCTACCAGATGTGGAAAGGCCGCTCTGACCCTGTGCTTCACATTGAGCTGCGGAGGTGGGCAGACCTCATGTTAGTGGCTCCCCTCGATGCCAACACGCTGGGCAAGGTAGCCAGTGGCCTGTGTGACAACCTGCTGGTGAGCCCCGCCCCCTCACCCCACCCCTACCTCCCCTGCTCTTGTTTTACCTAAGCCAGCAACTGGACAGGAGTAGAACCCAGTCTCAATGTCCACATTTTAACCCCCCCTTCCCCCCTAGTTCATCCTTCCAGCCACTCTGCCTTTTCCTGCTCAGATGGTTCTCATACACCTCTGTCTCTAGTAGCTTTAGCCCCAGGGCCAAGACTCAGGATTTCCAGGGTAAAAGGAGTGTTGATTGTTCCTCTATAGCTTGAACACAGGGCTTCCCTCTCTTCCTTAGCTTTTTTCTATTATTTGTTTTGGCCAGTCCTGGGGCTTGAACTCAGGGCCTGGGCACTGTCCTTGGGCTTTCTCAAGACTAGAGCTCTACTACTTGAGCCACAGCACCATTTCCAGCTTTTTTCTATATATGTGGGACTGAGGAATCAAACCCCGAACTTGGTGCATGCTTCTAGGCAAGCACTCTACCACTAGGCCACACTCCCGGCCTCTGGGCTGGCTATGAATAGTTGATCCTCAGATCTCTCAGCCTCCTGAGTACCAGAGGCCTCAGCCTCCTGAGTACCAGAGGCCAGGGCTGAGCCACCGTGCCAGGTGGTAGAGTGTTGACTGGGAGTTCGGCCTGCTTCTTCCCATTAAGTTGCCTATCTCTCCTCTGTGCTACAGATCACTCTGGGCTCTTGACTTCTAGGCTGTTACCCTGGGCCTCCCAGGTCCTGGTCCCTTATTTGTGTTAAACAAGCAACCAAAATCAGAAGAGCAGGTGACTTCCCAGAGTGGCTGGCGTGGCTTAAAGCCCTGACCTGCTCTGACTGAGATCAGCTCATCTCCTCACCGGGCAGAGCTCCAGGTGTTGAACGCAGTCCACCCTTCCCTTACCAGTCTTCAGTTTTCCAGGAAGTGGGGAGCTCTGAGACAGAGGAGGTTGGGGGTGGAAACACCCCAGGGAGACAGAGGCCCGGGGCTTTGCTGGGAGCCATGTGCTGTGTTTTGACAATCCCCAGCCCCCGTGCCAGCAGCTCACACCTGTCTTCCCAGATACTCAGGAGACTGAGATCTGAGGATTGTAGTTCAAAGCCAGCCTGGGTGAGAAAGTCCATGAGACTCTTATTTCCAGTGGACTACCAACAAGCTCGAAGTGGTGCTGTGGCTCAAGCAGTAGAGTGCTAGCCTTGAGCAAAAAAGTTCAGGGACAATGCCTAGGCCATGAGTTCAAGCCCCAGGACTAGTACCAAAAAAGAAAAGAAAAAAATAAAAATCCCCAACTCAGCTCTGGACACACACACACACACACACACACACACACACACACACACACACACACGGCTCTTCTATGTATACTCCTGGCTTTTGCAAAAGCAGCAGGTGGCTTGGAGCCAAGAGGAAGTGTGACTAAAACGGTCCGCTCATAGCCCGGTTGCTACATTGAGAGGCCTTGGTGGGAAACCAACACTGGTGTCTGGGGTGACGCAAACAGCCAGGTCCTGAGGCTATTTGCTGTGCCAGCAGCGGGCAAGGGTGCTGAGGGACGGGCACCGGGCCCAGGCCTGAACATGGCATTGTTTGCCCCATTCTCCTCCTTTTCCCAGATGGCCTCCATTCTGGGAAAGTGGGGGCTCCAGGTCTCTTCTTTCCAGGGGCTCCTGCCTGGCAGATGCAATCAGAGCACAAAGGAGCTCCTTTCTTCCCTCCCTTGCTTCCCCCTCCTTTCTTTCTTCCCTATTCCTCTCTCCTTTCCTCCCTCCCTTCCTCCCTCCCATAGGCCATGCTGGCCTATGGTAATAACCCACACACTATGGACTCACGGTGCCCAACTCCATGGCAGTAAATAATTCACTGGAGGGGTTAGAGGTATGGCTCAGGTGGTACAGCACCAGGCAGTAGGTGAAAAAGCACCAGATATTAAATTTGAATCCCTGGCTCAGTGGGGGTTGGGTGAAGGGGAATAAAAAATGCAAGTAAAGGTAGAGCGCTAGCCTTGAACTGAAGAGCTCAGGGACAGCACCCAGGCCCAGAGTTCAAGCCCCATGACCATCCAGAGAACAATGCAAGTAACTCCTATGGAGGATGGCATGACCAGGGCTGCATCTGAGTCCACAGCACTGCTGTGACACTTGCACAGTCATTGCTCAGTGTAGTGGGGCCCCAACAGTGTGGCCTTGTCCAGATGGTTATTGGGTCACCCTGAGGGTGAGTTTTGTGCCACCCTGGGGCTTGAACTTAGGGTCTGTGAGTTGTCTCTGATTTTTTGTGCTCAAGGCTGGCACTCTACCTACCTGAGCCACAGTCCCACTTCCAGCTTTTGACTGGTTCCTTGAAGACAAAAGTCTCATGGCCCTTTCCCTGCCCCGGGCTGGCTTTGAACTGTAATCTTCCTATCTCAGTCTCTGGAGTAGCTAGGATGACAGGTATGAGCCTTGCTCTTTGCCTTGAGCCATTTGCTCTCTAACTTTCCTGGGATCTTCAAAGCCTACTGGCTGCTCCCCAGCCATGCTGCTCCTACCCGGAAATGCCAGGTGGAGGAGGCAGAGTGTGGAGTGGCAGAGTGGTGGGGGCTTGGGGGAGGGGTTGCAGGCAGGTCAGCAGTGCCCATTGGCACCTGTTGGCCCTTCTTCGCAGACCTGTGTCATCCGCGCCTGGGACCGCAGCAAGCCCCTCCTCTTCTGCCCGGCCATGAACACAGCCATGTGGCAACACCCTATCACTGCCCAGCAGGTGGGCCAGCTCAAGGCCTTCGGCTACCAGGAGATTCCCTGTGTGGCCAAGAAGTTGGTGTGCGGAGATGAAGGTAGGCCTCACGCCAGGCTCCTGGTACCAAGCCTGGAAAGGGCTGGGCTTTGTGCTCACCCCTGACATTTGTTTTGTCTTTGTGCCAGTACTGTGATTTGAACTCAGGGCCTCACATGCTCCTTAAGCTTTTTTTTTTTTGGCAAGTCCCAGGCCTTGATCTCAGGGCCTGAGCACTGTCCTTGGGCTTTCTCAAGGCTAGCGCTCTACCACTTGAGCCACAGCACCACTGCCAGCTTTTTCTGTGTATGTGGTACCGAGGAAGTGAACCTGGGTCTTTGTGCATGCTAGGCGAGCACTCTACCACTAGACCACGCTCCTAGCCCCCTAGCAGATTTTTTTGTTGGTATTTGTGTACTAAGATTTGAACATTGGGCTTTACTACTTGAGAGTCTCACAGACTTTCCTGCCCTGGCAGGCTGCAAAGCACAGTCCTCACACCTTAGCCCTCTGAGTAGCCAGGATTGCGGGCGTGAGCCACTGGTGTCTGGCGCGTTGCGGCATTTTGTAACACTGGCCAAAGCAATCCTATGAGTTCCGCTCTGCGGCCTGGATCACGGGACTCAATTCCTGCTTCTCAGGAGGTTAGGGTAGGAGGAGACCCTGAGTGGAGCTGGGCGGAGCCTGGCATGCATCACTGGTGATGAGACTCTACTTCCCAAGTGTGTCCTGGGGTGTTTTGGGAGGGGTGTTGTGGGTCTGCCTGGGGCAGGGCTGTGGCCTTCTCCCTTGTCCTGGGCCCTGACTCCCTGACTTGGGACCTCAGTGGCTCCCTCGGGAAGCCCTGGGCAGGAGGCGGGAGTGGCGCTGGGTATTGTTATTCCTGATTGGCTTGTCCTTAGCCACAGCCGAATTTTACTTCCAGGACTGGGAGCTATGGCTGAGGTGGACACCATCGTGGATAAGGTGAAGGAGGTCATCTCGCAGCACACTGGTGTCCAGCAGAGTTGACCCGGGATGTCCAGCAGGCCTGTCCCTCTGCCCAACAGCAAGAATGTCATGGAGGGGTGGCTGGGGCCTGGGCTGGCTCTTCTCCAGGGCCTGACTCCCAGGTCAGCTCACCCATCCTGGATCAGCCCTGGGGCTTAGCACAGGGAAGCCGACAGCCAGACTGTTCTGGGATTGCTTGCTTAGAAGGACAGCCAGACTGTTCTGGGAATTGCTTTTAGAAATACCATGGCTGAGCCAGCACTAGTGACTCACGCCTGTCACCCCTGCTACTCAGGAGGCCGAGATCTGAGGATCGCAGTTCGGAGCCAGCCTGGGGAGGAAAGTCCATGAGACTCTTATCTCCAATTAACTGCTACAAAGATGGAAGTGGCTCAGTGGCTCAGTGGTAGAGCCCTAGCCTCACACAAAGGAAGCTCAGGGACACTCGTCAGGCCCTGAGTTCAAGCCCCAGGACTGGTGCAAAAAAATGAAAAAGAGACCCCTCATAGCAGACCCCGACTGGATCCTGGAGCCTCCACCCTTTGATGGGGTACGCAGGCGCCATGCAGGGGCAGGGAGTCCACTATACTGCAGGATTCTCAGATTTCCCCTACACCCCTCTGGGAAATGGAGAGTGTCGGACAATAAAGAAAAGTGACACATTTCAGGAGTCTTTCTTTCCTGCATAACCCATTTGTGGGCTTCTCTCAGAGGGCACTGCCAGGCAAGGCTGGGGAGGGGTCTGGGCTGCCATCTGACCACACGACATGGGTCGTTGAGAACCCAGAGTTCTGAAGACAGAGAGCCCCTTGTTCAAATCCCAGCTTTGACACTGTCCCAGCAGTGGCTCTTAGCTGGAACTTTACCTTTCTGACATTCACTTTTCACAGTTGTGAGCAGCGCTGTGGTCCTTACTCCTCTCCTCCCCATTCCCCCCGACACACACACACACACACACACACACACTCACACACACACACACACACACACACACACACACACACACACACACACACACACACACGCACACCTGGGGCTTAAACTCAGGACTTCTGGCTTGCCTTTGGCCTCAGGACCACTTGAGCCAAACCAGTGCCCTCAGCTCTTTGCCAATTCATTGATGCAAAGAGTATCACAGACTTTTCTACCTGGGCTGTCTTCACATCTTGATCCTCAGGTCTCAGCCTCCTGAGTAGCTGCGATTCCCAGCATGAGCCACCAGTGCCTGGGTGGCTGTTGCTTTTACTGGAAGGACATGCCTCGCCTGGCTGAGTCCTTGGGGTGCCTTTTGAGGCTCCCCAGTGTTATCTCTGGAAAGCCTTCCTTGGCCAACTCAGACTAGATGAGGCTGCCTTTACCCCATCTTCTTGTCCCCACGCACTTATCATAACACGCCATTGTCCTGGTGAATTTGGGGTTTTCTTTTCATCGAGCGCCTTTCATTGAGAACAGCTGTTGTCCTTAGAGGACCCCCACAATCCTTTCCAAGTGCATTGTACTGAACCAAAAAAGGGGGAGGGGGCAAGAGAAGCATGTTCTAGGCCTTTCTGAGCAGGCAGAACACCTGGGGACTGTAAAAGTTTTACTACCGAACAATAGCCCAAAGGCGAGGCTGAGAAACTGGGTCTTAAAGTTGCTCATGTGGTATAGTGCCTGCCTACCGACTGAGAGGCCATGAGTTCAAACCCCAGTCCCACCAGAAAAAACAAACAAGGAAAATCACACTTTTCCTAACAAGCTAAAAGGCAAACAACTGGGGACATTAACTGTAGTTCTTCAAGGACTGATTCCCCTAATATTTCAGGACTCATTCATTTATTAGAGTGTTTGAGACCAAGTTTTGATGTGGAGCCCAGGTTGCCTGTGAGCTCACAATCCGACCTGGGCCTCCCAAATGTAGACCCATTATGGGATGGTTTCCGTAATTCAAAAATCTGTTTCATGGCAGGAAGCTTTCTGACCTTTCTGCCCAGAGTATCCAGAAACTCAGAAAGCAGTACCAGGAATGATGCAAACAAAAAAAACCACCCAGCTTTGCATAAAGTTAAAGCCAGGCCCCCTGCCTTTACCATACACAGCCAAGGAACTGTGTGTGTGTGTGTGTGTGTGTGCGTGTGTCTTCCAGAGAGCACCCACATTCTGTTAGAGTACACACGAGCCCTTCTGTCTATCTGCTTTCTTGCTTGCTCAGTTAATAAAGTTCCACGACCAAGTGTACTTACTATATAGTGACTTGTCCAGAAATTCTTATTCTGTGATTGAAGCTAAGGACCCTAAGTGTCCATATATTTAGAATGAAATTTCTCTAACCCTCACCACAATCTGGACACTCTACTACACTTGGCTTCTCCTCCATCCCCCGCTATCCCCTTTCCATCGTGCTGGGGATCGAATCCCAAGACTTTTTTTTTTTTTGCCAGTCCTGGACTTCAGCTCAGGGCCTGAGCACTGTCCTTGGACTTTCTCAAGGCTAGAGTTCTACCACTTGAGCCTCAGCACCATTTTCAGCTTTTTTTTTTCTATGTATGTGGTACCGAGGAATCGAACCCGGGTCTTCATGCATGCTAGGCAAGCACTTTAACCACTAGGCCAAACTCCCGGCCCCCCCCTTTTTTTTTTTTTTCTAGTCCTGGGCTTGGGCTCAGGGCCTGAGCTTTATCCTGGGGTTTTCTCAAGGCTAGAGCTCTACCACTTGAGCCACGGCACCACTTCTGGCATTTTTTTCTAGGTATGTGGTACAGAGGAATAGAACCCAGGTCTTCGTGCATGCTAGGCAAGCACTCTACCACTAGGCCAAACTCCTAGCCCAACATTTCTGGACTCTTATCTCCAATGAACTGGTAATAAAAAGCCAGAAGTGGAAGTATAGCTCAAGTGGTAGAGTGCCAGCCTTGAGGGAAAAAAAAATAGGTCAAGGGAGAGAATCCAGGCCCAGAGTTCAAGTCTCAGTCTTGGCACATGCACATCACACACACACACACACACACACCGCAAGCTATTTTATAGATAGGAAACTGAGAAGTGCAAGGTCAGAGCCAGTGCTAGGGTTTCTCTTCCTGCCTTGTTGCCCCTACAGTAGCTCTTTTCCAGGGGTGCAGAACCCCACCCTCTAGGCAGTCACCCCTCCTGCCCCTGGGCACAGCACACCTTGAGATGAGTGCTGGCTGACGGTGGGCTGGTGTCTAATAGCTGTTTCATTACCTGGCCTGCCATTGCTTCCTTTATTAATAGCTCCTGGTTTCCATGGAGACACAAACATCCACCGAGTCACGCACTTGGGTCCAAACAATGAGCCATGGAGCCAGACCCTGGGTGACGCTGGGCTGTTTACACCAAGGGCTTCCTGGTGGAACCAAATAGTCTAGAATATTCCAGCCAGGTGTGTGTACCACCTGGGGGAGGGGGAGGGAGAGACCGGGAGGCCAGGAGAAAGATCCAGCTACAAGAACCACCAGGTGTCTCATGACGAAGGGAATTGTGGGAGTTGATGTGGTGTGAGGGCTGTGGGCAGCTGGGGGAGTGGAGGTCAGGGCCTTGGGTTGGGGGGACAAGCAGAGGATGTGGTGTGGTCGGGGAGCAGTGGCCCCTTTTGTTGCTGTGGGGCCTGGCGCTCCTGGCTTCTTTATCTGTGGAGATTCACCATAAGAGGTCTTGAGATTGGGGGACCCAACAGACTTCCTTTCAGGCCTCAGGGTTCCTGAGAGAAGGAGGGACAGCTCAAACGTCCTTCCATTCCTGTGGGCCAAGTAAATGAAACACTAGCAGGTTTCCATCGGAGGAGTGGCTCAAGTGGTAGAGCGCCAGCCTTCGACGGAATAATAAAGCTCAGGAGCCTGGCGAGGTGGCTCACACCTGTAATCCCAGCTACTTGGGAAGATGAGATCTTAGGATCCTGGTTCAAAACCAGCCCAGGCGGAAAGATGGGGAGACTCTCATCACCAGAGCCAGAAATCGAGGTGTAGTGGGGCTTTCTCTTCTTGCCCAATTTTGGGACACAGTTACTAGTAACAACAGCATTCAAGACTGAGCCAGCTCCTGTCCTCTACTTACCTTGTCTTTGATTCTGAAACTTTTTATCTTCCCTATTCTTAGGGGCAAGCGTCTCAGGTGTTTTGTTTGTTTTTGTTTTGTTTTGTTTTGACCCACCTGCAGTTAAGTCTTCCCATCTTCTGTAAAACCCAGTAAAATACTCAGCCCCACTCACTCTCAGTAGTGGTTTCAGTTCCTTTTGAAACTGTTCTGTAGAGTCACCCTCTGAGAGGGCTTGGCTTTTCCAGCCCACATGGGTCAGCCGGGGACTGCTCTCTGCCTGCCCCCCTCTCTCCATGCTTTACCACCTGAGCCACAGCTCCACTTCTAGGTTTTGTAGATAAGAGCCTCATGGACTTTCCTGCCCAGGCTGGCTTTGAACTGTGATCTTAAGTCCTGGGTCGTAAACTCAGGGCCTGGGCACTGTCCTTGGACATTTTTTTTCTTGTATGCCAGTCCTGGAGCTTGAACTCAGGGCTTGAGCACTGTCCCTGGGCTTTTCTTTTTCCCCCTCAAGGCTAGAACTCTACCACTTGAGCCACAGCACCACTTCTGGCTTTTATTGTTGTTGTTGTTGTATGTATGTCACACCTAGGAATCAAACCTGGGTCTTTGTGCATGCTAGGCAAGCATTCTTACCATTAGGCCAAACTCCCAGCCCCTGGCCTTGGATACTTTTTGCTCAAAACTAGCGCTCTGGCACTTGATCCACAGAACCATTTCCAGTGTCTTCTGTGTATGAGGTACCAAGGAATTGAACCCAAGGCTCTGTGCATGCTAGGCAAGCAATCTACCACACTCCCAGCCCCTGATAGGGCCCTTTTGTGCATACCAAGCAAGTGTGCTCCCTTACTGAGATCTTTCTCCAACTCCTTTCCAACTTTTTTTTTTCTTGGTGTCTGTCCTGGGACTTGAACTCAGGGCCTAGCATTGTCCTTGAGCTGTTTCACTGTAGGCTAAACGTCTACCACTGAGCTGCAGCTCTACTTCTGGCCCTTTCCTAGTTAATGGGAGATCAGTCTCATAAGACTTTTCTCTCCAGCTGGCTTTGAACCACAATCCTCAGAAAACTCTGAGTCTTCTGAGTAGCATGGATTACGGGTATGAGACACTGGTGCCTGTCCAATTATTGACATCATATTTTCCATTAATTCCTACCAGATGCACATTAGTCTGTGGGCTAGGTCAGGTGTGAACCATGTCTCCCTGCCTCAGTGCAGGCCGCTTCCTTGTTTCTCTTCATGCGTCATAGTTCCTTCTGGATTATGTTTTCTAACATCTAGGTTACGTTTTGCTTTACTTTCATTTTTTAAAATATTTTCCCGGCCAAGTGCTGGTGGCTCGTGCCTGTAATCCTAGCTACTGAGGAGCTGAGATCTGAGGATTTGTTGTTCAGAGCCAGCCAGAGCACTGAAGTCTAGGAGACTCTTACCTCTAATCAACCACAAGAAAATGAGGTAGGGTGCTAGCCTTGAGCTGAAGAGCGTATGGCCAGTGCCCAGGCTCAAAGTTCAGGCCCTACAACCCACTAAAAACAAAAACAAAAAACAAAGGACCAGCAGTGTGGCCTAGTGGTAGAGTGCTTGCCCAGCATGCACAAAGACCTGGGTTCGATTCCTCAGCACCATATAAATAGAAAAAAGCTGAAAGTGGTGCTGTGGCTCAAGTGGTAGAGGGCTATCCTTGAGGAAAGCCCAAGGACAGTGCTCAGGCCCTGAGTTCAAGCCTCAGAACTGACAAAAAAAAAAAAAAAAAAGCACCTGAGACTTTTGTCCCCTGCTCACTTCAAACCACCATCCTCCCATCTTAGCCTCCTGAGTAGCGAGGGTGACAGGCTTGAGCCACTGGCCCCAGGCAAAATCTGAAGTTTGCACCTTCTGTTTCAACACGTCTCCGGTTTTGTGGACAAGACTTTCAGTTTTCCTTACCAGCCCACTCTGGTAACGCCGTCATCCGTGACTGAACTGGGAGGTGACTCTGGGACCCACTGGGAGGCAAGAAGGAGGACACAAAATTCCAGTCTCCTTTGACAGGTGACTCAAAGTTCTAGAAGTCCCCCCCCCCCCCGCAGGCATTGTTTGCTTCTCATTCTGTTGTTTGCCTTTGGTTCACTCCTAGAGCTCTGAAAATGTTGAGATTCCTTCAAACTTGATGTATTCAGGTATCTATCCAGAGCCAAGAAGAGGAGGGAGAAGACGGGGGGACACAGAGGGTGAGAGATACAAAGTAGTACTCACTGATCCCCGAAGCCTGAAGGCAGCAGGGGGTCAACCAGTAGTGGGAGAGCCAGGTCCACAGCTTATCTCCATTCATCTCTTCTTTTCTTTGTGTGTTTGTGTGAGCGTGCCAGGACTGGAATTAGCACTTAGAGCTTGAGTGCTGTCCCTTAGCTTTATTTTTTATTTATTTATTTATTTTGGCCAGTCCTGGGGCTTGAACTGAGGACCTGGGCACTGTTCTTGATACTTTTTGCTCAAGGCTAGTTCTCTGCCACTTGAGCCATAGCACCACTTCTGGCTTTTTCTGTGGATGTGTTACCAGGGAATGGAACCCAGGGTTTTGTACACACTAAGCAAGCACTCTACCACTAGGCCATGCTCCTGGCCTCCGTTAGGTGTTTTCCCTCAGTGTTGATTCTCTACTACTTGAACCACACCTCTGTTTCTGGCATTTGGGTGATTCACTGTAGATAAGATTCTCACAGACTTTTCCTGTTCAGGTTGGCTTTGAACCTCAGTCCTCAGTTTCTCAGTCTCCTGAGAAGCTGGGATTATAAATGTGAGCCAGCACAGTCTTTTAATAAAGCAAGCCAGGCTGGGCACGGTGGCTCACGCCTGTCATCCTAGCTACTCAGGAGGCTGAGATCTGAGGATCAGGGTTCAAAGCCAGCCTGGGCACAAAAGGACCTGAGACTCTTATCTACAGTTAACCTCTAGAAAATTGGAAGTGGAGCTTAGCTCAAGGATAGGGTGGTAGCCTTGAGCAGAAGAGCTCAGGGACAGCGCCCAGGTCCAGAGTTCAAACCCCAAGACCCACCAAATAATAGTAATAATAACAAATAAATAAAACAAGCAAGTTCTTGCTTGAGGTCAGTGTGACTGTGGTGACAGTCACCCCGTGAGGCGATCCTGGGTGTTGTCAGTGGGGGGGAGTCACGTGGCTCATATTTCGTGGCTCACTGGCCTTTGGGGAGTGGATGCCGGAAACAGTTGGAGGATACAGATATCTGAATCCACTGCACCCAGGCACTGAGGAGAAAAGGAGGAACCAGAAACTGGGTCAAGGGTGACAAGATGTGCTCTCCACTACAAAAATGTCCAGCTAAGCCGGGTGCCGGCCTCAACCTGTCATCCCTGCTGAGATAGGAGGATCAAAGTTCTAAGCTAGGAAAATGTGAAAGAGATTCTTTTCTTTTTTTCCTCCTGTTTTTTTTTTTTTCTTTTTGCCAGTTCTGGGGCTTGAACTCAAGACCCGGGCACTGTCCATTCAAACCACAGCACCATGTCTGGCTTTTTCTGTGCGTGTGGTACTGAGGAATAGAACCCAGGGCTTCATGCATGCTAGGCAAGTATTGTAACCACTAAGCCACATTCCCAGTCTTGTGAGACTCTTATCTCCAATTAATCACACACACACACACACACACACACACACACACACACACACACACAGCCAGAAATGGCGCTGTGGCACAAGTAATAGAGTATTAGACTTGAGCAAAAAAAAGAAGCTCAAGGACAGTGCCCAGGCCCTGAGTTCAAGCACAGGACTAAAAAGGGAAAAAGAAAAAAAGAAAAGGAAAGAAAAACTTAATAGTTGAGTGGTGGAAGAGCTTAAGGATTCTCTGGTCACTCAATGAGATTTTGGCCTTTCTGCTGGGTATATTAGTGTCGCTCTGTGTTAGGAATGTTTCTGGATGTCTCCAGGTTCCCTGTGCGCCACTCAGGCAGAGGTAGGTCAGTCTCCATGCTGGGTTCTTTCCCTTGTGTTTCCCCTAGGGCACTGACCTTTGAGAAGTCACCAAATTTGGAAGAGGCGTGGAGTCTTTAATAATCTCCCAGCCTCCCTTTGACCTTTTTTTTTTTTTTTTTATTTTTTTTATTTTTTTATTTTCCCAGTCCTGGGGCTTGGGCTCAGGGCCTGAGCACTGTCTTTGGGCTTTCTCGAGGCTGGAGCTCTACCACTTGAGCCACAGCACCATTTACCATTTCTGGCTTTATTTTTTATGTTTGAGGAATCGAACCCGGGTCTTTGTGCATGCTAGGATAGCACTCTACCATTAGGCCAAACTCCCGGCCGCCTCCCTCTGACCTTTCTTTCTCTTCTCCAGTGGAGAAGGCTTTCAGGAATAGGTCTGGGAAATGACCTCAGTGTACTGGGCTAGGGACGGAGGAGAGGGAGGTAGAGCCAACAGGAGCTGACTCATGGAGGTACCCTGATGACGTTCCTACAGTCTTCTAGAAATGTGGCGGGGCAGGGGGAGAGGGAAAGGGGGGGGACAGCTTTTTTTTTTTTTGGTCATGGTATACTTGAACTCTGGGCCTGGGCGCCATCCCTGAGCTCTTCAGCTCAAGGCTACCTCCCTACCCCTGGATCCACAGCTCCACTTCCCATTTTCTGGTGGTTAATTGGCAATAAGAGTCTCATGGACTTTAGTGCCCAGGTTGGTTTTGAACCGAGATCCTCAGATCTCAGCCTCCTGAGCAGCTCGGATGACAGGCGTGAGCCACTGCACCCAGCTGGGGCGGGAGTTTGGCCTAGTGGTAGAGTGCTTGCCTAGCATGCACGAAGCCCTGGGTTTGCTTCCTCAGTACCACATACACAGAAAAAGCCAGAGCTCTACCACTTGAGCCACACTTGAGCAAGCTCTTAGGCTGTCTTTCCCTCCTGTTCTCAGCTCCACTGTCTACAGCCTTGGCAGTGAGGTCGCTGAATCATGAGCACTGCCCACTGGCCTGGCAGTGGGCCCCTGCTGCCCTCACCATCCCGAAGAATGCTCTTTTTTTTTTTTTTAATTAACCATTTTCTTTGCAGAGCCTTATGATTTCAGCATGTGCAGTGCAAGAAGGAACTCAGAAGCGGGGCATGGAAGTGCATGCCTGTAATTTCAGCCCCTGGTGAAGCTGAATCCCCAGTCCTGGGCCATATACTTAGGGCCTGGGCACTGTGGCAGAGCTTTTGCTCAAGGCTAGAGCTCTACCACTTGAGCCACAGCACCACTTCTGGCTTTTTCTGTGTATGTGGGTAGTGAGGAATTGAACCTAGGGCTTCATGCCTGTGAGAGAAGCACTCTACTACTAAGCCACATTCTCAGCTCTATTTAGTTTTTTTGTTGGTGGTGGTAGTGGTCATTCAGCTTTAACTCTGGGCCTGGGTGCTGTCTCTAAACTCTTCAGCTCAAGGCTATTACTGTACCACTTTGAGCTATCGCTTCACTTCCAGTTTACAGGTGTTTCTTTGGAGGTATGACTCGCACAGACTTTTGTGCCAGGGCTGCCTTTGAACCACGATCTTCAGATCTCAGCCTCCCGAGTAGCTGATGGGGATGAGCGGACGGTGTGTGGAGGTGGGTGGCAGACCTGGAGTCTAAGAACCCAGCTTTCACACAGAGGAAGCCTACCTGTAATTCCAGCGTTCTGAAGGAGGCTGAGGCTGGAGGACCAGTCTGGGCTACAAAGCCAGTGTCTGTCTGGTGAAAAGGACAACAAATGGTGACTTCCTTTCAGCTACATGGGAGACCATGGCTGGGACCAGAACTCAAGAGGGCATCACCTGTCACCCAGCCAGAAGCCAGGTCCATTACAGCTCAGGAAACTGGAGCTGGTGCATATTCTCAGCCAGCATGGAGGAATCCCCCTATCAACTGTCAGGGTTTAAACCCCAGTCCAGATTAAAGATCCTCTTCAAATCCCCAGGCCTTGGAGATAACTTGAGTGACTCACCTCTGCTTGCTCCTGTGTTGACTTCCTGTGAGCCAGGGAGTTTTCATGATAGGAGACAGATTTCCCTAGCTCTTGTCACTCCCCGCTGGGCTTCAAAGCTGTTCACTCAGGCTGGACACCCACAGTGGCTCCCGCCTGTAATCCCAGCTACTCAGGAGGCTGAGATCTGAGGATTAGCTCCAAGCCAGCCCAGGCGGGAAAAGCCTGTGAGACTCTTATCTTCAATAAACCAACAAAATGTTGGAAGTGAAGCTGTGGCTCAAGTGGTAGAGTACTATCCTGGAAGAAAACAAAGCTTAGGGACAGTGCCAAGGCAATGAGTTCAAATCTCAGGACTGGCTAGCACTCTACCAATTCAGCCCACAGTGTTACTTCTGGCTTTTTCTGTGTTTGAGCATTGAACCCAGGGCTTCATGCATGCTAGACAAGCATTCTACCACTAAGCCACCTTCCCAGCCCTTGTCTCTTCTTGTCTTTTTTTTTGGGGGGGGGAGGGCAGTCCTGGGCTTGAGCTCAGGGCCTGAGCCCTGTCCTTGGGCTTTCTCAAGGCTAGAGCTCTGCCACTTGAGCCTCAGCACCACTTCCAGCTTTTTTCTATGTATGTGGTACCAAGGAATTGAACCCAGGTCTTCGTGTATGCTAGGCAAGCACTCTACCACTAGGCCAAACTCCCGGCCCCTCTCCTTCTCTTTTTTTATGCTAGTACTAGGGCTTGAACTCAGGTTCCCTTATCTTTTTTTTTTTTTTTTTTGTCAGTCCTGGGGCCTTAACTCAGAGCCTAGGCATTGTCTTTGGACACATTTTCTCTCTTTCTTTCTTCCTTTCTTCCTTTCTTTCTTTCTGCTTTTTCTGTCGGTCATGGGGCTTGAACTTTGGGCCTGGGTGTTGTCCCTGAGCTCATGAGCTCCAGGCTACTGTCCTACCCCTCTGAGCCACAGCCCCACTTCTGATTTTCTGGTGGTTAATTGGAGATAAGAGTCTCACAGACTTTAGTGCCCTGGCTGGCCTTGAACCGTGATCCTTAGACCTTAGCCTCTTGAGTAGCTAGGATTACAGGTGTGAGCCACTGCGCCTGGCTCTTGAATAAGGCTTGGCCTTGCTCAAGGCTAGTGCTCTGCCACTTGAGCCACGGAACCACTTGCAGCATTTTCTGTGTATGTGGTATAAGGAATTGAACCCAGGGCTTCGTCGTGCCTGCTAGGCGAGCACTCCAGACCCATGGGTTCCTTTATCTTTTTCTACTCAAGGCTGGCACTTTACCACACGAGCCACGCCTTCACTTCTACCTTGTTGGTAGTTCATGGGAGGTAAGTCTCACAGACTTTCCAGTCTGACTTGGCTTCACACATCTGTCTTCAGATTTCAGCCTCCTGAGTAACGGAGGTTACAGGCCTGAGTAGCCACAGGCGCGCCAGACTCTGACTTTGCCATTACATCACCAAGTACAACTTCTATTTAACCGACAGAAAAGACGTTTTCTGAGGGGGAAGGGGGTGATGTCACATGACTCATCGTGTTTCCCCACGCCCAGCCCCCTCCTGCCAAAAAGGACAGCTGACAGCCTCAAATGATCCCAAGCCCTGGGAAAACCTTTTGTGGGCTACTCAGCGGGGCTGGGGTTAAGGCACCCAGACAGGAAGAATCCAGGCTCCTGGAATGCCACAACATGGCCAGAACCCTGCACACATCGGTTCTGGTCCCCTTTTCCTGGAATCTCTTCCTCTGACAGGGCTGGCTTCCTGAGCAGGCGCAGAGTGCCCGATGGGGCCCCATGCTGTACCCTAATCCCAGCTTCTCAAGAGGCTGAGACCTGAGGATCAGGATTCGAAGCCAGCCTAGGCAGAAAAGTCTCCTCACCAATGAACCAGCAAAATGCTGGAAGTGGAGCTGTAGCTCAAGTGGTAGAGCACCAGTCTTGATTCTAAAAAGTAAAAGGACAACACCTAGGCCCTGAGTTCAAGCCATAGTAACCAAGCACCATGATAACAGCAAAAATAACGATGAAGCCAGGTGCCGTTGGCTCACACCTATAATCCTAGCTACTCAGGAGGCTGAGATCTGAGGATCACAGTTCAAAGCCAGCCCAGGCAAGAAAGTCTGTGAGACTCTTAGCTCTAACTAACCACCAGAAAACTAGATGGGGTGCTGTGGCTCAAAGTGGTAGAGCACTAGCCTTGAGCTGAACAGTTCGTAGACAATGCCCAGGTCCAGATTTCAAGCCCCACCAAAAAGAACAGACGCTTTTTTTTTTGTTAAGTTGAATGTGTGTGTGTGTGTGTGTGTGTGTGTGTGTGTGTGTGTGTGTGTTCTAATAATGGGGCTTGAACTCTCTGGGCCTTGACACTGTCCCTTAACTCTTAGCATTGTTTTGTTTTTCCTTAAGGCTGGAACTCTACAAATGAAGCCTGCTTTGTTCTGGTTAATTAGTCGTAGACTCTCATAGACTTTCCTGCCTGACTGCCTTCACGTGTCAGTCCTCAGATCTCAGCCTCCTGAGCAGCAGGAATGACAGGTATGAGCCACTGGCACTGGTGAGACATGCATTCTTATTTGGCAGTCCTGCCTGATGGTATCTTTCTGATATCACTCTCAATCTAGACTCAGCCTGGTTAGACTCCCCTTAATAGTTCTGACCATTCCCGAATTTGCTTCTCCTGACCTGGGTCTCCCCACAAAATGCTGAGCCCCTGAGGGCTGCAGCAGGGACTACTACACCCTACAAACATAGCTTCTAGCAGGTTCCTCATTAATTGGGAGCTGGAATTGTCTGGTGCAGATGAGAAAAGGCCCCATTTCCTACAGGATTCTGGCCTAAGGGAGGCCTCAACCCATTTTTCTTGCTTTACTGCCAACTCGGCCCTCTGTGCTCTCTTGTTCTAGCCAGTGGCTAAAGGCCAAAACTATCCCAGACCAAAGCCAAATATAAATTTGTTTTGTTGACCTGGAACTCACATGAGTATATTTTGTTTTTTCTCAAAGGTATTCTACTGTGTTTTTGTTTTAAAAGAACAGTTAAGCCAACTGACCTAGAAATTCTCACATCCAAAGAGGACTAGAGCCATATGAAGGCACAAGGAGCTCACCCTGGGCCCAGATATGAGGACCTGGAAAGTTGTAGGCCCAGTATGGTGTGTGTGTGTGTGTGTGTGTGTGTGTGTGTGTGTGTGTGTACGCGCGCGCGCACGGGCGTGCACAAGGATCAGGAGGAAGAGTATTTCTGACATCTACTCAGCCATTCATTCACTTAGCCATTCAATTGACCAGCCATCCATTCACTCGGCTATCATCCAATCCAGCTTTCCATTCACCCAACCATCCATTCGCTTGGCCATCCACGCCTCCATCCATCCATTTGCTCCTCTATCCACCTATCCAGAAATCCATTCTCTCAGCCATCCAAAACAGGGGTAATAGAGAGAAAAGAGTCAAGTTTCTAGTCTTACTTGGCTGGTACGAGGGTTTGAACTTTTAGGGTCTCATTGTTTGCTCAGCCAGTGCTCTGCCACATAAGTCACATCTCCAGCCCTGTTTTTTGCTGGTTATTATTATTTTTTTGCCAGTCCTGGGGCTTGAACACAGGGCCTGGGCACTGTCCTTGGACACTTTTTGCCCAAGGCTAGCACTCTGCCACTTGAGCCACATCGCCACTTTCAGCTTTTTCAGTGTATGTGGTTCCGGGGAATGGAACCTAAGACTTTGTGCATGCTAGGTAAGCACTCTACCACTAGGCCACACCCCCAGCCCTGTTGGTTATTTTTTGAGATTGGAAGTCCTGTGCCTGGTGGGCTTCAACCCATGTTCACCTGTGTATCAGCCTCCAGAGAAGTTAGGATTATAGCATGAGCCACTGGCATCCAGCTTGAAGTCTCTAATTTTTTTTTTTTTTTTTTTTTTTTTTTGCCAGTCCTGGGCTTGGGCTCAGGACTTGAGCACTGTCCTTGGACTTTCTCAAGGCTAGAACTCTACCACTTGAGCCTCAGCACCACTTCCGGCTTTTTGCTATATATGTGGGGTACCGAGGAATCAAACCCGGGGCTTCGTGCATGCTAGGCAAGCACTTTAACCACTAGGCCAAACTCCCGGCCCCTGAAGTCTCTAATTTTGTTTTTGTTGTTGTTGTTGTTTTCCCTTCACAACCTAGATTTAATACTGCTGAGGTGTTGATCTTCTTTGGAATAAAGCAAAATCCATCAAAAAAAGAAGGGAGAAACAAACAAAAGGCATCCACTTCATTCTGCTAGAAAGAAATCCCAAAAGCTCTAAGAAAAGTCTAAAGCTCATGATTATAATCATAGCTACTCAGGAGGCTGAGATCCGAGGATTGCAGTTCAAAGCCAGTCTGGCCAGAAAGGTCCCCGTGGAACTCTTGTCTCCACATAACCACTCAAAAACTGTAAGTGGAACTGTGCCTCAGAGTGGTAGAATGCTAGCCTTAAGCAGAGAGCTCGGGGACAGCACTCAGGCCCTGAGTTCAAGCCCTGTGATTCACAAAAGAAAGGAAGCTAAGGAAGGAAGGAGAGAGAAGGGAAGGAAAGAGAGAGAAAGAAAACAAAAGGAAGAGAGGGAGGAAGGAAGGAAATGCAAGCAAGCAAGCACTTCCAGACCTCTCTGTGGTGTCTGGCTACTGGCTCTCCACACCAGAAAATGTCCAGACCAGTGGACCTGGGCCCTGACTTTGCAGAAGGTGCTGTTGAGGAACGAGTGGAGTCTGGGCTTTGCATACAGATGGTTAATGCTTGGCTGCTCGCAGCAACTGGAAGTACACAGTGGGGGAGGAGAGGAGTGAGGAGCAAACGTTTTTCTAGTCTCAAGACTCAAAAACAGACTGTTTTGGGAACTGGTCCCAAACCACAAACAGCCCAGACAGAGGGATTTTTAAACCTGCCCCAACCAATCAGCACAGCTTCACTCCAGTGACCCTGCCTCTGAGAGCCAGCCATTCAGCAATGGCCTTACTCCAGTGACTCTGTGAAGGCCAGCCAATCCCCAAACAGAAGGCAGAATGTCTGCCAGGTCCTCAACACTGAGGCCGAACTTGATTGGGCAATCCCTAAACACCATTTCTGAACACCGGCCAATCCCTCCACACCAAGAGCTGAACGTCAGCCAATCCCTAAACACCATCTCTGAATGCCAGCCAATCCCGAAACACCAAGGCTGAATGTCAGCCAATCTGCAAACACTCAGGCTCTGTGGACAGTGGCCGATGCAGAACGCCATGCTTTCCATTCTCAACCTCAGCTCTGGGCTTGCTTGGCTCCTGGGCTTTGCTTTTTCGAAGTTTGCTTTCTCATTGTTGTGGTTCTTGCTAGGAATTAATTCAGCTTCATCTTTCCCCATGTGTGTCCTATCAACGTGACCCAGTGCTTATCGACCTGTCCACAGTACTTGATGTATGCACCTCCCTCTCCCCCACGCCCCCCAAGGCCATCACAGATTCTCTGGGTGCCTGGCAGCCTCTCTGAAGAGCGGCTTTTTTTTTCATGGTGGGAGGGGGACCAGTCCTAGGGCTTCAACTCTGGGCCTGGGTGCTGTCCCCGAGCTTCTTTTCCAAAGCTGGCACTCTACCACTTGAGCCACAGCCCCACTCCCTCTTTCCTGACTAGTTCATTGGAGATAAGAGTCTCATGGAGTTTCCTGACTGGGCTGTCTTCGAGCCTGCTATCCTCAGATCTCAGCCTCCTGAGTAGCTAGTATTACAGGCGTGAGTCACTGGTACGCCTGTACCAGTGAGCAACTCATCTCCAATTAACCGGCAGAAAATCAGAAGTGGAGATGTGGCTCAGACCGTAGCAACACCAGCCTTGAGTAGAAAAGGCTAAGGGACTGCTCCTTGGCCCTGAGTTCAAGTCCAAGTAGGCTGTAGAATCTGAGTGGTGGATCCAGCCTGCTGTGAGGATTCTGGAACACCTGCCCGATGTAGTCTGCCTTGCCACAGGCTTCCTGGATCCCCCCATCTCCCTCCCATCACAGCTACACACCCAACCTGGTTCTTTCCTACAAGTCTAGCTGCAGAGTCTCGCTCCTTGGGTTTCCCATCCTCCTTCCCTCTCTCCTCTCTCTCTCTTCCAGGACCATGCAAACCTCAATGGGATTGATTTCCATAGCATTTTGCCTGTGTTTCCCTGGTGAGCTCTATTCCTCCCTTCACAGGTGGGGAAGACCCCCCCCTCCCCACGATCAGGCTGGGGTGGGGGAGGGCTGCAGTGAGAAACACAAGATCAATAAGGTGCTGGGGGGTGATGCCCGTGGTCCTAGCTGCTCCGGAGGCTGAGATCTTGAGAAGGATTGTGGTTTGAAGCCAGCCTGGGCAGGCAAACCTGTGAGACTCTTTCCTCCAATTAAACAACAAAAAGCCAGAAACAGAGCTGTGGCTCAAGTGGTAAAAGTCTTGAGTGGAAGGCTGGGAAGGTGACTCAGTGGGAGAGTGCTTGCCTAGCATGCGTGAAGCCCTGAGTTCAAGTCCTCAGTACCACAGATACAGAAAGAGTCAGAAGTGGCGCTGTGGCTCGTGTTAGAGCGCTAGCCTTGAGCAAAAGAATAAACTCAAGCCTCAGTACTGGTGCACATGTGCACACACACACACAGTGGGGAATGAAAGAGGACGAATAAACCCGAGGTTTTAGGGGGGCAGTGTATAACCCAGTGAAGTTTCAGCAGAGAGCTCTGATTGGTGGACTTACCACAGGCATCTGGACACCGAGGCTTATCTGAGCAGCCCAGGCAGGGCATGACGGGGGCGGGGGGGGCATGGTGACCCCTGAGAGTTTTATCTGGGTGCCCCAAAGGGAGGAAGGTATATAAAGCAGATATCTCAATGGCACATACTCAGGAAATGACAAGTGAGTTGAGACTGAGTGCTGCTCTGTCACAGCACCAACTGATATTCAAAGTGCACGCATGGGAAAGGCCAGGAATTCACTGGCCTCCTTCTCTGTAGCTGGGTCTCTGTGGTCCCAGGGAACAGAGCTGTCCCCAGTGGCAGGGTAGAGCTGGTGTGTGTGTTCCTTCAATGTTCCAGGCCCAGCCTGTTGTGAAGCCTGGATTCACTGGCAGCTGGCAGCCCCCTCCCTCCCTGTCCTTGGCACCCACGGGCAGGGCCTTGTTTCAGGACAGCTTTCTTCACTATTGTTAGAGAAAGAAAAATGACAGACAACACAGCTGGCTGAAGGCTGTGGGCCTCTCCCTGATTTGTGGTAGCGGTGATCCCTAAGTCCTTGCCTTTCCCATCTTCCCCATGGGTGGAAAACACCAAAGAGCCATCAGCCAAAACTCTGGCAGGCAAACACACAAAGCAAGCAGGCTGCTCCCTTTTTATCCCTAGAGCAGCAGGCCCCGCCCCCTGCTCCAATTGGCTGAGCTCAGGTAACCTCCACAGCACAAAAGGATGTGACTGCAATTAATATTCATAACATTGTAACAGGATGCCTTTTTTTTTCCTTTGGTCTTGGGGCTTGAACTCTAGGCCTTGGCACTGTCCCTGAGCTCTTCAGCTCAAGGCTACTGCCCTACCCCTTGAGCCACAGCGCCACTTCCAGATTTCTGGTGATTAATTGGAGATAAGAGACTCACTGACTTTTTTGTGCCCTGGTTGGCTTTGAACTGTGATCCTCAGATCTCAGCCTCCTGAGTAGCTAGGATGACTGGTGTGAGCCCTCGAACCTGGTCTTAACAGGATGTCTTTTAAAAAACAAAAACAAAACAAAACAAAAAGATAGCAGGAAAAGGATGCAACTGAAACTTAATTCACAAGGGCCAAGCAGGAACTTTTTCAGAAAAACAATTCTCCTAAGATTGGCATAAAGGGGCTAGGATTGTGGCCTGATGGTAGAGTGCTTGCCTAGCATGCACAAAGCCCTGGGTTTGATTGCTCAGTACCAGATACACAGAAAAAGCCAGAGGTGTGGCTCAAGTGGTAGAGGGCTAGCTTGGAGCAGAAAACGCTAAAGGACAGCACCCAGGTCCTGGTTTCCAGCCCCGGTACCGGTACCGTGGTGAGCGAGTTGGGAGCCAGAGTGGAATCAAATTGTACCTTGATTTGCATCAGACAATGGCTTTATTGTCTTATTGTTTTATGGCCTTATTCTGTTTAAATGACCTGAGATTTACCATATGAATGTAACAGCTGGAAGTTCCCTGGTTTCAAGAAGGGATAGAAGCCTGGAGTTGACAATAAACGAGATGGCAGTTTTTACCTGGGCGGCAGACCTCCCGGACCCAAAGTGTTTGTCTCTCTTCTATTTTTTCCAGTCCCTGCCCCCTATTTCAGGAACCCCAGTTTGCTGCCGGTAGGCCCGGCACCCTCCTAGGGGCCCCTGCTCACAGCCAGGCTCAGGAAAGACAGGATGCTTCCATGCCAGGAACTGATTGGAGCTCAGGGACACAGCCAGAGGACAGTTACAGGGGTCCTGGAGTGCTGGGATCTTGTCTACTCTGGGTAGGAAGTGGCAAAGACCTATGCAAATAGGATGCAAATCAACTCTGCTCAACTGGGCCCAGCTGGGCCTGGCTTCCTCCTCCCTCCTGCCAGCAGCAATCCCAAACTTCCAAGATTCTGCCCATCAGGTCTCCAGTCTCTCCCTGATAGCCAAATACGCAGAAATGAAAGCCTGGTGGTGGTGGCTCTCACCTGTGGTCCTAGCTACTCAGGAGGCTAAGCTCTGAGGATCAGGGTTCGAAGCCAACCCAGGCCAAAAAAAAAAACAAAAGGCCACAAGACTTTTTATTTTTGCCAGTCCTGGGGCTTGAACACAGAGCCTGAGCACTGTCCTTGGGCCTTCTCCTCAAGGCTATAGCACTCTGCCACTTGAGCCACAGCACCACTTCCAGCTTTTTCTGTGCATGTGGTACTGAGGAATTGAACCCAGGGCTTTGTGCATCCTAGGCAAGCAGTCTACCACTAGGCTATGCTCCTGGTCCTTTTTTTTTTTTTGCCAATCCTGGGATTTGAACTCAGATCTCAGATTCTGGGCACTGTCCCTGAGCCTCTCTGTGTTCATGGCTAGCCCTCTACCACTTGAACCTCAGCACTACTTCCAGCTTTTTCTGTGTATGTGGTACAGAGGAATCAAACACAGGGATTCCTGCCACTTTACCACTAGGCCACGCCCCCTGCCCCCCCCTTTTAACTGCTGTGTGTGTGTGTGTGTGTGTGTGTGTGTGTGTGTGTGTGTGTGTTTTCTTTTTTGGTATTGGAGATTGAGCCCAGGGTATTGCAATTGCTAGGCACGTGCTTCTCCATTGAGCTACATCCCAATTCCACTGAAATTCTTCCCCCACACAGTCCTGAGGCTTGAACTCAGGGCTTAAGCACTGTCCCTGAGCTTCTTTTGCACTGGATAGCATTCTACCACTAGAGCCACAACGCCACTATAAATAGCCAATCAGAAGGGAATAGCCAATCAGAAGTAGCCAGTCAGTAGAGACTAGCCAATCAGAAGTAGCCAATCAAAAGTAGCCAATCGGAAGTAACTCAGCCAAAGGCATAAACCATGCCAGGAACTGATTGGAGCTCAGAGACACAACTAGAGGACAGCCACAAGGGGTCCTGGAGTCCTCCCAATCCTGTGTGCTCAAAGGCTTTGTTGGTTAGATGCGTGGTGTCGTCTCAAGCCAGCTTCATATCCCAATCAAGATACTAGTAAAATAATCCCATAACTTTGTTGAATGCAGATGCATTCACCTTTCTTCCTCCTGTTCTCCTGTCTTAGGAAATCCTTTTATCACGATGATCTCTTACTGTGTCATCAGCCTAGAGGAGGGAAATGTTAAGGAATATTCCAGTATGAGACTCAAATATGCTAGGTATGCTACAGGTTTGTGCAAGTCTGCTCCAAGAGCCAAGGCCAGGGCTTCTCCAAGGCAGGGGTGTGACTATGACCCAATCAGGAGAGAGGACTGGAAAAGTGGACAGCCCCTCTAAATAAAGGAATGGCCTGGAACCTCCAATCCGGAGCTCTTCAGAGCAGGGGCCCCACCCATCTCAACTCCAGGCGGGTGCATGAGGTGTCTCTGGCTAACCCGTAGCAGCCACACCTCATGGCAGTGGGGAGGAAAGCAGAACTGCTGGAAGGTTCTAGCTTATCCCTGAACAAGCCCTGATAAGGAGCTTCCTCTAAGCCCTCATTTCAGCTGGCTGAGATGAACTTCACAAGGAATGGGTGACCCCAGGGGTTTTTTCTTTATTTTTATTTTTTAATAAAAACTATTCTCTCCCCACTCCCAACCCCTGAGCTATGACTTGAATTCAGGGCTTCAAGCTCTCACTTGACTCTTTTGCCTAAGGCTGGTACTCTACCACCCGAGCCATAGCTCCGCCCTTGGCTTTCTGTTGGTTAACTGGAGATAAGAGGAAAAAAAAGCTGGAAATGATGCTATGGCTCAAGTGATAGAGTTCTTGCCTTGGAAAAAGCCCAAGGACAGTGCTCAGGCCCTGAGTTCAAGCCCCAGGACTGGCAAAAAAAAGAAAAGAAAAGAAAAGAAAAGGTGTGTGTTGGGGGGGTAGTTTGGCCTAGGAGTAGAGTGTTTGACTGGTATGCACAAAGGCCTGGGTTCGATTCCACTGTACCACATACATAGAAAAAGATGGAAGTGGTGCTGTGGTTCAGGTGGTAGAGCTGTATCCTTGAAAAAGCCCAAGAACAGCACTCAGGCCCTGAGTTCAAGTCTCAGGACTGGCAAATAAGTAAATAAATAAAAGTCTTAGAGACATTTCTGCCAGAGCTAGCTTTGAACCTCTATCCTCAGATTCCAGCTTCATGGGAGCGGAAAATGCAGGCGTTAAACCTCCAGCAAAATCAAAAAGTCTCCTGGCCCCCTCAGGCAGAATTTTTTTTTAAGCTAAAGCGTGGTCTAATGGTAGAGTGCTGCTTGCCTAGCATTCATGAAGCCCTGGGTTCAATTCCCCAGAACCACATACACAGAAAAAGCCTGAAGTGGCACTGTGGCTCAGGTGGTAGAGTGCTAACCTTGAGCAAAAAGTGTCCAAGGACAGTGCCCAGGCCCTGAGTTTAAGCCCCAGGACTGGAGAAAAATAAAACTAAAGCATGAATGCCAGCACAGGTCTGTTTCTGAGCTATCCTTATCTTCCTGAAAATAGACCTTCCCAAAGGAATTCAACTACCATAAATCAATTCCCGAAGGCCTCAGTATTTCTCAACCAGAGAAGACAGACTCGGGTCACCAGACTGGAGGCAAAATTTCACCAAGATAAGTAATTGTCAGAACTGACACTGTGGTAAAATTATTATATCTTTGATCTGCCCTCTTTGGGGCTCCTTCTCTTTACTAAGTCACATGTTTTCCTTTAAATGACCTTTCTCCTCTTCCTCTTTCTTTGGTAGGATGGGATATAAACTCCAAATTCCAAGGCCAGGAGTTTGACCTACCAGTAGAGTGCTTGTCTAGCATGAATGAAGACCCGGTTCGATTCCTTGGTGTCACATACATAGAAAAAGCTGGAAGTGGTGCTGTGGCTCAAGTGATAGAGCTCTAACCTTGAAAAAGCCCAAGGACAGTGCTCAGGCCCTGAGTACAAGCCCCAGAACTGGCAAAATAAACAAATAAACAAACAAATAAATAGCTGGATGTGGTGGATCACACCTATAATCCTGGCTACTTAAGAGGCTGAGATCTGAGGATCACAGTTCAAAGCCAGCCTGGGCACTAAAGTCCCTGAGACTCTTATCTCAAATTAACCACTAGAAAACTAGAAGTGGTGCTGTGGTTCTTAAAAAAAAAAATTCTAGACCCTTCCAGGAGCCACAGCTTTTCTATTTTAAGAGCAGAAGTGTGTGTGTGTGTGTGTGTGTGTGTGTGTGTGTGTGTGTGTGTGTGACTGTTGACTTGAGCTCTGGTGTTCCACCGGTTTTGTCCACTGCCTTGCTGGGTGGGTATCTTTGGGCCAGTTGCTTGCCTTTACTGAGTCAATAATACCTTGCTCTCTTCTTCTCATCCTCATTCGAGAAGAGAGGTCTTAGCTGTGTCAGCTTGATGCTTGCTTGCTGGAGAGCCTAAGACTTCAGGAACGCTGGGTCTCCAAGCCTGGCTACGTTTAGGAGTGACTCAATGGTTTTATCTTTACATGGTTGTGGAGGTGGCCAGATTTGCAAGTTTATCAGATCGCCCACTAGATTGGAAGGGTAGAGTAGCAACTCGGAGAAAAGTCTTATCAGTATTGAGAACAATTGGGTTGGAATGTGGTTTAGTGGTAGAATGCTTCTGAGCATGCACCAAGCCCTGGGTTCAACGTTGAGCTACTATATAAACATAAAAAATACTATTAAAGCGGCTGAGAGTGGGATTTAGTGGTGGAGTGTTCACCCAGCATGCACAAAGTCCTGGATTTGATTCCTGGGTACCACGTACACACAGAAAATATCAGAATAAGCAGTGCTGTGGCCCAAGTGGTAGAGCTCCAGCCTTGAGAAAGCCCAAGGACAGTGCCCAGGTCGTGAGTTCAAGCCCCAGGACTGGCAAAACAAAAAAATACCATTAAATGAGTTACAATTTAGAAAAATGATGATCGTTGGGCACTCTGGCTCATACCTGTAATTCCAGCTCCTCAAGAGGCTGAGAGCTGAGGATTGGTATTTGAAGCCAGATTGGGCACAAAAGTCCATGAGTCTCTTGTTATTTGTTCTTTTTGCAGCTGTGGGATTTGCAATCTAGGCCTGGGCGCTGGTCCTGAGCTCTCCAGCTCGAGGCTAAAGCTCTACCACGTTGAGCCACCGTGCCACTTTCCATTTTCTGGTGGTTCACTGGCGATAATGATCTCATGGACTTTCCTGCCCAGTCTGGCTTCGAACATGATCCTCAGATCTCAGCCTCCGGAGTAGCTTTGTCTCCAAGGAACCACCAGAAAACAGGAAGTGGTGCAGGCCTGGAGTTCAAACCCCATGACCAACCAAAATAAAAATAAATAATTCTTTACCTTTCTGGAGGACAGGAAGTCTAAAGCCAAGTGCGGCCCCTATGTGGCCTCTCCACCCTAGTTCTGATGGTGGGGGGTGTTGGGGTTCCGCGGACGTTCTAGCCTGGAGTCCTTTTTGTTTTCCTTCCAGTTCTGAGAATGAAACCCAGGGTCTTCCCCACCTGGCCGGGCAATCTACCCTGCTCCTGAGCATCCGGCTTACAGGAGTGAGCGCCAGCCCTCGGCTTAGGTGTCTTTTAAATGAGGCCCCCAGAACCCCGAAGAAGCGAAATCTCCTGGCCCCCCCTCACTGCTTTCCCTGCCCTTGCAGAGTTATCTGAGGACACTCAGGAGAGTAAAAGCCGAAGCACAAAACACTGTGGGGACAGAAGCAGGTCCACTCTCGTGAGGATTTACAGGACACTGCAACTTTGTCACGACTCTGTGAATCAGACACACAAAACCCAGCCTCGAGGGAGACAGATCAACTCTCCCTTCCAGTTCCTTTGCATTCTTTTTTTTTTTTTGCCAGTCCTGGGCTTGAGCTCAGGGCTGAGCACTGTCCTTGGACTTTCTCAAGGCTAGAGCTCTACCCCTTGAGCCTCAGCACCACTTCCGGCTTTTTTCTATGTATGTGGTACCGAGGAATTGAACCCGGGTCTTCATGCATGCTAGGCAAGCACTTTACCCACTAGGCCAAACTCCCAGCCATTCCTTTGCATTCTTTCTGAAAAATAATGTTGGCTGAGTGTCAGGGACTCACATCTGTCATCCCAGGATTGCAGTTCAAAGCCAGCCCAGGCAGAAAAGTCTATACGATTCTTAGGTCCAATTAACTAGCCAAAAAAAAAACCAAGCAAACAAACAAACAAAAAGAACCCTCTCAAAGGTCGAGAGGCTCAAATAGTAGAGCACCAGCCTTGAGTGAAACAAAGCTAAGTGCAAGGTTCTGAGTTCAAATCCCACTGTTGGTTGTGGGGCTTGAATTCAGGGCCTGGGTGCTGTCCCCATTCCCGAGCTTTTCCTCAAAGCTAGCCCTCTACCCCTTGAGCCACAGCCCCACTTGTGGTTTTCTAGTGGTTCATTGGAAATAAGAGTCTCACGGTCTTTAGTGCCCAGGCTGGTTTTGAACTGCGATCCTCAGATATCAGCCTCTTCAGTAGCTAGGATTACAGGCGTGAGCCCTAAAAGGCCTGGGAAAAAGGAATCTGATGCCAGTAGCCAGTACGGCACTAACTCCCCTCACCCATCACAAACTCTGTGCCCACAAAATTAAGAAAGGCCCCGGGAAATGCTGATTTGTTTTTGTTTGTTTTCGAAGGCAATCTATTTTTTGGGGGGGGAGCAAAAAAGCCCCCTTCCCACTTCCAGTGCTAGAATGGCACTTGTCCTGGCACAGCACAGACTTCTTTCTCTCCCCAGCCTGGTACCAGTGGCTCAGACCTGTCATCCCAGCTACTCAGAAGGTTGAGAATCACAGTTCAAAGCCAACCGAAGCAGGCAAGTCCAAGAGACTCTAATCTCTTCCAATTTAATCACCAGGAGACTGGAAGAGGGACTAGGGCTCAAGTGGTACAGTACTAGCCTTGAGCAAAAGAGCTCAGGGACAGCGCCCAAGTACTGGGTTCAAGCCAAGATGTCAGCTTCCAGAGTAGCTTGGATTACAGGTGTGAGCTACCCGCGTCTGCGTGTTACTTTGAGATGCTCTGGGGCTGTGGTTCTGGCAGAGCTGCCCTTAGCCCCCACACTGCTTGGGGTCTCCATGCTAGGTGTAGCAGGAGGTAGTACTGAGCGATAGCCGGTGCAATGGCCGTCACTTTGGCCCTGGGAGGAGTGAGTAGCAGGCGCTCAGGTAAACATGCAAGGAACGCCTGGGGGTTGTTCCTCCTGCAAGCCAGGCTCTGAGTTACATCAGGGCTCCCCAGGGCCTTCCGCCCTGGCAGCCAGATCCCCGTGGCCCTGCTGGTGTCCAGAGCCAGCAGAGGGCTGGCAAGGCGCCAGGGCGGGAAGCCTGACAAGTTTTCTCCCCAGATACATTTGGGAAATCAAGTTTGGTCTGCCTTGGGCTGGAAGTGGGGGGGGGGGGGTCTGATGGGGGAGCTTCAGTTTCCCCTCATGTATGACATCAGGCTGCTGTGTTAAGACCCTGCGCCTCACAGCAGGGGTGGGGGACAGAGAGAGGACATGGCTTTCTGTGTGTGTGTGTGTGTGTGTGAGAGAGAGAGAGAGAGAGAGAGAGAGAGAGAGAGAGGATTTCAAACGTTGTCTCCTGCTCCCACATGCTGAAGAAAGTACAGTGATTTGTTTTTCCCACTGGTCTGCTTCCTTCCTCCCCTGCTCCCTGAAAGAAGCCTTTAACAGCCAGGGCTGTTATCCCAGCTACTCAGGAAGCTAAGATTTGAGGATCACAGTTCAAAGCCAGCCCCGGCACAAAAGTCCAAGAGACTCTACACTAAACCACTAAAAAAAAAAAAACCTCAAATGGGGGGCCGGGAGTTTGGCCTAGTGGTTAAAGTGCTTGTCTAGCATGCATGAAGACCCGGGTTCGATTCCTCGGTACCACATACTTAGAAAAAGCCGGAAGTGGTGCTGAGGCTCAAGTGGTAGAGCTCTAGCCTTGAGAAAGTCCAAGGACAGTGCTCAGGCCCTGAGCTCAAGCCCAGGACTGGAAAAAAACAAAAACAAAAACCCACAAATGGCTCTGTGGCTCAAAGGGTTAGAGTACTAGCATTGAGCTGAGGAGCTCAGGGACAGCGCCCAGGCCCTGAGTTCAAGCCCCACATGCAACAACAACAAAAAAGCCTCTAACTTTCATCTCACTTTTGTTTAACTGCAGGCCCCACAGTAGGGAAACTCACACACAATTCCACATGCGGCCCGAGCCAAAAGAACTTACACAATCTCATTATTTCATATAACAATGGATGCCAAAGAGCCATGCTCTGTAGAGACAGTGAGTTACATTACATCTATTACTGAGCATTCTCTTTCTTCTTTTTTTTCCCTCTTTTGATAGACTTTCTTAGTCTCTTCTAGAAAAATCTCAAATAACATATGGGCACCTGTTAGGTTTTTCTTGGCTTAGGGGTATTATGTGTCAGGTGAGTTTGTATCTATGGTTTTTTTTTTTTTAAACCAAGAAACATCAGCTTGTTTTTCTGTGAACTGGATGCTCCGTGTCTCGTCCTGGGCATCTTGGGCTTGGGGAGGAGGAGGAGAAAGGAGAGGAGGAGACACAGCGCCGGTTTTCGGATGGCTGTTAAGCCCCTCTTGGCTTCCAGCTCAGCCTGGCCAAGCCATCCAGCCTCACTTTTTCAGGAGAAAGATCAGCGCAGGAGAAAGTTGAATAGAGACTTCTGAAGTTTGCCAGGAAGAACTGAAGAGCCTCCTTGTAGAGCCAAGGAGATAGAGATAGAGATAGAGAGTTAGAGAGAGAGAGTAGTTCCTTAGAGCTCAAGATTTTCATGGTCTCTCCTGCCTGGGCTGGCTTTGAACCATGATCCTCAGATCTCATCTGAGTGCCTGGATGACAGGTACGAGTCTCCCACCAGTGCCTCTACCAGTGGACCAAGGATTCTGAGGACAACGTGGCCGGCCAGCAGCCAGAAACCACGGCTGGCCCTGACAGCGGTTCCCATGATCACAGCCCAGCCTTTGGACTGCCCAGCTTTTACTGGCCAGCACTACCTGGCAGGGGTCCTGGCAGCCGAGCCCTGTGCCTGCCCTGCTGGCTGGAGCCAGAGCCACCTCTCCATCCTGCCTGCCCTGCATTCCCAGGCCCGGCTTGATTACAAGATTTTTCCCTGATAGTCAGTCAGGGATAGAAGCTGAGGTCTAGGAAAAAACACTAGCTCAGACTCCAGGAAAAACAAACAAACACGGTTCCGAGGCTGGTCTATCTTTCCTGGTCCTGAGACTTGAACTCAGGACCTAAGCACTCTCCTTGAGCTTTTTTTTCCACTCATCTTTACTACCCGGTTTCTGGGGGTTCCATTGGAGATCAAAAGAGTCTCATGGTTTTTCCCCAGTCCAGGCTGGCTTTGAACTGTGATCCTCCGCTCTCAGCCTCCTGTGTAGCTGGGATGTCAGGCGCCTGGGGCAGGTTGGTATTTGAGGTGACAGCCCACATCTGTCATTTTAGAGTGACCTTCCTGGTTGGTGTGACCCCAGTTTAACCTCAGGGAGCAAACATCAATGTGACACCTTTATAACCCGTAAAACTAACCAGACCCAGGCGAAAACAGCTTATCTACCATTCCTTTTTCCTCTGTCTATAAATCTGCTTCTAACAGCTCACATTCCTGACAGACACACGTTTACCTTCTGCTAGGGCACTGGTGCTAAGAGCTTCCTGTATTCATCCATCCACCAGCTCATTCATTCATTCATTCATTCATTCAGCTTGCAAGTCGGGGCAGTGAGACATGGAGGTATAGAAGGTCCAGTGACTCCGTGGAGGTCCCACAGGAAGAAAGGCAAAATGGTACTGGCTTGTAAAGTGGAGTGAAAGAAAAGAGGAAACTCGAGTGTGTTTCAGATGGGAGAGCGAGAGGGAGGGGAAAACCCGGAGGCTGGGGGCTCACCGCGGCCTGGCCTGGGTGGGGCGGGACAGGAAGCTGCCGTGGCTTCTCACGAGTCTCTCTCAAATGTGGTTCCTCTCCAAAACCCACCTGGAGCCCAGCAGCGGTGGAGGCTGGGATGGGAGGACTGAGGCTGGAGGGCAGTCTGGGGCAGGAAAGTCCCTGGTTCTCCAGTGAACCACCAGAAAACCAGAAGTGGCACTGTGGCTCCAGTGGAGAGCTGGAGCCTTCAGCAAAAGCAGCTCAGGGACAGCATCCAGGCCCTGAGTTCAAGTCCCAGGACTGGCAAAAAGAGCTTTTGGGCTCAAGGCTAGTGCTGTACACCCCTCCACTTCTGGCTTTTTTTTCTTCTTCTTCTTCTTTTGGTATTATAATTGAAGAGCAGAGTCTCACAGACTTTCCTACCCAGGCTGGCTTTGAACTCTTATCCTCCAATCTCAGCCTTCCAAGTAGCTAGGATTAGAGGAATGAGCTACCACGCTCGATTCTAGTACTCATTGTGGAGACGCCCTGCCCTGCATTAGGAAGAGTGGGCAGAGAGTGACAGGGAGACTGACTGGGGGCTTTGCCAGCCTAGACTTGCCCAAGCTGTGGGCTCTGAGGTCCCTGGCCCTGAAGCCCTCTTCCCAGGAGAGCTGCTGGCAGGCAGACAGTTCATTCCCCGCTAATTGAGAGGAGCTGCAGCTGGCTGGGCCGATGGGAGGGGCGGGGAAGCCGGGAGGAGAAGGAGGCTGGCCAGTACCAATGGCCGGAGCTTTCAAATTCATCCTTGGCATTATACCTGGGACCTGGCCTCTGTGTTCTGAGGCCATTGCTTGCTAGCAAGCCTTCATGGGACATGGGTGTCAGCTCTGGGGAAGATGATCTAGAAAGAGCCAAGCAGATTTTAGGCCTGCAGTAGTCCAGGCAGGCGCAGTACTGTGTGTGTGTGTGTGTGTGTGTGTGTGTGTGTGTAACTTGGCCATGTTTAATAAACTACCTGCGAGCACTGGTGGCTCACACCTGCCATCCCAGCTACTTAGGAGACTGAGATGTGAGGACCGTGGTTCAAAACCAGCCTGGGTAAGAAAATCCATGAGACTCCACCAGAAAACCGGAAGTGGAGCCATGGCTCAAAGGGCACAAGCCTTGAGCAAAAAAAAACAAAAAAAGCTCAGGCACGGTGCCCAGGCCCTGAGTTCAAGTCCCAGGACTGATACTTAGGAGAGCCTGGGTACTCCAGACTCCAGCTTCTCAGTGGCTGGCATGGGAGGTCACCCACTGACTCCTTTCTGCCCACTCTCAGCTCCACCTGCTGGAAATGGTGCAGCCACAGGGCCCCTGCCCCGCCATGCCACACAGCCCAGACAAGGGGCGGAGGGGGGCGGGAACCAGACCTGCTGGGTGTCTGGAGAGATGGGAGGTGACCAGGTGACTGCCACTCTCTGCCTGTGTGCCTCCTCCCTCCCCCGAGGCTCCCAGACTTCAATAAGGAGAGCCTATGATTTGGGCTAATTAATAGTTTAATAACTAGAAGGATGATTGCTTCAATTTTATGAATCTCTATTATCTGAGCCAGGCATTGTGTGAGGCGCTTTGCAGGCAGGTCTCTGCAATGCAGTACCCCTGGGCTGGAAGTTGCCTTGTCCTCACTCTTCAGTGAGGAAACAGAGGCTCAGAGAGCCTAGCCAGACCTTCCACATCACACAGCGTGTGTGTGTGTGTGTGTGTGTGTGTGTGTGTGTGTGTGTGCAGGTCCTAGGACTTGAATTCAGGGCCTGGGCTCTGTCCCAGAGCTTTTTGTTGTTGTTGTTGTTGCTGAAAGCCAGCGCTCTACTGCTCGAGCCCCAGCACCACCTCTGGCTTTTTTTTCCTGAGTAATTTATTGGAGATAAGAATCTCATTGACGTCCCTGCTTTGGCTGGCTTTGAACCCTGATCCTCAGATCTCAGCCTCTTGAGTGGGTAAGGCCTGAGGCTCTATACTGAGTCTCCAGTGCTCACGATGAGAGGGCGGTTGTTATGATTGTCATTTCTTTTAAAAATCAACTTGTTTCCTTCCCCCTGTCCTTCCTCCTAACAGTTATCTTGTGCCTGGTGAGTTTGCATCATTACTGGGGCTCAGGGGTCCAATTAGGTGATGCCCCCGAGGAGAAAGAATGAGGCAATCCCTGCCCCCAGAGGCCTCCCAGAGCTGAAGTTTTAATTAGCCTGAACTGCTCTTCCTGAAACTCTGACCTACCGCTGGCTGTGCCAGGCCAAGCTGCCAGTGCCAGGGACAGGGTCAGAGTCCAGTGCAGGGTCCAGGCCTGGGGGGGGTGGCTGCCCCCCTCTCCTCCCCTTCCCCTTTCCCTCCATCCCCCCACCTCTGCATTACTGAATTTAATCCCATAAATGGACTAATAAAATAGATTAAGTGACTTAATCCATTAAATGAATTAAATAAACAAGTTGATATTTGAAAAAAGCATTTTAAACCATTCCCAATCAATAGGACAAGCTATAAGTGAGTATTTATTAAATTACAAAGAAAAAAAGAAGCAATTCAGCTGCACAGCAGAGGCTCACCCTGTCATCTCAGCTACTCAGGAGACTGAGGTCTGCAGATCAGAGCGTAAAGCCATCCCAGACAAGAAAGAGGTTATCAGAGTGATTGTTTTTCTTTTCTTTTGTAGGTCACAAGGCTTGAACTTGGGGCCTGAGTGCTGTTTCCTGAGCTCTTTTGCTGAATGGTGGTGCTTTGACCACTTTGGGCCACAGCTCTCCTTGTGGTTTTCTGATGGTTCACTGAAGATAAGAGTCTCTCAGACATAGCCTGGGGCAGTGGCTCACACTCGTAATCCTAGCTACTCAGGAGGCTGAGATCTGAGGATCACGGTTCAAAGCCAGCCCAGGCACTAAAGTCCATGAGACTCTTATCTCCAATGAACCACCAGGAATTCTAGTCCTGAGCTTAGGAGATCAGAGTTCAATATTTATTACTGACAAAAACAAAACGAAACAAAAGAAAAAAGAAAAAAACAAACCTCAAGACTTCTCCCACCCAGGTTGGCTTGGGGTCGGGATCTTCAGATTTCAGCCCCCTGAGAGGAGCTGCTGCCTCTGGGCTTCCTCAAGGCTTTTGTGCCCCTTTGGCCTCTAGCCAGTGGTTACCAGCCCTTGTCTTGAAAAGGTCATCCAGGATGGGAAACCACAAGTGCAAGATCCCAGGACAGGATTGCAACTCAAAGCCTGAACCTTGTACACTGGAAAGCTCAACTCCTGTTTTCTCCATCTCAAGTCTGTTCCCCCAGGCAGAAAAGGGGACAGAAACCAGGGGCCAGGGAATCATGCTGTCATCCTCTCTTACTCAGGAGGCTGAAATCTGAGGATCGAGGTTAGAGGCGAGTCCAAGCAGGAAAGTCTTGACTCTTATCTCCAATGAACCCCCAACAAGACCTGAGGATCAAGTGAGAATAATAAAAGACTCAGGAGTAGTGCCCAACACCTGAGTTCAAGCCCCAGGACCAGCACGCGTGCGCACGCACACACACACACACACACACACACACACACACACACACACACACGAGGGGTGAGGGTCTGGGAGTTTTCATCCACAAAGACCCAGGTTCAATTCCTTGGTACCACATCCATAAAAAAAAAAGCTGGAAGTGGTGCTGTGGCTCAAGTGGTAGAGCTCTGTCCTTGAGAAAGCCCAAGGACAATGCTCAGGCTCTGAGTTCAAGCCCCAGGATTGGCAAAAAAATAAATAAATAAAATAAAGGGAGGTGGAAACTAACTCCCCCTGCTCAGCTTGGGCTTCCACTTCTCCTCTACCTCTAGGAAACTTGAGGGCTCTGAGTTTGTATCCTAGGCCCCAGGGACTGGAGTTACCGTGAAAGGATGACAGGGAGCATCCAGGCCATGCCCCTTCCCCTGGCGGGGGGGAGCTCCTGACCATGACCTTGGCAGCCGGCTGCCAGCATCCCTCTGCCTCTTACCCCCCACGCCCCACTGCAGCCTGCTGTAGTATCAGCCTGGAGCCAGAACCCTTGGGATGGGACGCTGTTGCCTGGCAACAAGCCCTGAGCAACAGAGAGCCCAGCAGCCAGCTAATGAGGGGGCAGGCAGTGGCCAACCACTGGTCAGATTCTGCCCGCCCCGGCTGACCACTGGAAGACAGTCCTCCTGTCTGCACGGTAGGAGGGCAGGTGTCCAGCCCAGGGCGATAGATGGGGTTGGCAGGCCCTCGGAGCCTTTGAAGTGGGATGGGGGTGGGGGAGGAGAGGGGCTAGAGGCCAGGGCCTGATCAAAACCAGGAGTGGACTGTGGCTGGAGAGAAGAGTTTCACAGCCTTTCCTGCCCAGGGCTGGCTTTGAACTGCGATCCTCAGATCTCAGCCTCCTGAGTAGCTAGGATGACAGGCGTGAGCCATGGATAGCTGGCTTTTACTGGCTTTCTCTGCTTGAAGATGGATGAGTCCTGCTTGCTTCAGTTCAGGGCTCCCCAGCTCTAGCCTGACCCCCCTCACCCAAGTTG
The DNA here is from genome assembly GCF_031878675.1 of Megascapheus bottae. Classification (NCBI taxonomy): domain Eukaryota; kingdom Metazoa; phylum Chordata; class Mammalia; order Rodentia; family Geomyidae; genus Megascapheus; species Megascapheus bottae. Next base: position 2,042,406 of record NC_143538.1, on the reverse strand, counting down.
GCATCTCAGAAAGATTTAGCTGATTCCCAGCCCCAGGCCCCGAAGGGAAACCAGGCTGGAAACCAAACCACGGGGAGGACCGATGGCTGCACCTAGGCTGGAAGGCGGTCATATCCATACATGGCCCAAACCCAGCCTGGAACTCAGGGCTGGCCTCGCTGGCCGAGGGAGGCCTGCATGAATCAGCCAAGGAATGCAAGGAAGAGACATGTTAGCAACTGAGTGTGCACGGGGAAGCTGGGCCAGTGCTGTCTGGGGAGGGACAATCAGGAGACGGGGACAAGCTGAAGGTTCTACTAGAAGAGGGACTCCTGGAGGGGGGGGGCTTGCCCAGCCCATCCCTAGGGGGTCTCTTAGGTCTGTTCCCTCCCCACCCTTGGTCATCTGCACAGCTTTGAGCTCAGCGTAATGGCCACAGGCTCTACTTGTTTGACTGGACACAGGAGAGTTCCCATGGTAAAGTGGTGTGTGTGTGTGTGTGTGTGTGTGTGTGTGTGTCACAGTTCCCAGGGGACAATCGGGTACCTCTATTTCTTGGTTCTCTGGACCAGCTTCCTCTTGGCTGCCATCCTGCCATTGGCTGAGGGCATCAGAGCCTTGTGACGTCACAATCGTGCCTATTTGACAGGTTGAAGGGCTTGCCTGAGTCACAGAGGATTTCTCTTCCTCCCCCCCCCCGCCCCTTCCTCCCTCCTCCTTTCCCCCTCCTACCTCTTCCTTGCTTCTGTCTTTGCTTGTTTCCCTTCTCTCTTTTTCTCTCTGTTTCTTCTCGAGACAGACTCAACTTGGTCATCCAGGCTGGCCTCAAACTCATGCTCTTCCGACCTCGCCTCCTAAGTGTCGATGGGATTACCGGCACAAACCCGTCTTTTTGTTTGAACTCGTGTTTTTGTTTGGCCTTTTCAAACTCTTGCTTCATCCGGGAGTGAGAATTACATGAGGTGAGCTCTCCTGTAAGCGGCTGGCACGGAATCAATGTCCCAATTAGGCATAGCCCCACCTGCCAACACCGAACTGGTCTTCTTCGGAGGACGGCAGAGATGGAGAAGGGTTGCACGGGCAATCTGGAGGCCTTCCTGGTGGAGGCACCTTCCATCGCTGCTGGGTCTGAACAGCAATTTTGCTATGTTGTCCTCTGGACAAGGCTCTGCCCGACTCTTTTGCTGCCTACGGGGGCATCCACCCAGGTCCCCCTCTCTCTTCTGTGGGGTGAGAGACAGCTCTTCAGAGACAGGAAAGGTATTTGTAGACAGCAGGTAGGGTGACCTCATGGGCGGGGCATTATGAGGAGCCATAACAGGGGCTTAAGTTCAGGCTGTTGACCTTTCACCTCACCTTTCAAAGGGAGTCAGGTGACTGCTGTGTGTCTGGGGCCGGGAGAGGCCGCCTGTGCTCTCCCAGGGTGGACTGTCCGTGCAGGGTTGGGGTGCAGGGTTGGGGTGCAGGGTGTATAAGCTCCTTTGAATTCCACTATCTACTTCTTCGTTCCCTCGGCCCAGGAAGCACAGCTAAGGTCAGACTCTTGCTCTCTGACCAGCCATTCCACCTGCCAGACCAAATGTGTGTGTGTGTGTGTGTGTGTGTGTGTGTGTGTGTGTGTGTGTGTGTGTGTGTGTACTGGGACTTGAATTCAGAGGGCCTGGGTGTGTCCCTTGGTGTTTTTTCCTTTGGCCAGACCTGGTGCTTGAACTCAGGGCCCGAGCACTGTCCTTGGGCTTTTTCCTCAAGGCTAGAGCTCTACCGCTTGAGCCACAGCACCACTTCCAGCTTTTCTATGTACGAGGTACCGAGGAATGGAACCCGGGTCTTCATGCATGCTAGGCAAGCACTCTACCTCTAGGCCACACTCCCAGCCCCCACCCCACCCCTTTTTTCTTTTTTGCTCAAGGCTAGCATTCTACCACTCAACCCACACCTCCACTTCTGGCGTTCTGCTGGTTAACTGTACATAAATGTCTCTTAACTTTGTCTCCTCCTGCTCCTCCTCCTCCTCCTCCTCCTCCTCCTCCTGCTCCTGCTCCTGCTCCTCCTCCTCCTCCAGTGTCAGCTGCTCCCCCACTTCTGGCACCTGCATGTGGCCCAGGCCTGTCCTGCTCTGCCTCAGCCTTGTCCTGACTTCCTGTTTCACGGGGGTGGCCTGGGTGCTTTTCTGACCTCATGAACTTGCTTTGCCTTTTGCCCTGTCCACCTGTCTTCTTCTGCCCTGCCTGCCCCTGGCCCTGCCCCTGCCCCTGCCCCTGGCCCTGCCCCAGCCCCTGCCCCTGGCCCTGCCCCTGGCCCTGCCCCTGCCCCGGCCCTACCTCTGGCCCTGGCCCTGCCCCTGCCCCTGGCCCTGCCCCTACCCCCGGCCCTGGCCCTGCCCCCGGCCCTGCCCCTGCCCCTGCCCCTGGCCCTGCCCCTGCCCCTACCCCTGGCCCTGGCCCTGCCCCTGGCCCTGCCCCTGGCCCTGGCCCTGCCCCTGGCCCTGCCCCTGGCCCTGCCCCTGCCCCTGGCCCTGCCCCTGGCCCTGGCCCTGGCCCTGGCCCTGGCCCTGGCCCTGCCCCTGCTCCTGGCCCTGCCCCTGGCCCTGCCCCTGCCCCTGCCCCTGGCCCTGCCCCTGCCCCTGGCCCTGCCCCTGGCCCTGGCCCTGGCCCTGGCCCTGCCCCTGCTCCTGGCCCTGGCCCTGCCCCTGGCCCTGGCCCTGCCCCTGGCCCTGGCCCTGGCCCTGTCCCAGCCCCTGCCACTGGCCCTGGCCCAGGCCCTGCCCCTGCCCCTGCCCCTGGCCCTGCCCCCGCCCCAGCCCCTGCCCCAGCCCCTGGCCCTGGCCCCGCCCCCGCCCCAGCCCCTGGCCCTGGCCCCGGCCCTGCCCCTGGCCCTGCCCCAGCCCCTGGCCCTGGCCCTGCCCCCGCCCCAGCCCCTGGCCCTGCCCCCGGCCCCGGCCCTGCCCCAGCCCCTGCCCCCCTGGTAAACCGATCCCTCCAGGGAGAGAGAGGTGGGAGTGAGGCAGGGGTCGGGGCGGCTGCCGGCAGCCCAGTCTCCCCCGCCCCAGCCCCGGGCTGCACCTGCCCAGGCTGGCTCTGCCGAGGGGGGCTGGCTCGACTGTCCCACGGTGGTCCCAGCCGCCCCGCCACGTCCCCTCCGGGACGGGGACAGCGAGCGCAGCCCCGACAGCCCCGGCCAAGAGCGAGGCACCTACGGTGCGCCCGGCACCGCCGCGCCGCGCGGGTCCGGGGCGCGGGGCGCGGGGCGCGGGGGGCGGAGGCGGGGCGCGGGGCCGCCCGACGCCAGGGCCCCCGGGCCGGCGCGCGCCGAGGCCGGGCACGCGGGGCCGGGCGCGGCGGGGGCGCCGGCACCCGCGGACCCGGGGGAGCGCAGGCTCGGCCCCGGCCGCCGCCCCGCCCCGCCCCCGGCCCGCCCCCGGCCCGCCCCGCCCGGGACCGCAGACGGCGCCCGGCGGCGGCGCGAGCGGCAGCGCGGCGCGGAGCGCGCGGAGGGCGCGGGGCTCCGGCGCGGCGGTGCCCGGGCGCGGCCGGGCGGGACCGGACCCCGCGGCTCCGGAGGATGCGGCCGCGGCCCCGCGAGGCCCTCAGGTAGGGCGCGGAGGGCGCGGGAAGTTGGGCCGAGTTGGCGGGCTGCGCCCAGGGCGCCCCTGCCGGCGGGCGCGGGGCGGAGCGCGCGGGGCCCGGGCTCGGGGCCCGTGGCTTCCGGCGGCCGCGGGGCCCCGGCGCGGCCGCCGTCCCCGACTTCCTTCCCGGCGCCCGGCGGGGCTCACGTGGGCCTCCGGGCGGGGCGCGGGGTCCCGGGCCGGGCGCGCACGTGCGGGCGGGCCGGGTGTCAGCCGCGGGGCGCACGTGCGCCCCCCGCCGCGGGGACGCGAGCCGGGGACCCGGGGTGCAGGCCGCCCTGCCCGCCCTGGAACGCCGCGCCGGGGGCCCCCGACCCGCCGCGGCCTCCAGCCGGGGAGCCGGGGCACAGCCGTCGGCCGCCCCTGGCCGGGGTGCCCGCTTCGGGGCGCCGTGCCGGGGGCCCCGGCCTCGTGGAAGCCCGATGCCACCCCTGGGCTTGTGTCTGGGAACGCGGTCCCCGCATGGTGGCTGCGGTCCGGGTGGGTGGGGCCCCCCTTCCTTCTCCCCGCCTTTCAGACCCTCTGGAGGCCCCCCCCAGCCTCTTGGGGATCCCCAGTGGCCTCCTGTCTATTGTCTGGGTGCCCAGGGGTGTCTGGAAGTCTCCAGAGCTGAGGGCTGGGCTGGGCTGAGCCCAGGGGGAGCAGCAGGCCCCGGGGGGCGCTGGGGGAACCGGGCCCCGAGCCAACACTTAATTAATCCACAGCTCCCCAGGGTGGAGGGGGGCTTAGCACCCTCCACACTGTACAGGGACCCCTTCTTGTACCGTGCTGTGGTGTGGGAGGGGGCACGGCTAGAGAGCGTCCGCTGTCCCGTCGTCTCTGGGCCTCTGGTCTTGTTGCTATCAGACGGTGTAGAAGGGTTGACATCCTCACCACAGGATTGTGCGTGCGTGTGTGTGCGTGCTTGCGCTCCTGGGGTTCGAACTTTGGGCCTGCATGCTGTCCTCTAGTGTGTTTTTATTCATGGCTGGTGTTCTTACCACTTGAGCTCTTTTCTTCTTTTTTTCCCTGCTGGCTCATCAGAGATAAAGACTCCCACAGACTTCAGATAAGAGTCCTGACAGACTTTCCTGGCCTGAGCTGGCTTTGAACTTCAGATCCTCAGATCTCAGCCTCAGCGCGCCAGCCATCCACCCCCTGGCTTATTCTTGCCTTTACTTGTCCCCTTGCTGATCTCACTTAATTCTGATCCCCTGGCTGTCATTGGCCTGGGGCCTCCAGGGAGGAAAGGGAACAGTTCTCGTTGGTTGGTGACAGAAGCCTGTGACACTTGGCCTGGGTCCTGATGGCGGGCGATTGAGCTGATTCATCCTTTCTGAGCCAGTGTTTGAAGGAACTTGGACAGGGACCTTCAGCCTGGCGGGGCTGACGGGATAGACGGCTGCGGCGACTCCTTGAGAAACCCTGTTCTTCCCCTCTGACCGCTCTGGGTCTCGGGTCCCCATTCTTTCTTGGCCTTGCCATCAATGACTTCCATACCGGTGGAAGTAGCTGCCCTCCAGCACTCTAGAAGGCTTGCAATGGCAGGGTCAGGGGCCTGGGGATGGAGGCCCGCTCTCCTCCGCCCTCCCCGGGTCTGGGGCCTTCCTCCTGACTCAATAGCACCATCTGGTGGAAGGCCTTGACCCTGGGGGGGGCGGGACTTTGTAGACAGAGCCCCAGCTGTGTCTCCCAGGGGACTGCCCGCCCTGGCCTGGCCCGGTTTTATCAGTGCTGCCTCTAGGGCCTGGATTTGAGGCTCTGTTTTGCCATTTTTGACAGGACCAATTGGGGAAGGGGGGCAATCAAAGGAGTATCAGGGGAAATCTGAGTTTGTAGACAATGCTCAGATTCCATGTCTGGGTTGTTAGGGGGTGGGGAACCTGTGACGATGACGGGAGGCCTGTTTCTGGCCACATCTCTTCCATCACCAGTGTCTTTGGGTCCCACGTGGTAGAGGAAGAAGGATGAGGCAGGCCAACTCTTTGCTCAGCCCTCTTGAGCAGTCACACTGCCGGGCAATTAGCAATGCACAGGAAGTCATACAACAGAACTTTCTACTGCTTAAAAAAATGGGGGGGAGGAGTTTGGCCTAGTGGTTAAAGTGCTTGCCTGGCATGCACGAAGACCCTGGTTCGATTCCTCAGTACCACATACATAGAAAAAAGCTGGGAGTGGTGCTGTGGCTCAAGTGGTAGAGCTCTAGCCTTGAGAAAGTCCAAGGACAGTGCTCAGGCCCTGAGCTCAAATCTGGGACTTGGAGGGGCGGGGAAAGATAGGGCCCCAGTGGCTCACGCCTGTCACCCTAGCTACTCAGGAGGATCATAATTCAAAGCCAGCCTGACACAAAAGTTTGTGCCTTGAGCACAAAGAGACTCAGGGACAGCGTCCAGGCCCTGAGTTCAAGCCCAGGTACTGGTACACACACAAAACAGAGTCCTCTGATTATACGGTTTTTGTGGAAAGCATCCGGAGTGCCCCAGTTTTGGCGGCTCCTTGCGGCACAATGGTGGCTGAGCTCCTGAGCGCCCCAGCTTCTCCCTCTCTCCCCTAGGTCAGTGGTGCAGTAGAGAAGGCTCTGGAGAGTTTGCCACCTTCCCCGCCATGGCAGAGAAACGGCCTTTGGGGACCCTGGGGCCCGTGATCTATGGCAAACTGCCCCGCCTGGAGGCCGACACGGGACCCGGGCACAGCTTACCTCTCTCTGTCGGCAGCCAAGACCCCTGCAGCTACAAGGGCGCCTACTTTTCCTGCCCCGTGGGGAGTACCCCCAAGGCAGAACAGTTGGCATCTTGGACCCCATATCCACCCTTGTACCCGGCTGGCATGGCCGGGTCTCCACTCCGGACGGATAACCTGTTAACCAACTGCCTGCTCTACCGCCCACCCACAGAAGGTTCTGAGAAGATGCCAGCCTCTGCCGCCGAGCTCCTGCCCTTCGCCCCCCAGGGTCACATGTACCCAGCACCCCCGCTGGCAGTGCCCAAACCCATCTACCGAAGCCCGCTGTGCTACGGGCTCCCCACGTGCCTGGGGGAGGGCTCGGCCAAGCGGCCCCTGGATGTGGACTGTGTAACCGGACCCCTACTGCCCTCGGCAGACCCGCCCTGCCCTCTGGCCCCGGCTCCTCCTGGCACATTTCTGCATGGAGGACCTGCCGGGGCACCTGGCAAAGATTCCTCTGTGAACTTCTCGGCGTGCCAGGCGTTCCTAGAAAAGTATCGGACGGCGCATGGCACCGCGTTCCTGCCTTCCAAATTCACTGCTCCTCACTACGGGGACCCTAAGCCAGCCTTGTCGGAGGGGCCGTCCAGCCCTTGGACTCGACTGGCTCAGCCCCTGGGACCACCTTGCCAGGAGGCAGTGCCCACCCACTACCCTCTGCCCCCTCTCCCCCAGGCCCCGCCTTGCCCTCCCGCCTGCCGCCACCCCGAGAAGCAAGACGGTTACAACTCCGTACTCTCCCTGCAGCCCCTCGGGGGGCACAAGGGGGCTCTGGGCAGCCCCTACCTAAGGCAGCCTGCAGTCCAGGCCCCCTACATGCCCCCGATGGGGCTAGACACCTATCCTTACCCCCCTGCCCCCCTTCCGACTCGCTCACCAGGCCTCAAGCTAGAGCTTCCTCTTGCCCCCCGGTGCCCAGTAGACTTTGTCCCTCAGACTCTGGGTTTTCCCTACGCCCGGGATGATCTGTCTCTCTACGGGGCGTCTCCCGGACTGGGGAGTGCCCCACCTTCCCAGAACAGTATGCAGCCTGTCACCCAGCCCAGTGCCTTCCCGAAGGCATGCCAGTCGTTGCCAGGCAGCCAGCCCTGCTCCAAGCCTGTGAAGTCTGCAGACAAGCCCGCGCGGGGTACAGGAGAGAAGGCCTGGGGGCCAGGCTGCAGGAAAGAGCAGTGCCAGGCACAGCCCGGTGAACCCCTGGGGGTTCCTATTGTCATCCCAGACAGCCCGGGACCACGCACGCCACCCGCACTCCGTCCCTGTGCCCAGGAGTGCCTGGCTCCTCCACAGAAGGAGAGTTCAAGGTCCCCGGGCTCTCCACCTATGCCAGTCATCGATAATGTCTTCAGCCTCGCGCCCTACCGGGATTACTTGAATGCACAGGTACCCCCGGCCTCAGCCACCAGAGAGAGCCAGGATGCAGACTCCAGGGGGAGCCCGCCTGCCCGGCAGGGGCCCCCAGGGGCTCACTGCCGTGTACGAGAAGAGGTGGCCCTGGATCTGAGTGTGAAGAGGCCCGTGGCGGAGGAAGCTGCCCCCGGCAAGGCCCCAACGCCTGAGCTGCAAAGCAGGCCCACGGCAGCTGTGCCAGAGGTGGGCGACTCGCCCTCACGTCTGCCAGGCCTAAAAAAGACCACCACGGAAGCTCCCACGCCACCGGGGGCCCCTGACGACGCACCACGGACCAACTTCCACAGCTCCGTAGCCTTCATGTTCCGAAAGTTCAAGATCCTTCGTCCCACGGCCTTACCCGCCTCCGTGGTGCCCTCCACGCCCACGGTGGCTCCCGCTTCCACGCAGACCGTGCCCACGCCTCCCTCCACGCCCGTGGGACTGCAGATCCTCACACAGCCTTTGCCCGTGGCCTGCTTCAACCTGGCCCTGCCCAGCCCGCCAGCCCTCACCATGGCTTCCTCAGGCCCGGGACCAGCTGGGTCCCCGGCCCCCACCCCTTCTCCAGCTGCAGGCCCAGCCCCCCCGGGCACCCCGCCCATCTCTTCTGCGCCCTCCAGAGTCTCCTTGGAGCAGCACTTTACCGGACTGCACGCGTCCCTGTGTGATGCCATCTCCGGCTCTGTGGCCCATTCCCCACCCGAGAAGCTTCGCGAGTGGTTTGAATCCACGGGGCCGTGGGGCCGGGCGGCGTGGCAGGAGTGCCAGGGCGTGCAGGGGCTGCTGGGTAAACTGCTGTCCCAGCTGCAGAGATTCATGTACACGCAGCAGTGCCCCTTCCCGCACGTGGTACGGGCCGGCGCCATCTTCGTGCCCATCCACCTGGTGAAGGAGCGGCTCTTTCCCAGGCTGCCTCCCGCCTCCGTGGACCACGTGCTCCAGGAGCACCGCGTGGAGCTGAGACCCACGACGCTGTCGGAGGAGCGCGCGCTGCGGGAGAGGGCGCTGCACGGCTGCACCTCCCGCATGCTAAAGCTGCTGGCGCTGCGCCAGCTGCCCGACATCTACCCCGACCTTCTGGGCCTCCAGTGGCACGACTGTGTGCGACGCCAACTGGGTGAGCACAAGCCTGCCCCGTAGCTGAGGGCCAGAGTGAGTGATGGGGTGTGCCTCTGTGTGTGTGTGTGTGGACACCAGGACTTGAACTCAGGGCCTCATGCTCTTGCTTAGCCTTTCCTGCTCGGGGTTGGCGCTCTACCACTTGAGCCACAGCTCCATCCATTTCTGGCTTTTAAGTGGTTCTTTGGAGATGAGTCTCACATCACAGTCTTTCTAGCCTGGACTGGCCTTAGATCGCAGCCTCCTGCACAGCTAGGATTACAGGTATGAGCCACTGGCGTTCCGTTATGTGGTTGGTTTTGAATGTTGTGGGTTCTTGAGTGGCCTCCAGGCACTTAGAGCCACAAAAGTGTCCCGTGACATGTAGGGTTGTTCGTTTGCCCTTTTTTCTCCCCGGTTCCTAGAGGGTACACAGCATGGTCTCTTTAGGTGGTAAGGGCAGACACCCACTTCTTTGGCCAGGACTTAGGGGTGGCACTGCTTCTTCTGAGTCACTGTGCTGCCCTCAAGGCCCTCACTACCTTCTGAGCCCCTTCTCCCACCTTCCCGCCACCCTGCCTCTATCCAAGCCCTTGAAGACCCTGTCGTAGTCACCTCGCCTCCTAGCTCTGGGCTTCCTCCATCGAGGCTCTTGGTGAAGGTGGACACAGGCTCTGATGGCTTGTCCTCGGTCACTAAGGAAGCTGTGGCTCATGTGGTAGAGTGCTGGCCTTGAGCAAAAGAAGCTCTGAGTTCAAATCCCAGGACTGGCTAAATGAATGAATGAATGAATGAGTAAATAACCAACCCATGTAGGAAAATCAGAGTGAGACTTATCTCCAATGAACCACCAAAAAGTCAGAGCGGAGCTGTGACTCAAGAGCATTTGAACAAAATAGCTTAAAAGGCCAGTGCCAAGTTCAAGCCTGGTACACACACATAAAAATTAAAAAAATTAAAAGTCAGGAAAGAGTTGTCAGAGGAGTGGAAGGGAGTGAGTGTTGTGCCATGTGTGGTCGCCTTGTTGAGGCCCAAAGAAGGCCGAGATGGGCCTGTGTCCTGGCTCTGACGGCATTCCGGATTGGGTCTGGCTGGGAAGTGGTGGCCTGGCTGCCTGCTACTGGCTAAATTTGGGGGAGGCCCTGTCCCCCTCCCTCCTTGAGCTGTAGGGGACCCCCTAGAACGTTACTCACTTGGTTTCTTTTGGATTCTTGGTTCCCTCCATAGTGGTTTTTCTCTCCAGAGTATCATGGTTCAAAGCCAGCCCAGGCAGGTAAATCCAAGAGATGCCCAATTTGCCAGCAAAAAAAAAAAAGCTGGAAGTGAGAGGCCCAGTGCCATGGCTCACGCCTGTTATCCTAACAGATCTGAGGATCACAGTTCAAAGCCAGCCCAGGCACTAAAAAGTCTGTAAGAGTCTTATCTCCAGTTAACCACCAGAAAACTTCAATTGGCTCTGTGGCTCAAGGGGTAGTGCGGTAGCCTTGAGCTGAAGAGCTCAGGGACAGACAGCACCTAGGCCCAGAGTTCAAGTCCCACAACTGCCAAAACAAAACAAAAAAAGACGCAACTGGGAATGGAGCTGTGGCTCAAGGGGTAGAGCCTTGAGCAGAAGAGCCAAGGGAGCATGGGAGGCCCGGGTAGAGAGTCCAGGGTGGTTTGGGAGCCTTGGACCCGTGTGGGGAGCCCGCAGTCTGACCTTGTCCCTTTTCCAGGTGACTTAGACGTGGAAGCTCGGGCTGTGTCCCCCTCACAACCCACGCTGGCCAGAGAAGATGGAGACAGCCTTCCCGCAGCTCAGAAGTCGCCAGCCCCCAAGGTCAGGAAGCCAGGGAGGAAGCCACCCACCCCTGGCCCAGAGAGAGAGGCCGCCTCTGGGGGTGGGTCACGTGGTCCCTCACCCCGCCCAGCCACCGATGCCAGCCCACCCCACCCTACACTGCGAGCTCGCTTCCGAAGCCTTCTGGAAACTGCCTGGCTCAATGGCGCAGCCTTGCCCACTTGGGGCCACAAGGCCCCGGGACCAGCCCGGCCCCCGCCGCAGCCCCATCTGCTGGGCAGTCCAGGCCAGCACCTGTAGCTCTTTCTGGAGCCAGGAGGGCGCCATCTTGTGTCCTGCCCAGTTGACTAGAGCCAGGAATGGAAGCTGGGGGCTGGGACCTGCCAGGCCGGGCCTAGAACCTCTGACCTTGGAATATTAGAAAGGACTCTTTCTTCTTCCCTAGAGAAAAGCCGTGGGCGCTGGAACTCCCCAGACCTGGCCTTGAATCCTGGCTGCTGTGTTCCTGGCCGCAAGGCGTGGGCAGAGGCCTCTGCTTCTCTCTCGAGCACTCGTTCCCCGTTTGTAAACAATAGGACAACAGCCTACCTCACTGGGGTGTTGACGGGGTGATGACCTGACTCGTGCTCATGGCGATTGTGACTCTTGTTTCTCCCCGTGGTCAGGCCCTCACTGTCAGCCAAGAGCCTGGGTTGGGAAGCCGGGGCTGGGACCGGCAGGCCCCTTTTTGCTGAAGGTCTCGGTGTGTCTTAGGATCTGGTTGTGTTTGAGCGGTACATTGTCTGTCTGTCCTCCTGGCCCTGCTGGGGTCCTTGATCTCTCCTGATATCAGGCCCCAGGCCTGATCTGAATTCACAAATTCACATCATCCAGCCATTACCCCAGGAAAGTTGTGGGGTTTTTTTTGGTTTTTTCTGGAAGGCACCTAGCCCCAAGGACTCAGGGACTGGTGCCCATATGGCAGGGGTAAGAGGGGCTGCTCTGTCCCCACAGGTCTCTGAGCTCTGGGTGGGGATCTCCGGGCTGAGAGCTGGGGTCCCTGGCTTTAAGGTTCTAGAAGCCTGTGCAGCCCTGGAGGGCAGGCTATTAAAACCTTTGCATTGTGTTTTGGAGCTGGGACCTGGCTGTGTGCGTGAGGAGGGACTGTGAGCTCATCTTTAATCACCTCTGGCCTCGCTCTGCCCTCCCTGCTCTCAGCCCTGCAGTCTCAAAGAACCCGCAGCACTGAATATCGTTAGTTACATCCATATTCGTGTATATACATCCATATATGTGTGTGTTGTTACGGCTGGGTGTCTGTGGCTCACGCCTGTATCCTTAGCTACTCAGGGGGCTGAGTTCAGAGGTTCGAGGCCAGGCTGAGTAGAAACAGCTGCTAGATTCCATCTCCAAAATAACCAGCAAAAAAAAGTGTAGGGGTTGAGGGGTGGCTCAAAGGGTGGAATGGCAATGGAACAGACACAAGCTCCCCAAGGTCAAGTCTTAGCACTGATAACCAAAAACAAAACACATCGTGTTGCTGAGAGCTGATGGGCCAGAGAGGGTAGGAATTTCTATAGCCCCAGAAACCAAGGCCTACTCACCTGGGCCTCTAGCCACCCACCCCCACTCCAGTTTCTCTTCAATCCACTGGGGTTGCTAGGCTGGGCCTAGCCAGGACTTCTCAAATAGAGCCACTTGGGTAAAATCTCCCCTGTGGTCCTGTTTAAAAAAATGTCTTAAAGGAAGCTGGGCTCCAGTGGGTCAAACCTGGCATTGTAACTACTCAGGAGGCTGAGATCTGAGGATCATGGTTCAAAACCAGCCTGGGCTTCATCTTGAATTAATCACACACACGAAGTTGGAAGTGAGTGTGGCTCAAGTGGTAGAGGGCCAGCCTTGAACTAAACAGCTAATATGAAGCAGTACTCAAGCCTTGAATTCAGGCCTTGCCACACATGTGACAGAGGGCAGTGCCCAGTCCTGTCCCCAAGGCCTCCCTGGAGGCCTGTTTTGGTTGGTCTGGCCCTCTTGGTTGGATGACGCCAAGCAGGATCGTGGCCTGGCACTGGGGTGGGGCTCTCCTGCCCCACCCCCTCCAGAGATGGAGGCATGTCTTTAGCCCCAGCCTGATCTGTTACCCCACTGGGAGTATTGACTGGCATGTGTCCGGTTCCTCGTGGGTCATCCCAGCCCTATAAAGTGTCCCCCCACAGCTCTGTCACCACGCAGGCCTGATACCCCAGCTCAGGTGCTTGAGCCTAGGCTCCTGGAGTGGGGTGCTGGCTGCCTTCTGCCCCGATGGTCTCAGGAGGGCTACACAGAGCCCATCTCAGATTGGGATGCACCCCCAAGTCCTCTGCTACCTGGCTCAGAGCCTGGGACTCCAGGCTTAGAGGCTTTCTCCCTGAACCCCACTGTTGCTCCTCTCGGGGGTGGAGGCTAGGCCCCAACACCCCACAAATCACCTGGGCCCCCAAGAGCCCCGCAGCCCCAGAGCTTTCTCCACACACCTAGGGCTCTGCCTACCTTCCCATAAGTCTGTGCATGTTCCCTGGGGGAGGGGGGTGAGGAGCTAGAATGGCACCATCCAGCCTTTGAGAACACTTCTGAAAGGCCAGGTTTGCTTGTTTAATGCCAGGCCTTGGCTTGAGCTCGTCAGGGCCTAGACGGTGTCCCTGAGAAAAGAATTCTGCTCAGGGCTGGCGCTGTTATACTTGAGCCACAGCTCCACCTCCTGCTTTTGTGTGGTTAGTGGGAGATGAGTCACAGGAACAGCCCGGCACTGGTGGCTCATGCCTGTAATCCTAGCTACTCTGGAGGCTGAGATCTGAGGATCAGAATTCATAGCCAGCCCAGGTAGAAAAGTATGTGAGACTTCTTTCACATGCTTTGGCCGTGAACAAAACTGCTAAGGGATGGCATCTAGACCCTGAGTTCAAGCCCCATGACTGACAAAAAGACAGGGCCAGGAGCATGGCCTAGAATGCTTACCTAGCATGCATTCCTGGGTGCCATTCCTCAGTCCCACATACAACAAAAAAGCTGAAAGTGGTACTGTGACTCAAGAGGCAGAGCCCTAGCCTTGAGCAAAAATTGTCCAAGGACGGTGTCTGAGTGCCCTGAGTTCAAGCTCCAAGACTGGCAAAAGAAAAAAAGACTTGCTTGCCCTGGCTGGCTTTGAACCATGATCCTCAGATCTCAGCTTCTTGAGGATTACAGGTGTGAGCCACCAGTCTTGGCCTAGAAGCATCTGACTTGAACAAACTCCCCCTGACTTGTGGGTCTCCCTGAAGCCATCCATCAGCAGCAGCTGAGCCTGGCTGACCAGAAGCTGGACTCCAGTCCTCCCCTGTCCTGGGCTGGGGCCTCTTTCTCTACGTGAATGAAGAGCCAGAGGCTGAGTGAAATCCCAAACCAGGACCCCACGTGAACACAGAAACCATAGCAAGTTTTCTTCTGACTTTTATGTACCGTGGAGGTGGGGCACAGAGGGCAGGGAGACCGGTCTGAAGAAGGGAGAAGGCCACAGGCCTTGTGTCGGATGCCTGGAGACCCGGCTCCTTCAAGGTGGAAGCCCCAGGCGGGAGGAACAGGGAGAGAGTGGGGTTCAATGGAAGGAGAAGCAGCTCCTGCAATGCCTGGAGAGGAGGGAAACACTGAAATCCCAAACACACACACACTGCCACCTGCCCACTCCTATGTGTGTGTGTGTGTGGGGGGGGAACAGGGCAGGAGACCTAAGGGGAAACTGAGCTAAGCTACTTGGAGACTGGCACCTCCCCATCCCATGTCACCTCCTCCAGCCAGCTGCACCCGCCTGGCCAGAGAAGGGTCCCCATACCTTGTGAGGCGGCACCTGGGTGAGGCCTTGGTACCTCAGGCTGGTGGGGGCCCCTCTACTTCAGCTCCTGGGGTGACAGCGCATTGCAGGGTCACACGCCCTGACTTACCATTCCGGTAGATTCCATTTGGCTCAAAGGCCAAGCCCGGATGCCGTCCCCTCCCCCCCAATAAAGTGTCCCCTCTGCCTAGCTGGACCTTTGCCAAGATGAGGATGACCACGGCATGCAGGACACGGAATGTGGAACTGGGGACTCCAGGTCCAGGCAGGCTGGATGCTGTGGAGCTGGCGGCGCCTGGAGCAGAGAAGCCATGTGTCAGATGGGCCTCCATCTTTGTAGTTCTGGGGTTGAGGAGGAGGCAGGGGTATGAGCTAGGGGTGAGGGCAGAAAAGAGGGAAGGCACTGACCATGATCTGGGCCGGTCACCTCCACCCAGAGGCCCTCAACTTCCGCTGGACATTGCAGGACCCTGTGCACGGACTCCCAGACGAGGGCCCGGGCTGGGGCCGGCGTGAAGAAAATGACCCCTACGTTGGCAGTCAGTGGTTCTGGCCTGGAAAGAAATTCCATGACGGGCTTCTGGGAGCTGGCGTCTGGCTTTCTGCCACCAATCCCCAGAGCCAGAAGCCAAACCAAACCATCTCACCAGAATTCCTGCACCACCACTTGGGCAAAGTTCCGCAGAGGCCTGAGGCCTGGGGTTAGCTGGGGTCAGGAGGAGAGGGCAAAGGTCACGGCTCTCTGCCAACTGTCTGGCCCAGTTGCACCCCTCCCCTGCCGCCCCCCTCCTTTTCTCTGTCTCTCTCCCCTTTGTGTCACCCATTCAGTCAGCTGCAGCTGAAGCTTCTGGAATTCCAGGCTGGTTTTGTTCTGCAAGGCCTTGGTGAAGGGTCCGCCCTGAATCAGAAGCCACAGCTCATACAGCTCCAGCTTGGCCTTCTCCCCTAGAACCGCAAGAGAGGGCTACAGTATCCAGGACCCCAACACCCAAAACCTGGGGTCAGCTTGTTTATTTTAATGTTGGTATTAGGGCTTGAACTCAGGGCCTGGGCACTGTCCCTAAACCTTTCTGTGCTCCAAGCTAGTGCTCTACCACTTGAGCCACAGCACCACTTCCAGCTTTTTCTGTGTATGTGGTACCAAGGAATTGAACCCAGGGCTTTGTGCATGCAAGGTGGTCTACCATTAGGCCACACTCCCAGCCCTGGGCTCTACCACTTCAGCCACAGTCCCACTTCTGGCTTTGTTAACTGGAGAGAAGTCTCCTGGACTTTTCTGCCCCAGGGCTGGCTTTGAGCTGTGATCCCCAGATCTCAGCCTTCTAAGAAGCTAGGATCACATGTGTGAGCCATTAGGGCCCCAGCTTTCCGGCTAACCCTGAAGCTGTCATCCTCCTGCCTTATTCTCAGGAGTGAAAAGTAATTTTTTTTCTTAATAGCACCAGGGTTTGAACTCAAGGCCTTGTACTTGAAAGTTAGGTGTTCTACCATGTGAGCCATGCCGCCAGGCCTGAAGGTCTTAGTTTTTCAGAAAAGGTCTGTCTTTTTTTTTTTTTGTTTCATACTATGACCCTCTTACATTTCTGCCTCCCCAAGCTGCTGGGGTTACAGGCATGTGTGACACAGGTGGAATCTTCCGTGGTGTGCCTGTTGTGTGTGCTGTGCACATTTCCACGTCCATAAATAGGGTTTTGCTAGAGAAGAGCCAGGCTCCCTTATGGATTTACCATCTATGGCTGGCTGTATATTCTCAGTGTGGGCAAGAAGCTTGGTGAGATGGCTTGGGGCTGAAATATTTTCTCTCTGGACCTTTGCAGCAGAGGTTTGTCAGCTGCTGCTCTTAACTTCATGATCACAGCTGGGTATCTGCCCTGCTAGCCCAGAATCCACCACAGTGCAAGCAGAGAGCTGGCTTGATGGGGCATTGGCTGTTCTAATGTTCCATTTTCTGTCCCTGCTCTGATGCGCGAAGCCTGGACATTCCCGGGGCCGCCCCAGCTGGGAGGGAGAGGGCTTTGCTGCAGCTAAAGGGGGTGGAGAGGCCCCTAGGGACTCAGGGTGGACACAGCCTGCCCCAGCTGCCAGGGGCCCGGCCAGGGAGTGGAAGAGAACATTCAAGGCAGGCTCATGGAAGCTGGGAGTTCTTGAAACACCCACATGAAATCTGCAACCGAACGCCGGCAGCTCACGTCTATCATCCCAGCTACTCGAGAAGCTGAGATCTGAGGCCCTTGGCTGACAACCAGCCCGGGCAGAAAAGTCCCCGAGACTCATTTATCCAATTAACCACCCCAAAAAAGCTGGGGCTCACATGGTAAAGTGCCAGCCTTCAACAACAAAAAAAGCTCAAGGACAGAGCCCATCCTCTTGAGTTCAAATCCCAGAAATGGCGCGCATGCGCGCGCACGCACACACACACACACACACACACACACACACACACACACACACCATATGCATGCATGCACACACATGCAAACAGGCATGCAGTTCTAGAAGGGACAGTACATTCATGCAGTTCTAGAAGGAACAGTACATTCTAGAGGTAAGAAGCTGCTGGCTCAGAATGGGCTCTCAGCCAGCCTCACCGTTGGCCTCCAGGCTGGATTTCAGGAGCGCCAGATCTGTGCTGCTTCGGGCCAGGTGATTGGCCAGGCCTCGGAGGTGGGCGGGGACAGGGCTGTGGAATTTGTATTCCAAGTCCACGCTCACCCATTGGTCCACATTGCTAGAGGAGGGCGAGGCCAAGGGTTGGCAGGTGCTACAAAGCATGCTTTGTGCCCTGGGTGTGAGGGGGTCCATCCCCATCCTAGGACAGATCCAGATGGCTCAAAAGCCTTCCCAAGTGACCCCAGGCCTCTGCCCCCCAGTTGTGCAGACAGGAGGGGGACACCACACACCCAAAAAGGACCAGGGGCCTTTCTTGAAGTTGCTTCTTGTAGAATCCAGACACGAGCGGAGTCAGCTGTGGGGAGGCAGGGAGGTTGGGGCTCAGAGGCCCAGTGTGGGGCAGGGCAGGCCCAGGTTCAAGTCCCAGGACTGGCACAAAATAAAAAAAAGCCCCAGAGGCTTATTGACAAGGCAAGCGTCCCAGGGGAGCAAGGCGACCTCACCTGCTGGAGAATCTGCTGCTCTAGCAGGACGAAGGGCTCCGAGCGGGGCAGGAGGAGCTGGGGCAGGAAGGGTGTGAGGATCGTAAAGTGGAGGCTAATGGTCTCTAGGCTCAGGTCAGTCAGGTTGAAGCCTGCAGAGTCACGGATGGAGTCAGGAGCCCCTGAGGCCCCCTGGGAAGTATCCTCCATGGCCCCTGGGGAGGGGAAGGGGCCCGGGTTGTGGGTGGATCCTGGAGGACTCACCATCAGAGGCCAGGCTGTCCTCAGCCAGAGACAGACTTCCCAGCATCCACCTGGACGCCTTGACTTCACGGTACAAAGTCCAGAGGACTTGGTGGGCCGAGGGGCCGAGCTGGCCCCCA
The DNA here is from genome assembly GCF_031878675.1 of Megascapheus bottae. Classification (NCBI taxonomy): domain Eukaryota; kingdom Metazoa; phylum Chordata; class Mammalia; order Rodentia; family Geomyidae; genus Megascapheus; species Megascapheus bottae. Next base: position 2,024,531 of record NC_143538.1, on the reverse strand, counting down.
AACACCAGGGTTGCAGTCACATCTGCGGGGCCAGGCCTGGGCCGGGTGCAGGAGGGATCCTGGCTTGAACTGACGTCCTGAGGGCTGTCCCTGAGCTTTTGTGCTCAAGGCTGGTGCTTCCCCATTTGAGCCATAGCCCCTGGTCTTTTGACTCAGGGCTGTACGCTTCCTTGACTGATTTGCTCGTACCTGGCGCTCTACTACTTGAGCCATACCTCTCGCCCAGCTTTTGGCCTAGCATGGGCCAGGTATCCTGATATTTTGGCCATCCCTGCCTCCCTGCTGGGCTCAGGCTGGCCTAGCTGCACTGTCTGAATCCAGAAGCTGAAATCAGAGCTCAGCACCGGAGGAAGGTTATCTGAGGTCACGCATCTGCTGCTGGAACCAGATGTGAGCCTCTGCCCTCCCCCGCTTCCAGACCCTGGCAGAGCGAACCAGCAGCCTGGGGTGGTGGGGAAGGGGACCCCAAAACACGGGCACTCACCCGAACACCAGGACGCCAATGCCCTTAAAGGTGGGGAAGTCCAAGTGAAAGATAGATTGGAGCTGAGGACAGACAGACAGGCATGGCGTGGGTCCCTACCCTCCACATTTCTGACCCCTTCTAGCAGCTCTGGTTTGAACAATGTGGCTAGGCTCTGCCCAAGCTTGTGCGCTCTCTCTCCCTCTCTCCCTCCCTTTCTCCCCCCCCCTTTCCCCTCCCCCCCCCCCCGTCTCTCGGCAGTCCTGGGCTTGAACTCAGGGCCTGAGCACTGTCTCTGAACTTCTAGCCTTTGAGCCACAGCACCGCTTCTAGCCTTCTTGCTGGTTTACTAGAGGTAAGAGAGTAGCTAAGATGACAGGCGTGAGCCATGTTCAAGATACTTTCTACACAAGCAGCCTCCGATCTAAAGTCACCCCAGCTAAAACCAGAGGCGGTGCCAACTCCTGAATCGCTTTTCAATGCGGTCACGCTTGGCTCTGCCTCCCAACAGCTGTGGCCTGGACCTCCCCGCACCCCCAATCCCTCAGCGCCTCTCCCTGTTATTTTTGTTTTGGAGGAGCTTGCACTCAGGCCCTGGGTGCTGTCTCTGAGCTCTTTTGTTCAAGGCTAGCGCTCTACCACTGTGAGCCACAGCTTCACTTCTGGTTTTCTGGTGGTTCATTGGAGATCAGAGTCCCATGGACTTTCCTGCCTGACTGGCTTTGAACCTCGATCCTCAGATCTCAGCCTCCTGAGTAGCTAGCATGACAGGCGTGCGCCATCATTCCCCAGCCCTCTTCTAGCTACCTTCTCTCCTCTCCAGTTAATATTGCACACCTGCCAGGCATGGAGGCACAGCCTCGGAATCCCAGTACAGAGGAGGTTGAGGAAGGAGGATCTTGAGTTCAAGGCCAGCCAGGGAGACCCTGTCTCAATGAAAAGAGGCTGGGGAGGTAGTTCAGTGATAAAACTCTTACTCTGTCACTGTCTGTTTTGGTCTGGTTACTAGTTCTGTCTCTCAGGAGACTCCCCAACGCAGGAGTTCTGCTTGGTTTTTCCTCTCTATTGGTCTCTCCCAATGCTTGGCGCAGTGCCTGGTTCAGGAGGCACTGGACCCGAAACAGGTTAAAGAGGGAAGGCGTGGACTAATGGCCATGGACAGGGACGCAGAGCGCCCCCTGGCGGACAGGTAGGAATATACACGTTCTAGACCTGCCCTGGTGGCTCACACCTGTATTCATGGTCACTCAGGAGGCTGAGATCCGAGGACCGGCACCTCCAACAACACAGCAAAAAGCCACAAGTGGAGGTATGGCTCAAGTGGTGAAGCACCAGACAAGAAGGAAAAAAACTGCCAGGCATGGTGGCAGGGAATGGGGTGCTCCTACCTGGTGGCAGAGATACCCGCGGAGCTGCTGGTGTGACACAGATGCTGGGCTTTCCAGAGCAGGGAAGCCATGGGTGACCCGGAAGGTCAAGGAGCGGGTCACGTGACCGACTCCTGAGGATGCAGAGCCTGAATCCTGCAGAGGGGTGAACTGGCCAGGATGAGGGGAGGAGATGGGCTGGGTGGGGTGGGAGTTCCCTAGGGTTCTCGGGGAGCTGGGGCTGGAGGGGAGTTGGTGGGGGAGGGCAGCAGGTGGGGATGGGCTGGCAGGGAGCCCTGGTCCTGGCTGGACTGTCCCGTGGAGGGGAGCTGGCTGGGGATGCCCTGAAACCTTCAGGAGTGGCCGGGTTGAGGGGGGGCTGGAGGCGCTGGGAAGTGAGGGGAGGCTGAGAGGCAGGGGCAGGCACAGACAGGTCCCAGGGTACCCTGGCTCTGCTGGGGACAGAAGAGATGGGGGCCCGGACTGAAGACAGTGACACTGGTGCTGGGAGAAGCGGCAGGGATGGCAGGGGCGTGCAGGACTCAGGCCAGGAACGGCCAGAGGTCCATGCCATGGGCACCTGGGCAGTGGCATTGGAGCTATGTCTATCCCAGGCTTGCCCTGGCCATCCTGAAGGTCCAGGCACAACGGAAGGGGAGGTGGTGGAGAAAGAGGATCGTGTGGGCTGCCTCAGTGGTCTGGGAACAACAGAAGCCAACCTCACCTGGGATCCTGGCACCACTGCAGCCAGAGCAGAGCTGGGGATCCAGGCTGTGGGCATGGTCACTGCAGAGGGGTTTGGGGCAGGGATGGCTTCGCCTGAGACCCCAAGACTTCCCCAAGAGAGGGGCTCCCGGGACTCAGCTTGAGGGACCCGCTGCCTCCCAGATGCCCTTGAGTAAGGGGGGCTGTGGATGTTGTGTTGTTGGTGAGGCATCTTGCTGCCAGCTTGCAGTTCTGCTGGGCCAGAGGCCAAAGGAGACTCATCAGAGGCCGAAAGAGACTCGTCAGAGGCTTTGTGAGCCAGAGGCAGCGGTAGGACAGGAACTGAGGCCACCAAGACAGCTGCAAACCAGGCCGGACCTTGTTTATGATGGGCCCCAACCTCACCCACCCCCACTGCGGGCCTGGGAAGCGTCAGACCCAGGTCACTGGAACAGGTGCTGGGGGTTCACGCCTGTCCTCCTAGCTACTCGGGAGGCTGAGATGTGAGGATCGAGGTTCAAAGCCAACCCAGGCAACTAAAGTCCATGAGACTCTTATCTCCGATGAACCACCAGAAAACTGGAAGTGGGGCTGTGGGAAGGCCTGATGTTCACTGAGAGGACGCCCCTGTCCCTTCCCACACGTGAGGACCGTCCCTGGGCCATGCCCTGTCCCCACTCCCTTACCAGCCAGGAGAATCCCAACAGCTGGAAGCCACTGTGCAGCCAGGGTCGGCATCAGGGACAGAGGGGAAGTCCTGAGAGCCTGGTGGAAGGGACAGGTGGGGGGCCCTGGTGCAGTGCTGAGCACCTAGAAAAGGGAGGGAGAGAGAAGACGAGAAAACCGAAAGGAGGTAAGAAAGCTGGACACCGCCTGGCATGCCAGCTATTCAGGAGGCTGAGATCTGAGGACAGGGAGGAAAGTCTAGAGGCTCATTAGCCAGCAACAAGTCAGAATTGGAGCTGTAGCTTAAGAGGTAGAATACCAAGGCTGGGAATGGGGCATGGTGGTAGAGTGCTTTCTTAGCAGGCATCAAGTCCTGGGTTTGATCCCTCAGTATCACATAAACAGTCCAAGCTGCACGTGGTGCTATGAATTAAATGGTAGAGTGCTAGCTGCAGCTCTCAGCCTCCCGAGTAGCTGTGATTGCAGGCGTGTGACTCGATTTGTGAGAGGGAAGAACCTTCAAGGCTTCTCATAGCTCCCTGCCACGCAGTCCCCAACTCCTGCTGCACAACCAGAGGCTGGCACTTCCACCTCTACTCTTCCTGGGTGAACAGTTAGGGTGCCAGGCCTGCCAGGCACCATGGGGGTGGGGAAGAGGAGCCCTCCATTCAAAGGCACTGAGGTCTGAGCCTTTGGCAACTTCCTCCTGAGGCTGGTTTCACTGATGCCAGGGCTGGGCTGGCCAGCCCGATCTGGCACCCCCCGATTCTGCCTCCCCTACCTGTGCCCCCAGGATGCCCAGGTCTTACCTGGTAGCCCTGGTACTTTCAAGAAGACTTCCGTGTTCCTGTCACAGCCCTGACCAGCCGCCTCCTTCCCACACGCCCCTGACTCAGGGAAGTTCTGCTTTCTTATGGCACAATTCTAGTGCCCAGGTCAATCTGTGTCCCTGGGCATAGAGCAGTGTGCCCACACCCAAAGAGTCCTGAGAGGGACACGGACGGATAGCAAGGGGTGAGGAGCAGACAGAGATGGGGCACCCTGTCCAGGGGCATATTTGCCTAGACACACGGGCAATGGGGCCAGCGGATGCCAGCTTTGCCTATTCGCCTTCCAAGATGGGCCTCCCTGGCTCCGGGCTGAAGGGGGCCCAGTGCCTTCAATGTCCCCATTAGCAAACAGAAACTCTGCCCAGCCAGAGTCAACTCATGGGAGGAAGGGGAATGATGCCCTTGGCCCCAGAAATCAATTCACCCCAGCCAGACACTGAGAGCTGAGGGTTGTGGTTCAAAGCCAGCCCGGGCATGAAAACCAGAAGTGGCACTATGGCTCAAAGGGTAGTGCGCTAGCCTTGAGCTGAAGAGCTCAGGGACAGAGCCCAGGCCCTGAGTTCAAGTCCCAGGGTCAACATCAAGCAAACCCATAAGAGTACATTCCCAGGACCCTGCCTGCATGAATTGAGTCAGACTTCTGGGTGAGGTCTGGCAATGTGTGTTTTTAACAAGTTGTCAGGGGTTTTGTATCTTGCCAGCCTTTGAGGACTGCTGCTCTAAATAATCAAACAGTCTCGATTTGTGAAACAAATATCTGTAAAATGGCATGAAAAGGACATGCCACCACCCTTTTGCCTTCCAAATTTAAATAGTTTGCCTGTCTCAGGTGACTTGTCTGATGTTTGATGTTTTGCTTTTCAAGTAGTCTTATTAATTTAAGGGCATTTTAAGATCTATAGTTTTTGGTCCTCCTATATATATATATATATATATATATATATATATATATATATATATATATATATATATAAAGGATTTTCAATGCCAGGTGTAGTGGCAAATGCCTGTCATTAGGTAGATAGCTGTAGGCTGGCCTGGGAAAAGTTGCCAAGGTCTTGGCTGAAACAAAACTGAAACAGGAAGGGGTGTGGGCGGGGTACAGGGCTGCCTTTACACATAAATATATATATATTTTTTTCTTTTTGCCAGTACGGGGCTCGAGCCCAGGACCTGGGCACTGTCCTTGCACACTTTTTACCCACTTGAAGCAGAGTGCCACTTCTGACTTTTTCTGTCTAGGTGGTTCCGGGTAATGGAACCCACGGCTTCGTGCACTCGACCACTAGGACAAACTCCGGGCCCGACATATGTAATCTTTCTTTTCTTTTCCTTTCTGTGGGGAGGCTAGCTCGTCAGTCCTGGGTCTTGAACTCAGGGCCTGGGCCATAGAGCCGCGGGAGATGAGAGTCTCACCAGCTTTTCTGCTTCGAACCGTGATCCTCAGATCTCAGCCTCCCGGGTAGCTCACCTCGCGGCGGCCTCACGGCGGCTTTGCCCTCGTGAAAGTGGGGCCGGCCATAGATGATGCTCCCACGAGGGGGTTCTGGACGCCGAGGGCGGAGCCCCAGTGCCTCAGAGCCCAGACACCTTCAGTGGGAGCTGATTGGCTCCCTGGCCACTAAGCCCGCCCCGCCACTCACCACGCCCACACGACAGCCCCGCCCACAACAGCAACCCCGCCCACTTCCAGCCACGCCCGCTGCCCATCGACCACGCCTTCCGTTCCGCCACGCCCACTGCCTCTCACTGGCCCACCGTTCTCCATCGCCCCGCCCCCGCGTCGTGCGTCCGTGTCACGTGACCGCGCAATCAGCTGATCAGTGCGCGTAAAAGAAGATAACTCGTGGGCCGGGCCTCCCGGCAAGATGGTGAGGCCGCTCGGCAGGCGCGGGGCTGCGGGTGGCGTGGCGGGAAGGGTGTGACGGGGATCCCGGCGGCGGGGAGGCAAAGTGGCCGGCCGTGCAGACCGACCGCGCCGAGGAAAGGCCGCCCCGCCTCCCGCCTCCGGGAAGGGCGGCCGCCTGGGGCCCGGCGCGGGCCTCCCGCGGGGCCGGGGGGGAACCTGCTTGGGACGCGCCGTCCGCAAGCCTGGCCGCGCCCGCCCGAGTCCCCCGAGCCCCCTTTTGGGTGGGCGCTGCCCGCCGGGCGTCCACGCCCCTGGCGCACGCGCGAGTTCCAGGGCCCAGCTCGCGCCGCACCGCGAGGGCGCGTGTCCTGCCGGGCCCCGGAGCCCGGCCCGCGCTGCACCGCGCCCGGCGGCAGCGTGGGGAGGACGCGCAGACCTTGCGGGGGCTGTGATCGCGCTGGCCCCCAGGTTTCCGTGTGCAGAGGGCCCTCTAAAGCCGGGCTCGAGGCCTGGGAATGGGGTTTACTGGCAGCGCACTTACCTAGCGTGCATGAAACCCTGGGTTCCATTCCTCGGTACCACAGAAACAGAAGTGCGCGTGTGGGGGGGGGGAGCTGAACGTGACTGTGGCTCAAGTGGTAGAGCGCTACCCGTGAGCAAGAGAAACTCAGGGACAGTGCCCAGGCCCCGAGTTCAAGCCCCAGGGCTGGGGGAAAAAAAAGGGCTTGAACTCTGGGTGTTGGGCTCCTGCTTGGCTTCTTTGCTCAAGCCTGGTGCTCTTACCACTTGAGCCGCAGCACCACCGCAGTCTTTTTGCTGGTTAATTGGAAATAAGACTGTCATAAGCTTTTCTTTCTTGCCTGGCTGGCTTTGAACTTTAATCCTCAGATCTCAGCCTCTCCAGTAGCTAAGGATTACAGGCCGGAGTCACTGCTAAAAGGGGGGTCAAGAAAGGCCCGTTTGAGGAAGTGTCCGTTCAGCCTAGTGGGGGGACAGGATGAGACAGAGGAGGCCTGTAGAGGGGACAGCAAGAGGCCAGTGGGAATGAAACCGCGGTAACAGTAACAGCCGGAACATTGTTGTCAATGGACCTGTGGTGAAGAGTGGAGAGAAATCCCCAAGTCCACACATCCAGTGACTTCATTTTGCCCCTGCGGTGTCCCCAGCACTTAGCTTAAGCTTGCCTCTTAGGAGTCCCTGGATCGATGATACCTGTTGAGGGATGGAGGCGTGATTCCCGCACAAACACCAGATGCTGGGTTCAAGCTCCATAGTGCCAAAAAAATAATAAATAAAAATAAAGTTGTGGAATAGACAGAACAAAGTCTAGTGCTGTTGGTAGAGAGCAGTGGCCAGAAGGTGGCTCTCTTGGACATAAATTTTGGCCACTCTGCTCTCTGACTGTCCATCTTGTTTCCTGACAGAGGTTCCGGTTCTGTGGAGACCTGGATTGCCCTGACTGGGTCCTAGCGGAGATTAGCACACTGGCTAAGATTGTTGAGTGCCCGGGTCCTGGGGGGGGGGTGGAGAAGTGGGGGGGAGGGGGGAATGGTCTCCTTGGGCCTGGGGCTAGCAAGCTGTGCGGGGTGAAGGGGAGGTGGCTGAGTCAGCTGATTTGGGGACTTCCCTTCCAGTCCTCGGTGAAACTGCGTCTGCTGTGTAGCCAGGTGCTGAAGGAGCTTTTGGGACAGGGGATCGATGTAAGTGTCGGGAGCCCAGCACCCCCTGTCCCTGACCTGTGGTCCTAGGGGTGATGGTGCCACCTCCTGACCACCACCCTTCTCCGCAGCCACAACCCGGAGGCAGGGGGAGGTGGGGGTGGGCGATGGTGGTGGGGGGGGGGGCCCACAACTGCTCAGGCGTTTCTTTCCCCATAGTACGAGAAGATCCTGAAGCTCACTGCTGATGCCAAGTTCGGTGAGTTGCCGAACTTGCCTGACCTGCCTTGATCCTTCCCTGATCCTTCCCTGGGCTCTGGGAGCCCACGGGCCTGAAGCTGAAGACCATGAGGTAGCTGGGAGGTGACTGGGGGCCACAGAGACACCCCCATCCCCTTGCCCCACCCCCTGCTCTGATCTCCAGAATCGGGTGACGTGAAGGCCACAGTGGCTGTGCTCAGTTTCATCCTCTCCAGTGCGGCCAAGCACAACGTGGATGGCGAGTCTTTATCCAATGAGCTTCAGCAGCTGGGGCTGCCCCGAGGTAGAGCCTGCGGGTGGGGCAGGGGCCCTGGGGTGGGGTGAGGCCTGGCCTGGCGGCCGGGGGATGAGCCCCTCTCCAGCCACTCTCAGCCCAAGTCCTTCTCTCCCCAGAGCATGCTGCCAGCCTGTGCCGCTGTTACGAGGAGCAGCAGCGCCCCCTGCAGGAGCACCTGCGGGCCTGCAGCCTGCGCGGTGTGTGTGGCTGCTGGGCTGGGGTGGGGGTGGGGCTTGGTGGGCAGTGCCAGTCTTCAGCCAGAAGCCTTAAACGCAGCTCCAGGTGCAGCCACGGTATCTTCTGCTTGATCTTAAAGGTTTTTTTTTTTCCTTTTTGCCAGTCCTGGGCTTGAACTCAAGGCCTGAGCACTGTCCTTGGATTTTCTCAAGGCTAGAGCTCTACCACTTGAGCCTCAGCACCATTTCTTTCTTTTTTTTTTTTTGTATGTAGTACTGAGGAATCGAACCCAGGTCTTCCTGCATGCTAGGCAAGCACTCTACCAATAGGTCAAACTCCTGACCCCCCCCTTGTTTTTTCTTCCCTTTTGTTCTGGTACTGGGGCTTGAACTCAGGGCCTGAGCTTTCTCACTCAAGGGTAGTGTCCTTGAGCCACAGCTCCATTTCTGGTTTATCTGATAGTTCACTGGAGATAAGGAGTCTGGGTCTGGGCCTTGAACTGCAGGCCTCAGATCTCAGCCTCCTGAGGAGCTGGGATGACAGGCGTGAGCCACCATGCGCTGCTTATTTGGGCTCATTAGTGATTAAGCACTTGCCCTGCATTAGGCCTGGGCCAGAGCGTAGAGGCCGCGGGGGCTGAGCTAGCCTTCCTGAGTGCCCTGCCTCCCTTACAGTGAGCAGGCTGGCCGCCGTGGGCTGGCGTGTCGACTACACGCTCAGTTCCAGCCTGCTGGGCTCCGTGCAGGAACCCCTGGTGCATCTGCGGCTGGAGGTGGCGCCGGCCCCCGGGGCCCCGGTCCAGCCTCTGTTCATGGCTCTCTCAGCAGACAAGTTCCAAGTTCTGCTGGCAGGTGAGGACCAGCCCGACCTAGGGGGGCACAGGGCTGCCCAGGCCCCACTGCTCCCCACCTGCCACCTCTTCTTCCTTCTGTTGCAGAGCTGAAGCAAGTCCAGACCCTCATGAGCAACTTGGGTTGAGCCGGCAGAGCCTCCTTCCCTACCCTCAGCTCCTGCTTTCTGCCTTTCCCAAGGCGGCGCTGGCCTTTGGAGCTCTGGCTGTCTGGCTTCCCACTTGGGACTTGAGGAGAGGGACTCTGGGGACCCTTCTAGGCATTGCCCTTCCTCGAAAAGGCACTGGTCCACCCTTCTCTCGGCAGCAAGAATAAAGAATATAAAGGGGTGTGGAGATGTCAGGGTTTCTTTTTGGGTTCCAATCAAGGGAGTTTGGTTTTTTTTTCTGTTGGTGCTGTACTGGGGCTTGAACTCAGGGCCTTGCAGTCTTGTTTAGCTTCTTCACTCAAGTCTGGTGCTCTACCACTTGAGCCACAGCTCCATGTCTGGCTTTGTGATGATTGGAGATAAGTCTCACAGACCGTTCTGCTCCAATTTGTTTTGAGCCGTGATCCTCCTATCTCAGCCTCCTGAGTAGCTAGGATGACGGGCGTGAGTCCTTGGCCGTAGTTAAAACTTGTTTATAGAAGAATTTCATCTCACTTGTAGGAATACCAAGCTTTATTTGAATAAAAGCAATGGATGATTTTGTAACTCCCAATTAAATGCTTAACTGGGGCCAGAATAACTAAAGTTGAGGCTGCCAAGACCGTTGGGTGAAAGATGGATGTGAAACCAGGTATTTGCATGGTGCTAAATAAACCCCCAGAGAAATCCCAGGGCCCTTAGCTGGTGAGAAAGGCAAAGCAAATCAGCTGTGCATGGAGTTGTGACAGGAACCAGCTGTGAGCAGGACAACACATGACAAAGCCTTGCGCTTCGTGCTAAAAGATGAGGATGGGGCCATGTGCGGAAGACACAGCACAGTTCTCAGTTGTGGCAAGGAACCTGCAATCTGCCCAAGGAAGATTTTGCTGTACAGAACAATGTTAACAGTTGGGCTGTGGACTCATGCTTGTAATTCCAGTTACCTGAGATCTGAGGGTCGTAGGTTCAAACCCTCTTTCGTAGGCAAGAAAGTCTGTGAGAGCCACCAAAATAGCAACTAAGGGACGGTGTCCAGGCCCTTAGTTCAAGCCCCTGTCTTGGCACAGAAATTTTTTAAAAAATTAAAATGCTCTGTTATTTATCAGGGAGTGTGGTTTCACATGCCTACAATCCCAGCTACTCTTGGGGTAGAGGCTGGAAGATCTCAGTCCAAAGCTGGCCTGGGAATATGGCTTAGGGGTAGAGTGCTTGCCTAGCATGCATGAGGCCCTGGGTTCAATTCCTCAGTACCACCTAGCTAGAAAAAGTTGGAAATGGTGCTATGGCTCAAGTTCTACCCTTGCCTTGTGCAAAAGAAGCTCAGGGGGCTGGGAGTATGGCCTAGTGGTTAAAGTGCTTGCCTAGCATGCACGAAGACCCGGGTTCAATTCCTTGGTACCACATACACAAAAAAGCCAGAAGTGGTGCTGAGGCTCAAGTGGTAGAGCTCCAGCCTTGAGAAAGTCCAAGGACAGTGCTCAGGCCCTGAGCTCAAGCCCAGGACTGGCAAAAAAAAAAAAAAAGAAGCTCAGGGATAGCACCCAGGCCCTGAGTTCAAGCCCCAAGACTGGGACAACAACAAAAGACTAAAGCAAAAAAGGCTGGAGGTGTGGCTCAAGTAGTGCTTTTAAGGCCTTGAATTCAAACCTGCTGATTCCCTCAAACCCCTCCCCCCAAAAAAACCAAAACAACTTGGTTGATTCCTGGGCTACTGCTGTGCCTCCTCCCCCTGCCTCCTGTGACCTGGGCCTGGGGTCTTCACTGCTGGCTGGCCCGCACTGCACAGCTGTGTGCTTATTAAAAATTGTTGCTCTGCATGTAAATGACACCTTCAAAAGAGAACAAGAAGTCACCAGCCCATGACTTGGCAGTCCACATTGGGGCCCTAGCCAGGCTTTCCCTCCACCTCGACCAACCCCTCCCCCCATCTCCCACCTGATCCCTCCCCCCTCCCCTCATCCCCTTGCCCCTCCTGATTGCTCCCTCCTCCCTTCATCCCCTCTCCCCTACCTGGTCTCTCCCATTTCCCACACCTGATCTCTCCCCTCCCCTCAACCCCCTCCCCCACCTGATCTCTCCTCTCCCCTCCCCTCATCCCCCTGCCCCTCCTGATCTCTTCCCCTCCCTTCATCCCCTCTCCCCTACCTGGTCTCTCCCATTCCTCCCTCCTGATCTCTCCCCCTCCCCTCATCCCCCTCCCCTCATCCCCTGCCCCTCCTGATTGCTCTCTCCCTTCATTTCCCTCTCCCTTACCTGGTCTCTCCCATTACTCCCTCCTGATCTCTCCCCTCCCCTCATCCCCCTGCCCCTCCTGATCTCTTCCCCCTCCCCTCATCCCCCTCCCCCACCTGATCTCTTCCCCCTCCCCTCATCCCCCTGCCCCTCCTGATCTCTCCCCCCTCCCCTCATCCCCCTGTCCCTCCTGATCTCTCCTGCCTCCCCTCATCCCCCTGCCCCTCCTGATCTCTTCCCCTCCCTTCATCCCCTCTCCCCTACCTGGTCTCTCCCATTCCCCCCTCCTGATCTCTCCCCCTCCCCTCATCCCCCTGCTCCTCCTGATCTCTCCCATTCCCCCAGCTCCTGATCTCTCCCCCTCCCCTCATCCCCCTGCCCCTCCTGATCTCTCCCATTCCCCCAGCTCCTGATCTCTCCCCCCTCCCCTGATCCCTCCCCTGACCCCATCCCGCCCCTCCCCTCCAGACCACGCCCCTCCCGGCCCCGCCCCCCGCCCGGCGAGGCCCTGGCGGAAGTCCCCGCTCCAGAAGTCCCCGCTCCAGCGCTACCTGCGGGTGACAGCGACGACTTCGAGCCCCAGCAGGTGATCGCCCCACTTCAGCCTCCGAACCCCCTCCCTGTGCCCCGACTCCTCCCGG